>NW_022436949.1:25141561-25194080 GCF_009761245.1 Sapajus apella | reverse complement strand
TACTCAAAAGGCTGAAGTTAGTTCCAAAACAGTGCCTCATAACTTTTCTCACCAAAATGTAAGCTCCGTGAGATGGAGCTCTGTCTGAGTTAGTTGTGCCTTGATGCTTTTAATAAACATACATTAAATGAATGACTGCTAACTTCTAGGAGTTTTACAGTGAAAGCAGACAACATGTGTCAATCTATTCTAAAAAAATCAAAACTGAAACTGAAACCCGTTGTTTGAAAGAAACCCAAATTTCTCTGCTGCAGTAACATGTATCTTTCATAGAACCATCTTGAGATACCTTAGTTCAGAATTCCCAGCCTGCAAGCGGACAGTATACCTAACACCCATGCCACCGGGCCAGCACCTCTGATTAATTTTTAATGTCGTCTTTATGAGTTTCCTCAGTGTTAAGCACAATCCAGATGGGGGTGTACAAATTTAAAACAAACAAAAAAAGTCTTTCAGGAATGAGAAAGAAATGTAAGCTGAAATCAATATTTATGAAGTTGTGATTAATTGACTGATGACCAAATGATTACAAAACGTCTGTCTGAAACATCTACTCGAATTTATTAGCTTTGACCAAAAAAATTAAAAAAACAATCTGAACTGGGTCAATCAAAGAATAATGCATTCCTAATCAATTTTTAATAGCACTTAAGATTTTATATTTTTTTAAACTTGCTTTTAAATAATTTATCATCAAAATGAATCTGATTTAAACATGGAGTAAAAGGTGTTCCATACTATTTGATGGTTTTCTTAGCAAAGAAATTCAATTATGACTGACTTTTTATTACTGAGCCACTTTATTAATAATAATACATCTTGCTTTTACACAAAAGCATTGGGCCAACATTCTCAGAGAGTCTAGCAAGTGTGATCTAGGATTTCGCTCCAGTTCTACTGTTATCTGGTGGTTTACCTTATGTAGGCCTCGATTTCCTCATCTGTGAAAAGAAAGGCCTGCATAACACACATTCCAAGTGTCAAATGTAATAGAACTCTTCAGATCACAGGGCTCCTCATAAAACTAGTACTAAGATGTGGTGATCAAAATTAAGCAGCAGTGAACCACATAATTTTTGTTTTCCTATTAGGGTAATGGTAGGATCATTTAATGGTTTGGGCCAAATGACATCTATTTACAACATATTTGTCAAAAAATGGGAAATGTCCTTCACAGAGCAGAGAAGAGATAATTCCTGACCTTAAGCCACTTGCGTCATTAAAAGCAAAGCCTGGGATCTAGACTGGCATCAATCTGGACCAGGGAAGAGTCCTAATCAATCTATATTGCTAACAATATTATTTGGATATGTGTGTCCATGTGTGAGTGTACGTGTGTATTAATCCATAATATGTTAAGTGAATGAAGCAGGTATGTTATGCTATTGACCTTGTTTGTGCTTATGTATACAGTAAATAGATGAATTAGTATGTTTGTAAGGATATGTTCTAAAAGGTTAATAGTGATTTCCACACTGGATACAGAGGTGAGGCAGAAATATAGAGGAACTTTTGCTTATTATTTTATATACTTTTTAATGGCTTATTTTGTCTTAAAATGAGCATGTGTTATTTTTATTATTCTCAAAAAAGCAATAGAATCTTCCATTTTGAGATGAAAAACAAGTAAAGATAAAAATAAAACAGCCTCGGTTTATTATAAAGGTAGGCTGTAGCAAATGAGAATATTACTATTCATGGAACAGTAACCTTTTACAGATATTAGATAAATTGGTTGCTATCCCTGACCTCAAGAAACATAGTCTGTTGTGAGGACAAACACATAACCAACTATAATACAATATGATCAGCACAGAAATAGCTGTATGGACAGCACACTAAAACACTGAGAAGCTGTGACAATGGTATGAAATGTGGAAAGAGAAATTAGACATAGTCTACATTTGTAAAATTTACTTAAAATGCAGGACATGATTTTTAAAATAATCTTTGTGACTAGGTATTGGCACCCATCAATAAGATGATTACAAGGAATGGACTTGCCCCATTACATAATGGAAAATGTGGTTTCGAAAAGAAATGTCTTTACAATACTATTGAGCCATAAAAAATAATAAAATCCTGTCATTTGCAACGACATGGATAAACTTGGAGGACGTCGTGTTGAGTGAAATAAGCCAGACACAGAAAGACAATTACCACATGATCTCACATGTACAATCTAACAAAGTTGATCTCATAGAAGTGGAGGGTAGAATAGTGCTCATGCCTGTACTCCCAGCACTTTGGTATGCCGAGGAGGGTGATCCATTGAGCCCAGGAGTTGGAGACCAGCCTGGGCAACATGGGAAAACCACTCTCCTACCCTCGAGGCAGGCAGATCACTTGAGGTCAGGAGTTGGAGACCAGCCTGGCCAACATGATATAACCCTGTCTCTACTAAAAATACAAAAATTAGCCCAGCGTCGTGGTGTTTGCCTGTAATCCAGCTACTCATGAGGCTGGCTGAGGCAGGCCAATGGGATCACTTGAGCCTGGGAGATGGCTGTGTTGGTACCACTACACTCCAATCTGGGTGACAGAGCTAGACTCTGTCTCAAAAAACAAAACAAAACAAAAAATGCTTGAAGTCGTGGAGCTACCATTTAGCTAGAAGTTGTTGTGGGGGGTGGGGATTTCTGCTGGAGCAGCCCAAGTCCAGAACCCGTTTCTCTTAACCATGAGGTTGCTTCTTGAAGTCATACCATCACTTTTTCAGAAAGATTACTAAAAGTTTTCCCAGTAGTCTTGTTTTTAAATCTCTAAACTCACAGATTGTATTTGTTAGCATAATTTATCACATCAGCTCTTCTTCACTTAAAGTACGTTGCAGATAAATTCCAAATCTGTTATACTACGTTTAAGATGAATTTAGAAATTTTAGAGGGGTTTTTTTTTTTTTTCTTTTTTGTTGGTAGGAAGCGCTAATTTATAACCTCACAAATTCTCCCTTAGGGTTCAGCAACACAGTGGCACACTTCGTGTCCAACCATGCGCCTGAAATGAAGACGTTACCCAGAAAAGCCCACAGTGAAAGCCTGTTTTCAGGAAAAGCTGCAATTAAATGTATCTAGACAATCTCGAACACAGATGAGGAGACAATCACTTTTTTCCTTTTTTTTTTTTTTTGAGACGTAGTCTCGCTCTGTCACCCAGGCTGGAGTGCAGTAGCACGATCTTGGTTCACTGCAACCTCCGCCTCCCGGGTTCAAGCAATTCTCCCACCTCAGCCTCCTGAGTAGCTGGGACTACAGGTGCACGCCACCACACTCAGTTTAATTTTTGTATTTTTTAGTAGAGACAGGGTTTCACCATATTGGCCAGGCTGGTCTCGAACTCCTGATGTCGTGATCTGCCCGCCTCAGCCTTCCAAAGTGCTGGGAATACAGGCGTGAGTCAACGCGCCCGGCAGACGATCACTGTTTTATTAAGTGAATTATTGTGCCCTCTGGAAGCACATTATATTATTTGAGTGGAAAGAAAACTGACAGAGGTGGAAAGCTGTTTTGAAAAAATTAAAATGTGTAGATAACGTTTATTCTCTTTATGTTTTGATTGCGCTGTGTTGACGGGCTGTGCGGGGTTTAATAATTAGGCGAAAAACTCTCCATCCTTCACCCCATCAAATCCCCGAAAACAATTTGGGGATTTTAAAAAATCGTCTTTCCGTGTCTTCCACACCTCCCTCCAGTACTACGCTTTCCTTTAGATTTTCCAAGATCCTTGATGCTTGTAGTAAACTGCCTTCCTACCCATTCGCAGGAACTTTCAGCTCCCTAACCAGTGATTTTCTTTTTCTTTTTTTTTTAATGAAAGGGAAATGTCTTGGAGATCGCGCGTTTCGAAAGCGCGTTTTCGTTTCCTCTCCTGGGCGGGCTAAATGGCCCTGCCGGGCCGCCGTAGCCGGCCCGCATGTCCCGTTTTGGCGAGGAGTCGCGGTAGGTCGGCGGGACTTCCGTGTTGGCGGGATTCTGAACGCTGCCATGGCTCAGACCGTGCAGAATGTTACATTGTCGCTCACTCTGCCCATCACGTGCCACATTTGCTTGGGGAAGGTAATGGGTGATTGCGGGCACAGCGATAAAATGGGATATGAAGTCGCTCTCCTGGGCCGAGGGCGGTCTCCTGCGGGGGCGGGGAAGGGGCGTGAGGCGCCGAGATGGGAGAAAAAGCTAACACGCGTTCTTGTTAGGAGGCCGCGTCCTGGGAGACTGGGGCAGCGCACCGTGATTGATGGTTTCATCTAGGCGCCTTTCGGAGGAGGGTGACAGCGGCCGGTGGTTGGAGGGAGGGCGGCGAACTGGACCTGCCACCGCCCGCAGTCTCACACGCGGGGCGCTGGCCTCGAAGAAGGCCCCATCAGAACTGCATTTCAGCAATATTTCACTTCCCTGTGCAGCCTCGCGTGGGGTGTAGTGAAGCCCATTAAAACACATTTCCTGGGAGCCTCACCCCGGGCTCCTTAGTCCTCTGTATGACTAGTGTTCATCTTCTGGGGCCTACAGTGCTGTGTATTGAGTCTTTTCCATTTCCAAGACCCCTTAAGGGCCTTTTCTTATCCTAGCCTGGAGGACTACGTTTGCTTTGAGTTCCTAATTTGAAAAGTCAATAGTAAGTGTTCCTGGAGGGTATTCAGAATAAGAGGTGTGGCCTTTAACTCAAAGAATAGGTCAGTCAGGAGATAGAATACTCTCTCTTTGTGATGCAGGAGGTGCCTAATGTGTTTGTAAAACGGGGTGGAAAGTGGTTCTGAATTAGAAACAGAGTTGGGAACTTTCTAATGCATTCCTCACTTTCATTTCCATTTGTACCTCCCTTTCCGTGTTTTAAAGAGCATTTCTTTACCGCAGAGATCGAGGCGGAAAGATACAATCAGCAAATTATTTTTACGTCTGTGGTGTGTCTGGGTGTCTGTTTAGTCCTCTCCCCCCACGCCCCCAGCGCAGTCTTACACAAACTTCCAGAGCAAGCCTTTGAGTGCCAGCCAAAACGATCTGCATTAGGTGTTTGAAGTTCTGTGTGAATTTACTGGGTTCAAAAAGTAAAAGAAGGTCAGGATTGGAAGCAACTGATAATTCATGATAGCAGTCAGAATGAAATGCCAATGAAATAACATGTGTTGGGAGATCGTATATAGGGGATGGCTTGGATCAATTCTGACTGGAGAGATCTAGGGCGACCTCCTCGAGGGTGGTGTTTGAGCTGGTATTTGCTGCTATTTACTGCCTGCCTGCATGGCTAGGGCGAGGGAAGAAGCGATGTTTCTATTTGCCACAGTCTACATTTGGCTCCTAACATGAAGTTCCTGGAAACATGTATTAAATTCCCAGTTAAGTTCCTCCAACACTAGCTTTAACGACTGATGAAAATATTCTTGCGAAGTAATTTTGTACACATTATACGTAATTTCCGTTAGTTAATAGGCTGTCTTTTGCAATTGTGTTGACAATGTGTTCTGTTTGATTTACCAAACCTATACTTTTTGTATTTAACTAAAGTGATACCTCATAGAATATAGTGATTTACAGATTACAGAATGCTTTTTTTGTATGCATATATTATTTTTAGCCTTCACACTAATGCTTTGAGGTAGGCTTGGCAAGCTTAGAGTCTTTGTGGTTGAACCTCTGCATTATCATTTGTGTCTTCAGAATACTAAGGCTTAGAGTCTTCATGGTTGAACCTCTATCATTATCATTTGTCTTCAGATTATTTCCTAAAACACTCATGTAACCTCATCCATGGCAGTAGGCACTTTTAGTTAGTTTTTTTTTTTTTTTTTTTTTTTCCTGTATTGGTTAACTTTATTCTAAAATAAAAATCAGACAATAAAGATAAAAAGAGAATCCCAGCACTTTGGGAGGCCAAGGCAGGTGGATCACCTGAGGTCGGGAGTTTGAGACCACCAACCTGATAAACATGGAGAAAACCCTTCTCTACTAAAAATATAAAATTAGCCGGGTGTGGTGGCACATGCCTGTAATTCCAGCTACTTGGGAGGCTGAGGCAGGAGAATAACTTGAACCCAGGAGGCAGGGGTTGCCGTGAGCCGAGATTGCCCCATTGCACTCCATCCTGGGCAGCAGGAGCGAAACTCTGTCTCGAAAAAAAAATTAAAAAATTAAGGATTTTTGAACAGGCCCTCTTTTTTCCCCCCCAGGTACTGTGGAAGCAGATAAGTATGCTGACTGAAGGCCTGAGTTCTGCCTTCAGACTAGCTGGGCTTTAATCTAGATTCTGCCACTTACCAGTCATACAGCCTTTTACAAGTTACTTCACTCCTTTGAGCCTCAGTTTCCTTGTCTGTAACAGTAGACATATGGTAATAGCATCAGCTTCCCGTCCTTCCAGTTTTCAGAAGATTAAACAAAGCATGTGCAATAAGTTTAGCATAAAGTTTGGCACAATAGCTGTTAGACTTTAGACGTTGAGGCCAGCCCTCAAATTGAGGTAATCAGCCTTTTCCAGTAATTGTTCTTTTTTTTTTTTTTTTTTTTTTTAGCCAGAGTCTTGCTGTCACCCAGGCTGGAGTGCAGTGGCTCAATCTCGGCTCACTGCAAACTCCGCCTCCCGGGTGCAAATAGTTCTCTGCCTCAGCCTCCCAAATAGCTGGGATTGTGGGCGCCCACCACCACACACAGCTAATTTTTGTATTTTTAGTAGAGATGACGTTTCACCATCTTGGCCAGGCTGGTCTTGAACGCCAGACCTTGTGATCCTCCTGCCTTGGCCTCCCAAAATGCTGGGATTACAGGCATGAGCCACCATGTTGTGCCCAGCCCAGTAAATGTTCTTCTAAATGAAGATTTGCATTCCCAACTAAGTGAGACCTGTGTGCTTTGGAAGTTGTCAGAGTACATCCAGAATTTTCAGCTGGTTCCATGACTCTTGCCTTTTGTATAGTGAAGGCAAATTCAGCATGATTGTGCTTCTCTCCCTTCCACACATATTATATTGGGAGGTACTAAAAATGTTGTGTCCCCAGGTTCACTTCTGCTTCCCTGACGTAGAGCATCTCTGGCCATTTCTGAGAATGGCCCTAAGGTTCTTCGTGCCTAACTCTTTTTAAAGAATATTGGTCATGTGCCACTGTCACCATATGTCCCCAGATCTCACAGTTAGCATCTTCTCTTTTGATTATTCAACAGAATTAAGGGCCATTATTCCTGGAGGATCGCTTTAAAAGGAAAAAAAAAAAAAAAGTGGATACCATGAAGGGGCAGGGGTGGGACAGGGAATTAAATCTGAAGAGATAGTTGCCAATTGAGATGGAGAAAAAGGAGAGAGAGCCTAATTATTCACCTGTTAATGTTTTGTCTTTGCACTTAAAATGGGAAAATTTAGAACTGTCTCTACTTCAGTGTGAAAGGTGAATTTCTCTCTACCCAATAATGTTTTTAGCAACTTTGCCAATATTTTAAGTAAGAGCTCTATGTGGCCTGAGGCAGTTAGGTATGATCCCATGGGGTGATTTATGTATAACATATTTTCTTGCCTTTTCTTCTTGCATTTTTTGTTCTATTTCTTAGACTAATGGGCCAGCAAGCAAAAATGTGGTAATGGTCTATCCCAGGGTATTTGTTAAGTGACATTTCATAGTGCTACCAGGCTGTTACAAACCAGTTTACCTCTAGATAATTCCAGGGTTTATCTTTTGAATTAGGACTCAAGCTGTGAAACCAAATTATGGCATGTAATACTTTTTATTGGCTGTGTATGTGTTTCACCATGAGTAAAAGCCAAATGTGGCCCGAAGTTGGTTTCATGAAAGGGTGAAGGAGATTCTCAAGAGAAGTGCAAACCAACTAATGCTTTTCAGCATTAATGTATCATATTCAGTTATTTCTCATTTGACTATGAGTCCAGTTTTGGGTACTACCTTTTAAGGTAAACAATAAACCAGAGTATTTTGAAAGCATTTGGAAGAGAATGAAATTGGGATTGGAATGTAGTTGGACTGGAATAGTGCTGGAATGAATGGATATGATAGAGAATCTTTAAATAATTTAAAAAGTTTTCATTTGGAAGGGAATCAAGCTTTGTGTGGCTCCATAAAATTAAGGTTTCTACTTAATATTAAGAGCAAGCTTTCTGGCTGAAATAACCAGAAATGAAATCAGCTTCCTTATAATACAGGAGTTCCTGTGTCTTGAAGTATCCTGTTTCCCATAGGAATGCTGTCAAAAGGATCCCTTCTTTCAGGGATGCCTCTCTGCTTCTCACCCTTATTTTTTATTTAAAATATTGAAAAGATAGGGCTAAGGACAAAGCCTTATGCGACTTAGAGTCCTCACTCTATGATGACAAATTCATTAATCACTGTTTACTTGGAGCTGTTGATTGACGAGCAAGCCATCCACATCTGTACATGGAGCCCATGTTTGAGTGCTGATTGCCTCTCAGTTCCCAAGAGTGGATTTAAGAACCAGCCTTGCACGTCATTGTCATAGGCAATTTACTTTGGAGAAAAGCCATATGGACTGCAAGTTCTACATTTTCCTCTGTTTTCCAGCTTAAAATAAGTTTGAAGGATTCAGTCACTTTCAGAAAAATATAACAATATTTGTATTTTTACATAGAGTATAACAAATTAATTAAAAAATCATAGATATATCCTAGTAATTATCAGGGTTGGTAAGTAATAGCTTACTTGACAAATAACAATTCTAGTTCATCTTAAAGTATTTCTGGTAGGGATGATGGCAGGAGAGAAAAGATGTATCATTTCTCCTTTTCTCCTTTTACGTGGACAGGAATGGGGACCCAGTTCTATAGGCATTAAGTGACTTATTTCATAGGGTGTGTGTGTATGTGTGTGCGTTTAGGACCTAAATTCTGGCCCAGAGCCTGGGATTTCTTAACCAAGAGCTATCTAGGAATTTTATTTTTAAAAGTTTCCAAATCCCCTACCATAGTCATTTTTACACTGAAGACTAATTAGTTTTCATAGTCTTTCAAGCTCTTCACTAGATAAACCCATAAAGTTTTGACAAGGTGCAAAAAATAATATTCTTTTTAGAAGCAGAGTTGGCTCTTGTCTCTTGTGAGGGGAGGATGTCAAAAGGGCATGGGAGTTGATTTTATAATAGGTATAATTGCAAGACCAGTTGGTAAAGTTGATCAATACTCTCTTCGCTCCCATCACCTCCATGTGTCCGGGATCTCAGTTCCTCCAGGCACATTGTCCTGTATTACTCCCTGATTATTGTTTGCTAACCCTGCTCCAAGGAAGAAATAACTGTTTCTGAGTTGAAAGAACACCTAATTTTGCAGTTGAATCAAATCCAGTACAAATCCTAGCTCTACCATTTATAACCCATATCATTATTTCCTAGATGCTCAGTTTCCACAACTGAAAATGGATTTGTTACTACAGCCCCACTAGCTTATTAGTGAGATTCCTGGGAATATCCCAGACTAGTGGTTCTCAATTAAATGGAGGTAGATTTTGTCCCGCAGGGACATTGGGCAGTGTCTGGAGACATTTCTCATTGTTTTCAAGAGCGTGCTACTGGCATCTGGTGGGTAGAGCCCAGGGATGCTGCTGGCTAAACATCATATAATATGCAGGGAAAGCCCCCAACCCCCGCCAAATTTCTTCACTCCAAATTTTAGTAATGGCAAAGTTGAGAAACCCTATTTGAAGCCAATATATAACTCTTAGTAGGTGAGTCTGGGACGATATGGATATTAATGGACAACAGCTTTAGGCATGGCTCTGCCCAAATATACTTACTTTTTTAAGAAAGGGTATTTGGTGGTAGCATGGAGTCTCTTGGGACTGAAACTTCTTGAAAAGAAGTTAAATATCAGAGCAGAGTAACAGATTGTAAGGTGTTAAGGACTGCCCCCTTAGGCCTATTCCAGTAAGAAGGGCCCATTCTTTACACCTGGGGGATACACCCTAGGATAGGAGTCTCCAGTCCATGTCTGGTACTGGTCAGTCAGTGGCCTGTCAGGAGGTGAGCAGGGAGTGAGGTAGCAGTACCATCTGAGCTCCGCTTCCTGTCAGATCAGAGGCGGCTTTAGATTTTCATAGGAACACAAACCCAGTTGTGAACTGAGTATGCAAGGAATCTAGATTGTGTGCTCCTTATGAGATTCTAACACCTGATGTTCTGAGGTGAAGCCCCCCAATCTGTGGAAAAAATTGTCTTACACGAAACCAGTCCCTAGTACCAAAAAAGTTGGGGATCACTCCCTAGGATACCACTTTAATATGCTTACTCCAGTTGAGTTTGGAATTGTATGTTACTTACCATTGCCATTTTTGTCTTGTATTTTTATTTCATGAGTACTGTTTTATTTCCACAGGTCTCATTTGAGAGTAAATTGGATAGAAATTCTAATAATGTGGCAAATGATGACTTTTTATTGTCTTAGGAAGATCTTATTAAAATCGTGTATGTGTTGGTATTGTATAGAGGACAATCTGGGTACAAGAGGATGGGTACTAGATTCTTTGTATTTTGCTATCAACGGTTACAGTCAAATATATAACAAGTAACTTGTTTTAGTAGTTCTTTAGAAATTTCTGTTCTCCCAAGATAAATTATTCCATTGTCTAGAAGTCATCATCTGATAAACACTCATTCCAATATTCATTTCCAAAGAAATGAATTAGTCAACTGTTTCAGGGAGTGTCCAACACAAAAGTGGTGATAATACTGGGTGTCCAAAAGTGAAGAAAATTTTCCTGTGGGTCACATTGTTAATGACTGTTAGCACACAGACCCAAGCAGTCTGCCTGTGGTGGTGGTTCCGTATCATTTTGGCATATTAAATGGGGAGGTTAATCTTCTGCTTTTTCACAGTTTGACAGTAATCATTGACCTTTTGCTTCTTGAAACACTTTTAGGATTATTGTCTCAGCCTTTCATTATAGTACATCAAAATTCACTTTTATTAATCTTATAGCTGCTGTTAGAGATGAGAAGGACTCACCCTGCTGCCAGTGAGCCTGAAATCTAATAAGGCAGACAGGATGTAAACGGTTTCTAAGTACAGCACAATGCAGAAAGAGGTGAACATTAAATAAATAAACAGAGACTGCTTGGTTAATTCTGAAAAAGATGAGTGAAGGCCTTGCAGAGGAGGTAGCATTTTATTCGCATCTTAAAAGGAGGGAAGGATTTTTTTTTTTTTTTTTTTTATTGTCTGGGGAGGATGGAAAGACCAGGAGGATACATCAAGCTAAGAAATGGGAGCTCCATTAAGTAGGGAGCCCCCAATGTTCTTATTGGTGAACACAAGTAGATTTGTGAGGTTGAAGTGTGCATTGTGTCAAATGTTGAAATGGTAGGTCAAAGGAAATGGCTGTTTAAGAACTAGATTATGTTTTTTGAAGGCTATACCTACAACTATCAGCAGGAAAAAGTCATTGCTGTTTTGTAGGAGAGGAGTGAAAGCTGCTCTTTCATGTTTTAGGAAGGTAGCTCTGGCATCATTGTGAAAGGTGTACTGAAATGAACATTTGGAATCTAGGGAGGTAGTCATTGCAGTAGATCAAACGTGAAAGAATGAGAACCTTAAACTCATTGGGGTGAGGATGCAAAGGAAAGGGTAGATGAGAGGTAAAAGAACATTTGAAAGTAGATTTGTCATGTTTTGGCTATTCCAAGACGTACATTTTGTTTTCAAATTATGTAACATCTCTGAAATCTGGTTGTGTCTTAACAATTGTAATTGAGAGTCTTTCTTTCTTTCTTTTTTTTTTAGTGATACATAAAATATTGGTAAATCTTCAAATCTGTGGCTTCTTAGACTTTATAATACCAGCATCTGATGACAATGTGGATGGTAAGGATAAGTAAAAAGAGTGATTCAAAAGCCAGGCACGGTGACTCACACCTGTAATCCCAGCACTTTGGGAGGCTGAGGTGGGCAGATCACAAGGGCAGGAGATCCAGACCATCCTGGCCAACATGGTGAAACCCGTCTGTACTAAAAATACAGTAATTGGCCAGGCGTGGTGGCATGCGCCTGTAGTCCTAGCTACTCAGCAGGCTGAGGCAGGAGAATTGATTGAACCCAGGAGGCAAAGGCTGCAGTGAGCTGAGACTGTGCCACTGCACTGCAGCCTGGGTGACAGAGCGAGACTCTGTCTCAAAAAAAAAAAAAAAGTGATTTAGCGACAGCTTTGTTGTAACTCAAGTGGAGAAGTAGTTATCTCATTAACTTAGGTGAGAGGGCATGCAAGTGTGTAGAGGAGGCCAAGTTTGATTTTGGACATGTTATGGTTGAATCAGCTACAGGATCCTTATATGTACTTGGCTCCTGGGCATTTGAATATAGTAATATTATTACTTTTTTTTTTTTTTTGAGGTATAGCTATGTAGAAGTGTCCGTGCTAACATCCATTATAGTATGTTAACACCTGAATAAAAAGGTTACTAGGTTAAACCAGTTTTCAGAGGCAGAAACCGATGCCCACAGTAGCTAAAGGGCTTACCCAAGGTCAGACTGCTCCATAAATGGAAGAACTGGAGTTGGCCTCAAGTTTGTCTGTCAGAGCCTAAACTCTGCCACTCACTGAGGTCCAGTTACAGAGGGAGACTTGGGAGTTGTCAGCATAGAATAGATGTTAATGACATGTGACACAGGAGATTGTGAGAGAAAATAGAACATATCCGATAAGATGGCCCAGGACAAAACGTTAGAAAAAGTAGTTACACCACCTTTAATATCTAGACTGTAAGCATCCCACTCTCTGATCCTGTTTCCATCATACTTACTCTCTACCATTACTTCAGCCTTATTGAGACATTTTTGTTGACTCTATCACTTTTTCACTGTCATCATTACCACTTATGTACTTGTTTGCTTTATTATTCGTGGTCATTTGTTATCATCAGTTGCTGTCTCTCCCTCGTTGGCAAAACCCCAACAGTGGGTAAACCAAACTACTCATCTATTTCCTGCCTGAATCTGCACAGCTAAATATTGATAAGAAAAATACACACCTATGTTAATTGATCTTACTTTGCATTAGAAACCACAGACCTGGAAAAGGAACACAACAATGTGTAGCGATCCTACTACATATTCCTAATAAGTTTGCTTTCTCACTTTTCAAAATTACTGCTTTATTCTATTCTCTTGTTTTCTCAAATCTGTAACCCACCTGCCTTCTCATTTTCTAACCTCATCTCCTATTTAATGACAAAAGAGAAGCAGCTGAGAAAGTTGAAACATATATTTCCTCATCTTTCCATCAACAGATCTTCCATCCCTTTGTATTTCTTCACACATCTTCTACTTTCTCTTCTGTTGCAAAAGAAGACAAACGCTCACTCCCATGTAAGCCAAAATAGCCCTTTGTGCTTTGGATCCCTTTCCCTTCTTGACTTCTTAGGGACTTTGCTGCCTGTTGCTGTAATACCCCTACCACTCCTCCTCCATCACTAATACCCCCTCTTTATCATTGCCATTGGCATTCCTAACCATGGTCTCATTTTTATGCCCTCTCCTTTATAGCAAAACGTGAAAGAATTGTCTGTATTTTCTGTCTTCACTTCTTCATCTTTCATTGTCTCTCAACCTCTAGTCAGGTTTCCATCCCCACCATTCTCTGAAACAGTGCTTGTTAGTAACTGATCACTGTGACTTCCAAGTAGTTAAATCCCATAGTCACATCTCAGTACACATCAAACTCAGTCTCTCATCAATATTTTACTCATCTGGCCACTGTCTCTCTCTTGAAAAACTTTCTTGCCTTGACTTCTGTGATAACATATTCTTCTTTCCTTTATCACAGGCCCCCTTCTTGTCAATTTCCTCTGCTGGTTGCTCTTCCTCTTCCTTTGCTTGCTGGAATGCCTTCTTTTTTCCAGCTGTTTTGTTAATTCGGGGGATCTCCTCTGGTCCTTTGGCTTTACATGCTCATATCTTTGGTGCCAGTGACTCAAAACCTGCCTTGCTGAACTTGTCCACTTAAAAATGAGCTTAGCATCACAAATTTAACATGGCTGAAACAGAATTCTTGATTTTTACCTTGTATGAAATCTGCTTCTCTTGTCTTTTCCACTTTAGTATATGATCTGTAAAAGTAGATAACAGTCCAAGTAGGTAACTTCCCTTTTTACGTGAGCTTCCTAATTTTGGTGTACATAGTACTTTTAGGAATATTGCAGGAATATGATTGTGTGTGTGTGTGTGTGTGTGTGTGTGTATATGTGTGGGGGGGCGGAGTTACAGAATAGATAAAGCAGTATCTTCTTGATTTGGGATTTTTGTGTTCTTAAAAGATTTCATGACATAAAGATGAAATTAAAACATATATGAATATATTATAGGTCTGGACTTGTAAATTACATGAATTTTTGAGACAAAAAAGATAGAACCTGCAAAGAAAGTTCAGATTTGTCTGCCACTTGAGACTCTGACTAGGAGTCCTTTATAGATAAGCATTCAGTCCTGACTGCTGCTTAAGAGCACTTTGAGAGAAGAGTTTGAAACACTGTGATTCATTTTTTTTTTTTTAATGAATCTTGTTAAACCAGTTGAAATAAATGATTAGAATTACGTTTCTCCAAGAGGAAGTTTAAATCTATTCCACATTATCTTTGTTTAGTTTTCTTGGGTTAGTGTTCATAATTAAGGGAGAACCAAAATGTTTGGAAAGCCAGACTGAGACCAGAGAGCTCTTTGTAATGAGACTCAAATGATTACCTGCCTGTCATGAATAGCCATGCATCTGTTATTTCTTTGAGAGGAGGGACTCCTTTCAAATTAATGAATACTCAGAGTATCCTTTTAAGGCAGACATAGAGCAGCACAAGGATTTTCTCTGAGAAAAAATGGCTTGTGGCAGTTCTGTCTCTTCATTCTCCCTCTTCTTACTCTGCTTTTCATCGGCCTTCTTGGCTTCCAGTTCCTAGTTTACAAGGGTTCTACACTGTAATTATTATTAGAACAGGGAAATATTTAAAACGGCTATGAAATGTTTTGAGTCGCACAGTGAAGATACCGTGTCAATCAAGTAAAAGACTGCATTTTTCTGTGCCGTTTTTGTTTGTATTGTTAAATTTGTGCTGTTTGAAAAAACATTAAATCATTATTTTCTTCTGACAACTTTCCCAGCTAGTTGAATCTTAATACTATCTTAATAGCAGTTAATCATTCAACAAATCTTTGTTGAGTACCTGCTAAGCACCAAACTGTCTTCTAGGCACTAAAGATTTAGTTATGAATGAGAGTAAATAAGTTCTTGCTCTCGTGAGTTTCCATTCTGATAAGGGAGACAGACAATAAATATGTAAACACATGTATAATATCAGGTAATATAAATGCTGAGGAGAAAATCAAAGCAGCTTCTCTTTTTCAGTTTTCCTCCTGATAAAGCTACTATACAGTCAAAACACCCATTAACCCTGAGCAAGCTACCTAATTTCTTCATGCCCTTGTTTTCTTATTTGTAAAGTATATTTACCCTGTTCACCTCACAATGAGTTGTATTTTTGTAAAGAGAGTTGGAAAGGGTTGGGGCGGTAAAAGATTCATGTGAAAGCCCTTTGTAAAATATGACTATAAATGTAAGTATTATTATTTGTGCTTGTTTAAATGGAGTCAAGGATTTGTGTATTTGGTATATCTTAGTGTTTCTGTCTGCATTGTTTGTCGTTTAGATTATAAACTACTTGAGAGTGGAGCTCGGGCCTTTTGGGCTGTTTTAGCTTTCACTACTGTTTGGTTTTTGGGAGTTGCTAGTAAAATGTCAATACTTAATGGTTAGTTGCTGTTACTCTGTAACATAGGAATGAATTGAGAAAAGGATTCAGGCATCAGATGGATGATTATGCTAAATGATATTTTCAAAAACCTAATCCTGCCGTACCATAATGCTAAAGTAGAAGAGTTTGAGTGAAATTGTCCCAGCCTTAGTGGAACAAAAAGTGTTTTCTTTTTGACATGAGTTCTGTGGTTAGGTACAAAATAAAGCATTTTATATGTCAAAAGCTTCAGTCTCCATGACCCGGTATCTCAGGTAGAATCTCTGTTAAACATGTGTAAAAAGAAGTGTGGTAAAAGGAAGTAGTGTTTTTAATGGCCCTAGATAACCCTTCTTAAACACCTACTTAAGTTTAGAGCAGTTTGCTCTAAACTAAACCATTTGGTCTTCTAGTTATGACTGTTGTTTTGTGCTAAAAGTGTTGTTTCTTTTTTCAAAGGTCCGTCAGCCTGTCATATGCATCAACAACCATGTATTTTGTTCGATATGTATTGATTTGTGGTTGAAGAATAATAGCCAATGTCCAGCTTGCAGAGTCCCCATCACTCCTGAAAATCCTTGCAAAGAAATTATAGGTAAGGGCCTGTTTTTATACATATAGGAATAGGTTTGAAACAATCTCCAAATAATGTATATTTTGGGAAAGGCTTAAATATAAGACTATTTTCAGTCATGCTATTTGGCCAACATAATGCTGAGTGGATGAGTAATTTGTGTAATGTATATATGTGGAGCAGCTGAGGCACAAGGCACTGAGAGGTGCTAAGAGGAATAACACTGAGAGCCTCATGGAACTTACACTCTTGTAGCAACTGAACCAAAAGAAAAGCAGCAAGTGCTAAGGCCTCCCCTAAAAACCCAGAGAGTCCAGCGAAGAAACTTCAGCTAAGAACATTGAGAAGGGCTTCATAAAGTAGGTGGCCTTTAAACTGGACATTTAAATTTAAGGATGGATAACATTTCAACTGGTGAAAATTAAGGAGGGTGTTTCCTGCGGGGAGAATAGCATGAACTAAAGTTTAGATATAGGAAAACATAAAGCATGCTTTTAGAAATGATCAAAAGTCGACTTTGGGTCCGACTGTTGAAATAAGACAAAAGGTAAATTGAGACTTTAATGCAGAGAACCTTGAATGACAGCTAAATTAGGGACTTGCTCTGGGATTGAGAAGAAGGGTGTAGTGGGCATGATGGTTTTGAGCAAAGAATGGTATGAATCAAAATGTGCATTACGAATATTACTCATGTGGTAATAAATAATGTTGGACTATAGGATTAGACAGGTTGTGAGTAGGTCTGGTAGGAGGCTTTTGCCTAGGTGTGATAGGAAATATAAGTCTGGATTAAGGGTATAAAACAAAGTCAGTATCACACTAATATCGGTGGGGCAAAGGAGGAATAAAACTTGAACTAGAGGATCCTTGAAAAAGAAAACTTCTAAAGAGCCTTTTTTTGAGTTTGGTTTTTATTCCACTCATATAAGTTATTTATTTTAGATTATAAAAATTAAAATGATTTCTACTTGTTTTTGCTATAGGAAAAATTGAAAGTGAATCTATAATTAGCCAAATATAGAAAACATCTTTCAGAAAACTTAAGAAGCCATTGTAATAGTACCAAGTTAGGGAAAATGGATTTAAAAGATTTTTACAAGGGAAATAGAAAGGAATATATATGCTACAGAGCAAAAAAAGAACTAGTAGGACTTAGGAAATAAAAGACCTGAAGGAGGAATCAGAGTTGGCTTTGGTACCTGGGTGAAATCTGGTAGAGGACTAATTCTCTGCTTTGTTGCATGCTGTGGGATTAACCTCTGTTTCTTTGTTTGTTTGTTTGTTTGTTTGTTTTTTACCTGCTGAATTTCACCAAGGAGTCAATTCTTTTCTTACAGAATATGAGCTTCGATGATTTGAATATTTTACCCATTTTTCTTCTTATCCCATATCCTACCTTTATTATTCATACCTAAATGATATTTCATGAATTCTCTCAAGGGAAATAGTTCATCCATTTTTGCATTTGGATAGAACATCCTGAAAAAAAAAATCTTTAAAAACCTTTGCTATTATCATAATGCTAAGAAGTACAAAGAAGGTAACCACAGCATCAGTGAAGAGCTCTTGGGAAGAATTCATTGTGAGTGCATTTGTAACAAGTCATGATATACAGTTAATGCCATGACTTATAATCCATGGTAACTAGGTTGTTAGAATCCATGAAAAGATATTAATCTAACTAGATACGCATATAGCAGGAATATATTTTTTTATAATATTTTGGTTAAATGTAAAGGTAATAATTGATTTTATTATTTAAATATAATCTGTTTTTCATAATTTGAAGTAGTCCAAATGTGATAATATATAGCCCTTTCCTCCACTGAGTTTGCTGTGATAAGATATATAGATAGGTAAACACAATATGATATATTACTGAAGGTATTTCTTATGGTATTACTTGATATTTATTTTTTTCTCAGGATTAGGTAGAGAAAAGGCCTAGTTGTTAGCCCCAAGTGTGTATATAAGGGAAAGGGTAGATACTAAGCTGGAAAGCTATATAAAACAGTAAGGAAAAGGTTCATTTTCATTCTGCCTGAATCAGGATGAAAAATTAGGATTTTTTTTTTTCCTATAGGAGGAACAAGTGAAAGTGAACCTATGCTAAGCCATACAGTCAGGAAGCATCTTCGGAAAACTAGATTTGAATTACTACACAAGGAATATGAGGTAAACATTAATTAAAGTTTAAAGTTATGTCAGCAATGAATTCAAGGTAAAAATTGACCTACCTCAGTCCCCAGACTTCTTAGACTAAATATCCAATGAAACTTTCAATGCCTATTTAAAAAAAAAAACACTTATTTGGTAAATTCTTTTTCTTTTTCCCTTTCCTATTTTAAATAAAGAGGTTTTTTTGCTTTATTTTTCCTTTCAGTACCAAGGAAAGGGGGAATGGGATTCCAGAAAAAAAGAACAGATGGCAGCATTTCTTTTTTTTTCTTTTTTAAGTTAAAATTTGCACCTCTATAGACATGTCACTTTATATTTGCTTCCTCAAAAAGTTGGGAGAAAAAGGAAATCTTGTGAAAGCCCGTCTGACCTCTATAGTCATCATTTGCTTTTGCCTATTAATTTACTGATGATTATAAGCCTGATCAATTCTAGTGAATGCTATACCTAATGTCGACTGCCACACAGAGATTTTAGTATGAAACATGCTATTTGCTAGTTATTGTCTAAAGGTGAATTAACAGGCTGATTAGACATAGTGATGCTACTTTTACAAATAAATTCGTGCTAATAGAATACATACACTTTTGAAGAGCATACATTAAGCCCAGTTTCTTTTTACATTGACTTAAGAGGAAGATATTATCGATCCCCTCTTTTGACTCAAAATATCTTTCAGTTAAACTGTATACATGGAAGCTACTTCAACTGCCTCAAAAATTTTTGGAGTGCAGTGGGGCATAAATACATGATTGAATATGTGTTTAGTCATTTGTGTGTTCCCCACATATATGAATTTGTTTGTTTTATAAAAATGCTATATAACTTGAAATGTATTGCAATTTAAAACAGTAAGTAGTACTATCTGTGTGACATTTAATGCTAAAATGTATTTTTATGTAATGAATATTTATCATACTTAGTAAACAAATTAATCCTTTGGGAGATCACTTGAGCTACTTGGGAGTTTATTTTCTAACAGAATTTTTAATAACCTCAGTTTAAGGTGACATTTATTATAGATGAATAAATGACATTATAGTAAGGAGTTCTAACCCAAATGTTTAGCAACTGGTTTTAAGATAATAAATAGTTCCAGAGTGGGAAAGCTAATACTTGCAATGGTCATAGTAGTAATTGAAGAACTAGAATCCAGAAAAGTAAAAAATCAAAAATTAACTACAGGTATTATTCTGAAATGGGTAGATGGTTTCACTCATACATCAGATATAGAAGTGAAAATATAAATGTCAAACAAAACCCTAACAATCTTTGTTTTTTTTTTTGAGACACCCTCACTTGGTCACCCAGGCTGGAGTGCAAATGGTGCAATCTCAGCTTACTGCAACCTCCGCCTCCTGGGTTCAGGCAGTTCTTCTGCCCCAACCTCCAAGTAGCTGGGACTACAGGCGCCTGCCACGACACCCAGCTAATTTTTTTGTATTTTTAGTAGATACGGGGTTTCACCATGTTGGTCAGGCTGGTCTTGAACTCCTGACCTCAGGTGATCACCCACCTCAGCCTCCCAAAGTGCTGGGATTACAGGCATGATCATCTTGATAACTGTACAGTCAGCCCTTCATGTCCAAGGGTTTATCATCTGTGGATTCAACTAACTAAGATTGAAAATTTTTGAAAAAAAAAAAAAAAAAAAATATATATATATATATATATATATATGTAAACAATGCAGTTTACCAACTATTTGTATAACGTTGACATTGTTATTAAAAATAATCTAGAGATGATTTAAAATGTATGGAAGGATGTACATAGATTACATGCAAATACAGCACTAGCCATTTTCCACCAGGAACTTGAGCATCCATGGATTTTGGTATCCCTAAGGGTCCTAGAACCAATCTCCTGTGGAGGTGGGGATGGGGTGGGACACCAGCTGTACGTTTTTTTTTTCACCCTGCTCCACTCAATGTACTTTTTAATTCCCCTCAGTAAAGCAGTTTAATATACCTCAAGGGGGTTTTTTTGGGGTTTTTTTTTTTGTTTTTTTTTTGTTTTGTTTTGTTTTTTTGAGACAGAGTTTTGTTCTTGTTGCCCAAGCAGGAGTGCAATGACACGATCTGGGTTCACTGCAACCTCTGCCTCCTGGGGTCATGCGATTCTCCTGTCTCAGCCTCCCAGGTAGCTGGGATTACAGGCATGCACCACCATGCCCAGCTAATTTTTTGTATTCTTAGTTAAGCTAAGGCGGGTGGATCACCTGAGGTCAGGAGTTTGAGACCAGCCTTACTGACATGGTAAAACCCCGTTTCTACTAAAATTAAAAGGTTTTTTTTTTTTTTTAATGGAATGTACTTTCCTGTTGGAATTCATGCAGCTTTTCTTATTTTCTGGATGATATCTTAAATAGAATCAAAGATTTGGCATTTTTAAAAATCAGAACTATCATTGAATTAAAATGAAAGCAGCATAAATCCCAATTTTTATGTCAGGCCACATTTTGAGAATTTAAACTGTATGTGATTTTCTCCCAACAAAACTATTTTGATGTGTAAAGAATCTGTATATCTACAGAATTTTAAGTACAAAATTCAAACCGTGTTGGCTTCAGTTTAGCATATGTATATATGTATTTAGTGTCTATGCCTGCCTTATGACTATGCAATGCTTTTTCAGGATGAAATAGATTGTTTACAGAAAGAAGTAGAAGAGCTTAAGAGTAAAAATCTCAGCTTGGAGTCACAGATCAAGACTATTCTGGATCCTTTAACCTTGGTGCAGGGCAACCAAAATGAAGACAAACATCTAGTCACGGATAATCCAAGTAAAAGTAACCCAGAAACTGTAGCAGAGTGGAAGAAAAAACTCAGAACAGCTAATGAAATCTATGAAAAAGTGAAAGATGATGTGGATAAGCTAAAGGAGGTAAGTTGTGGTTTTTAAAAATCTATTATGGTTGTTTTTAAAATTATTTTAAGTATCTTCAAAAGTATAAATAGCCATATGATCTTGACTCATCATCAGATGATTTGTGAGGAAAGAACAGAATTTCTGGATAAGCATTTATATGCAATAAGAAGACTTTTTCTCATTTAAATATTATTAGCTGCCAAGAACTATCAGGTGGTTCTATTTGTAACTATAATTGGAGACTGTGTAGTGCTTCTGTATAAGATTGCATCTTCTAGAAGAGTAATATCAATTTAAAGGATGTGTTTCTGTTTCCTCCTCTTTGTGGTTTGCCTTAGTTTTTTTAAACTTATGTCAGTGACTTCCTCGTGTAGGTATAAACAAGCACAAACCCATTTTCCCGTGTATAAAAGGAAAAGTTTTGACCTTATCTTTTCTGTTGCTACAACTGTCTTATTTTTAAGATTGTAGATAGACAAATAAAGGCTTAGTAACCAATTCCAGGACTATTTCATGCAAAAGAATATTGTGGTTTATGAAACTGGTTCATTTTTTTCAATTATTTGAACAAGATAGAGCATGGTGAAAAAGGCAAACTTCTAGGATTTTTCAGTCTAGAAAGGGAGACGAGATCCATGCCATCAGCAAGATCCATGCCATCAGCTAGATGTTATAGTCAACTGCTGCAATGCTGTCTGACCCAAGTGACCAGCCTTTAGCTTGAGTTCAGGTTGATCCACAGTAGAGTCGTCTTGTGCTAAATGGAGATGGTTTTATAGTACTCAGTTCTACAATCACATGCTCAACTATTTGCATTTCGTTAAAATACTATTTCTGTGTGAAATTACTAAATCTTGCTTCCCCAAATTATTAATGACCTCCATGTGATATTTTAAAGAAGTTCCCCTGTATATTGGCTCTCAGGTCCTCAGGTTAAGTAGCAGAGAAATACCTGCAACTTAGATGTAAGCCATCTTCCACATATAAAATAAACGTTCTGTTGCTCTGAAAAGGCTAGGGTGAGGGGAAGAAGATAACCTAGTGCTTTCAGAGAAAAAAGAAACTACAGACATAATTACACTGAGTTTGTTATAAGTGTATAGGAAGGGGAAGTATGTAGTTTCTTTGATTATTGATGGCCATCATTAGTATGTTGATTTATTAGAAGACGAAAGGATACTAAAAGGAATACCAACTGGGAAATTACAGTATTTATCAATTTGCCTTGTTTCCTTTAATTTCCATGGTTCTTCTTGAGCTATTGGAAAGCACTATATGGTCTACTTTATAGTTGTTAAACTTTGTTTAAAGTTTTGGCAGTAAATACTTCTTAGAATATGAAGCTTTTAAGCATGATATGAGGGATGTTTATTAAAGAAGAATACATAAAGCACAGTTAATTTTCCTTTGCTCTTTTAATGATCACATGTTAAATTCAATACTCAAATCTACCCTGGGACTTCAGAATTATTTGGGATATTGAATAAGCCCATTTTCTATGCCTACTGATGCCAGTAGGTAATAGGCTATAAACTGGGATCATAAGTGAATGAAAAAACATGGACTGCAGAGACAAAACTAAAGTATGGAGTGCAAAATAGTAACATACTATAAATCAAATACAGGAGTATCAAAGATTCAGAATAAAGGACTGCTTAGCATGAATGAAGTGCTCTTTTTTTCTGATGTTACCTGGAATGGGTGAGTTTTGAACCATCACAAGGCTAGTCTCATTACCCAGTCAGTGTTAAAAATGCAGAAGTATTAGCTGAAGTATTCATTACTCTTTTAGGTGCAACAGGTAGGCAGAACTCTGCCCTTCATAACTTCAACTCGCTTAACCCTCTTGAACTTAAAAATACCTTTGATAGTTGAGGAACTAGCAAGCCTATAATGAGAAGTATTAGAGAGTCACAGGACTGTTGAGAGACTTTGAAGCATAGCCATACGGTAGTGGTGGGGGCCAGGGAAGGAGAAAGGCAGTCAAATGAGTTTCTAATTTAAGCTTGTCATCATCATCAAAAAGCATTCACTAAGTGCCTCCCCTTATGGTGCTATGCTTGAGAGCTTAATTCATTGTCTGCATATATGAGGAAGTAAATGGCTTTCCCTATAACTTCAGAGAAGCAGTAATGGTGTTTATCAATCACTTAAAGAATTAACTCTTCACAGTCCTGGTTGGTGTGCCTCCATGAAGATAAGGAGGTGCTTAGACCCTGCAGGGAAGCTGGATGAGTCTAAGTAAGGGAGTTAGAATTTTGCCAAAATAATGTTCTCTACCTTATTTCTCCTATGATCCTTGTGATGCAGCTTATGTGGGTAGATAAATAATACAGTCAGAAGTTCTGGAAATTTGTCAAAGTAATGACCAAATTTTTGAAATACGTGTTTAAGCCTTCTTGGTTTAAACCTTTTTTTGGTGCCAGTTATTCTTGAGACCCATTTACTTTGAACGTAAATGCTCTAGTCAAAGAATTTCCCTTGCCCAAGTTAGTGAGGTTGGTTTCTAGTCCAGGAAATGTTATTTTTCTTTGTAATACAATACATAAAAGCAATGGCTAGGGAATTTAAAGGAAGTAGCTTCTAAGACGACCCTAAAATTTGAGAACACTAGTGTTTAGTATGTCCAGAATCAATATTGAGCCTCTAGATTTTCTAGCAATTGGTGTCCTGTTAGGTAATTTTTAGGTATTATATAATTCAAGAAAGAAAATTATGCTTGGAAGTTTTATTTATTTTTTTAATCAAGGAAGTTTTCATGTAATTTATTAGAAAATATTGATCCATGCCAGGCGCAGTGGCTCATACCTATAATCCCAACACTTTGGGAGGCCAAGGCAGGTGGATCACTTTAGGTCAGGAGTTCAGGACAAACCTGGCCACTATGGCCAAACTCCGTCTCTACTAAAAATATAAAAATTAGCCAGGTGTGGTGGCACATGCCTGTAGTCCCAGCTACTCAAGAGGCTGAGACAGTAGATTCACCTGAACAGGAGGTGGAGGTTGCAGTGAGGCAAGATCATACCCCTGCACTCCAGCCTGGGCGACTGAACGATACTGTCTAAAAAAAAAAAAAAAAAAAATAGGTAGGTAGGTAGGTAGATAGACAGATAGATAGATAGATCCAATTTTGAGGATCCTTGTTGTAAATCAGGACATTGGAAAACCCTTTTGAAGAAAAAATCAAGTGGCTAAATCATATTAGTTTTGTTATCATTAGAAAAAAATATTTTTAACAGCAACTCAGAAATTAATCTCATAGCTCAAGAATTCTCTTCAGCATTCATTTGCCGATACTGCATGTGGTATAATGTTACCTTGCCTAGAGTATTCAGTTATGTGAAAAAGAAAAAAAAAAAACATGTTTGCCATTAGTATGGTCCCTTAATGACTCTAAGCTAACTAACATAGCTTCGTTTATTTCCCTGGATGGGAGATCTGCAAAGTGCTTGGGGAATATGGATTTAAAATGCTCAGTCGTATTCACAGTTTCAGAAGTCATTCCCAGTAGTAATTTTAGGTTTCTGAAGGCCATGTTCTACTATTCAGTTTTCTGATATTATCAGCCTGAAAAAAAAAAAGATGGCTCATGTAATTTTTACAAGGCCCTTTTGTTTTAGCTTGTGCTTACTTATTTTCAACTTGTTCTTTTAGGCAAATAAAAAATTGAAATTGGAAAATGGTGGCCTGGTGAGGGAGAATTTACGACTGAAGGCTGAAATTGATAACAGATCACCTCAAAAGTATGTGTTTTGCTCACAGAGCAATGTTTCAGATTATGTCAGTATTTTAGACTAGGCTGTGATGGTTTGTTTTTTGTTTGACTCTTCATTTAATTGTGTAGATTAATTTAGAATGTCTTGTTCGAAAAGTCAAGTTTATACTTCCTGTTATTGACAAAATTTTAGTCTCAGTGAAGGCTAGTTTTAAAGAATTTTATGCCTTTCCTTTTTTCTTATCTGATGAATAAGAGAATTGTTTTATGTGACCTGACACAGGTGAACATTGATTTGGTTTTACATATAACTGTTTAATAGAACTAACAAATAATAGTGAGATTAAGGTAATACCCTTTAGCCATTTTCTTAGATAGTCTTAGTAATAGTTAATGTTCATATAGTTCCTTCTCTTTGCAAGGTACAACAACCTGTAATGAAGAACTATTATTGTTTTCTATTTTCAGATGAGAAAATGGAGGCATAAATAGATTAATTTATCTAAATCTGCATGAGTGGAAGTGTTAGAAATAACATTTGACTGGCCAAGCGAGGTGGCTCATGCATGTAATCCCAGCATTTTGGGAGGCTGAGTTGGGCAGATTGCCTGAGGTCAGGAGTTTGAGACCATCCTGGGCAGCATGATGAAACCCTGTGTCTACTAAAAATACAAAATTTAGTCAGACATCATAGCAGACGCCTGTAATCTTGGCTACTCAGGAGGCTGAGGCAGGAGAATCACTTGAGCCCGGGAGGCAGAGGTTGCAGTGAGCCAGAGATCACGCCACTGCACTCCAGCCTGGGTGACAGAGGGAGACTCTGTCTCAAAACAAACAAACAAACAAAAGAAATAGCATTTGACCTTGAGATAGCCCAGCCCCAGAGTCTGTGCTGTTACCTATTATACTAAAAAGCCCATCTGAAATAGCATTTAAGACATTGTTCATTGAATTTTTTTACTGATTTAAAACTATACAAATAAGTGAATTTATTCTTTCCTTATGGAATAGTTTCTATTCTATTCCAGAAGGTAATAATTTACAGCTATTGGACTGCTTAACAATTTGTTGAAAATTTTAAGAAACAGTTGGGATTTAAGGGTTGCAAATGGAGGAAAGATCACGGACAGCACTTAAAGTTCTTCTTTCTCTAGAAAAAAAAAAGATGACAAATGAGAAGACAATATGGCCCTCAATGTCCAGCACCCTCTCTGAGGGATGGCATATGAGAACTGTACACTTTCTTCCCTTCCAACCAGTGGACTTCATTTCTTTCTAATGGAAAAAGACAATGCAGGAATAAGCAAACAATGGAAATTTATCCTATCAGAAATAGCTCTTTGCTTGTCATTTTAAAAGGAGGAAATGTTGCCCTTGGTAAAACCAGATGTGGTACCAGGAAATGGCAGAAACTAACCATAATTACTGGAGGAGAGATAACTAACCAATGAGAAAGAAGCATAGCTTTAACATTTGAATAGTTTCTTCCCCTGTGCTCTCCAACCTCGTTTTTCTTTCACTTCAGATAATGTCCTACTTTGACAAATTAGTGAAATAAGCTTAGGAAGTGTTGCTGTTATGTAGTGGTTTGAATCTCTGCGCCTATCATTTATTGGCAGCCTGCCTTGCTAGTCATAGTAATGCTTGTCCATTAGCCGTTTCCCACAGCATGCTGAATGGAACGAAAGCTATTTTGTTTGTAGCTCTTATTTCTTGAAAACTTGCCCACCAGATTTCACATTTAATGCCAGCCACAAGGCTGTGTGTTTTTAAATATCCATGGCTCAAACTGGATAAAGAACTGAAGAACCTCACCTCAGGAGACTTGGCCTCTGTCTACTCTCGGAAAAGGAGCTGCACATCTGAATCCAATATAACTTGAGGATTTTTCCATCTTTAACTTCCATTGCTTCCCTTTAGGGGAAGGGAACAGTTCACTTGAAAAGCGATTTGGACTGAAAACCGTATTCCAGATCAATTTGCAATGCATTGAGGTATTAAATGCATCGCATTTGATTTATAGCCTTGTTTACTCTGCATCACCAAACCCTAGTGGATTCAGAGAGAAGCTGACCACAGCTGAAAATACCCAGATCTGGTTCACCTGAGGAGAGCTCCTATTTGTATGGAAAAGAAGAAGACATTTCAAGAGTTCACAAATAAAATCACCCATTCCATTTTATTTCTTTGATTTAGGAAATGCCTTGACTAATTATTTTTCTCTTTTTTACTTGGTTAGGTGTCAGGGTATACTTTTTTAATACACTTGGTCTTAATCTTCAGTGTATCCTGCAAGTTGAGCAAACATATTCTACAAATCATAAAGAAGAGAGAGCTTTAATACACCTTCCTAAGATTTTTCCTTCTAGAAGGAAAAATCTTAGGAAGGTGTATTAGCTCAGATTGTCATAACAAAATGAGCCAGATAAGATAATTTAGCCTTAATTGCCTCCTAAAGATCTTATCTCCAAGTACAGTTACATTAGGGATCAGGGCTTCAACATAGAATTTGGAGGGGAGGGTTAGGACATGGCTCAGTCCATCACAGAATGTATTTCTTTCTAAAATGCTCCAACAGATATCATGCTAGTTCCCAAAAACTTGCCTAAAATTTGATGTTACCTTAATAGTATGGGAGTACTATTAGGCCATTAATATCAAACTTGGTTATAATCCGGTTAATGGCTTTTCTTTCTATAAATATGTATGCAGGAGTGTTATGTGTTCTGTTATTGTGGCTTTAGTGAGGTCTATGGGTTTGATAATGTCTCCCTGTGTGCAGCTCATTTTACTGCACATCCCCAATCCTTGTCATTATAGACAAGTCTTACCTGTGCCTCAGCTCCTTTTGGGGGAGGATAAAGGTTCTAGATACTCTGGGCAGTAATATTCCCTATTACTAATATATGAAAAGAAGTCTTCTGAAGAGGAAAGAATAGACTTCACTGATTATGACCTGGGTGTGCTTCCGTTTTTGCTGTATTTGTATTTCTTGAGCGATCAGAAATCAAATTTAAAATCAGTTATCTTATGGCTTTAATAATTGTCTGCCTGTATGTCAGAGATTACAAAACAAAATCAAAATCTTTGACCTCAACTTCTCTACTGAACTAGCTTTATGTTTTCATCTATCTTTTTTGTATCTTTGCCAGAGATTCTGTACCTTAAATTAACCACAGAACATGGTGGTTAAGAGCTTAACTCTGGAGTCAGACTTCCTGGATTCAAATTTTCCTTCTTCCATTTTGTCCCTCCTTTCCCTACCCAATTCATTTTTCACCATACTCAAAAGTGTCTTTTAATAAAGTACATGTCAATTATTTAAATCTCCTGCCTAAAACTATTCAGTGTTTTCCTAAAATAAAATCCAGACTCTTCATTGGCTAGTCCACGTCTGCCGCCTCTTATTAATCTCATTCTTAACTCCTCCAGCTCATCCTACTCCAGTTCTACTGGACTTTATTTCTAACACATGCTGGGTTTATTTCCTTTGCTTAGAATATTCTCCTTGCAGATCTTTACATGGCTGTCTTCTTCAATTCTCAGATGCAGAGAAGCCTTTTCTGATCATTCAATCTAAAGCTACCCTTTCACTTATCACCTTCTACTTCCTTATTAGAAGACCATAATAATAAAATCATGATTTGGTAAAATAGTAGGGCATGGTTTGGTAAAATATGAACACAAACCTTGGAGCCAGACTCCGTATGACCAAACATTGGTCTTGTCTTACTTACTAGCTGTGATTTAGACAAAGGTATTTAACCTTTTCGTATCTCAGTTTTTGTATTCTGTGTAATGGGGTTAATAGTACTACCTATCCTATAAGTAGTAGTAAGAGTTAAATGAAATCAAACTTAAAATACACTTAAAACAGAGTTCATAGTTAGCAATTAATATTATAGCATTGTCTTCATAGCCTTTATCACTGTCTGAAATTATCTTGTTCACTTAATTGCTTGATGGTGGTCTGTCTCCACCATTCTAAACTCTAAGCTCCATTTTAAACTCTAAGCTTCTTGCTGCCTATCACCTTCATTTCCAAAGCCCCCTGAAGATACCTGATAAATATTTTTGAATAATTAAATGAATAAATAAGTAAATAACATTGGATAAATTAACCTCTTGAAGTTATCATTTTTTTACATAAAATGTGCCTGTGTTATTGTGAGGATTAAAGGAAATCTATTACCTTGACACAATATGTTGTATAAAAAATGAGTAGACAAAGGAATATAAATCATTTCCACTATAAAGACACATGCTCATGTATGTTTATTGCAGCACTATTTAAAATAACAAAGACATGGAACCAACCCAAATGATCATCATTGATAGACTATGGATAAAGATAATGTGGTACATATACACCATGGAATGCTATGCAGCCATGGATGAGTTCATGTTCTTTGCAGGGACATGGATGAAACTAGAAGTCATTATCTTCAGCAAATTAGCACAGGAACAGAAAACCAAACATCACATGTTCTCACTCATAAGTGGGAGTTGAACATTGAGAACACATGGACACAGAGAGGGGAACAGCACACACCTGGGCCTGTTGGGGGTGGCAGGGTGAGGGGAGGGAACTTAGAGGATGGGTCCATAGGTTCAGCAAACCACCATGACACACATTTACCTGTGTAACAAACCTGCATGTTCTGTACATGTATTTCTTTTTTTTTTTTTTTTTTTTTAGAAGAAATTTTAAAAAAGGGATACAGGTGGGATGGGGAGAGGTGGTATGGGAGATTGTGTATATCTAAAAAATCGTATCCATAATCCCCCATCCCATGCAAGAGTATTTATCCTCTCCTTTTGTTTCTGTCCCTCTTAATGACTTTAGTACTTATCTATTTGCCTGAGATTAAAACCTAACTCTTCTGTGCTTCTCTACCCCTTCTCATATCACACCTGGTGTTTTTTAGTATGTTCTCTGTAGCCTACTTTTTTAAAATGCCTCTATAATCCACCTTCTCATTTTCACTATCTTAGATCCATATTATTTCTTGCTTAGCCTGTTGTAACAACCTTCCTACTGCCTACCTTTCTTTTCTATGCTGAGCTCTCAAGTGTTGGCTTTATTGTTTCCTGAATTCTGAAATATAAATTTGATGATCTCCTTTAATAACCTTTGGTGATTCTTCATATTCTGTATATTAAATCCCAGTGTTCTTAGTCTAGTATAAAAGGGTCTTTACTATTTGACTTTGGTTTAATCTCCTTCCCTCTTTTCTAGCCCCTCTCTTCTGTGCTCTGCTCTGGCTATGCTGAAGTTCTCACTGGGCCCACATTCATCATATTGTGTCTTCCCTGGTTCTCCACATTAGCCCGTCTTGTTTTTATTCTTCCTGGTTAATCACTGTTTGTCCTTTGAGATCTAGCCTGATTGTTGCTTTATATGTGAAGCCCTCCATAATTTTCTCAGACAGAGGTAGCATTTTCTTTTTGTTCTTTTGATTACTCTTCTACTCTGTGGTTTTAATGATCATGTTGTATATTGATCAGTTCCATGACTATTGTACCCAGTTAATCTGGCAGCTCCTTGGCACCAAGACATATTTTTTAAATGCACATTTGTTTATTTGTAGAAAATATGTATACATGTGTGTGTTTCTTCCTTTTATGGGGTCTTACAGAAGGAAGGAGTCCTTATACTCCAATATAGTACTTGAAGCTTATAGTACAAAGGATATAAGAGAGCAGGAAATCAGAGACTCCTGGAACTTTCTTCAAATTAGAGTAAAGGATTTCCTGAAGCTTCTCTTTAAGTTTTACCAGAGATTTGGAGTTAGAAAGAGAAACAGAGGAGGTAAATAGTAGGGACTTGCCTGGCTACAGTCTTGAGATTGTTGTCTGCATCTATTTACTTGGACCAGATATTCTTTCCTTTACCTGTCTCCATGCTGACTGTAAGCTGTACCCCAGTTCCAGTTCACAGGTCTGCTGTTTCTAAACTATGTCTCAAGATGTTAGTAGTGCTGTAACCTTCTGCTTCCTTATCAACACTGCTGGTCTGGCTGGCTCTTGCTATTGTCCCTTCTTGACCTTTTCTGGCCTTTTTTGTTTCTCATGATTCTTCTCTGACAAATGTAGTGTTTCTTAGTATTTGACCCTAGCCTGATCCAGTGACTGATTCTGCTATGCCCTTTGGTTTTCCCGGAAGGGGAACTTGTAGACTGTCAGGGGAGCCTGATGATACCCTGGGGCCAGACTGTGACAGCCAGTTGTGCTATGGCCCCTTGGCTGCCTGAGGGACCCTTCTCTAGATATTCAGCTAATTGGGGAGAGACAGGTACTGCAGTTTTCTGTCAGCTTGTCTTTATTGTATTGATAAGGTACTTGGGGAGGTGGCGGTGCATGCTAATGACTAAACAATAAGGTTGTCAGAGAGATTATGAACTGTTTGAGAAGAGGAATGATCACTTCTAGTCCTTTGTTTTCCCTCTTCATAGCCCCTGAGCACACATTAGTCCTCAGTAACTGTCATCTGAATAATAATTACAGGGTATCTAGATCAGTTTTTTGTTTTGTTTCATTTTCTTTCAGATTTGTTTCATGCTGAGGGAGAATGAGAGAGAATTTAGTTAAGGCAAAAAATATATAGACAGGTAGATACTAATCCAGAGATTTTTAAGTATTTTTTTAATCACTCAACAGTAGTTGGACTGTTTTACAGTATTGAGATTTTGTCGTCGTTGTTAAGGTTATTTTATTTTGGGAAAATATGTAAGTCCTTTATTTCTCTTAGAAACAGAAAAAGTTATGACATAGCGTGTCTTAATGTTCTCTCCTTTCTGCCACAGATTAGAATCCCTGTTAATGTCATGCAAGTTTCAAGCCTGGTCTTTGTTGGCAGAGGGGGTCTGGGGGAGAAAATGAGGGCATTTCTGCATTAAATCAAAATGAAATATATTTGTCAAATAGAATGGAATTTATTCCACAGTAAAAAGAGTAGTCTGTCTTCACAAACAATGCAGAGAAAGTAGTAATTAGGGTTAGGCATCCTGTTTTGAGCAACTTTGCCCAGTATGCTGCCCAGAGAGAAGGAAAAGAAGCCTTGGAAATGGAGAGAAGGAAAAGAAGCCTTAGAAATGCAACTAACTAGTTGGCAGTTTCCAGACAGGAGAACAGGGACCAAGTCCCAATTGCCGTAGAAGCAGGTAGGGTGAAATTGGCCAGCATGGAACACAATTTAGTTCTGTATTTCTCCTTATGCATCTGCTGACCCAGTACCACGTGGGTTAGCCCTTATTAGAGGCTAACCACAAAAAGGGCTATTGCTCTTCAGTTCACATATGCTGCTCATGAATTCAGGTCATTTTTATTAATAATTTGTAGGCATCTCAGCTAGAATTTTGAACACCACAGTTTTTCACTACAAATGCATAGTTGGTTTAATAAAACAAACAAAGGATTTCCTTTAAAATTTTGTTCTGCAGTGAGCTGTGATCATGTCACTGTATGCCAGTCCTTTAGTCTGGGTGACAGGATGAGACCCTGATCAAAAATAAATAAATAAAATAAAATAGTGTTAATAATATGAGCTATTAGTTATTAACCCTGCTTTTCATCTGAAAACTTGCAAAGCAAACTCTACCTTGATTTTTAAATGGTACTTTTAGAAGATGGAGGGATTAGGAATTACTGCAAGGGCCTAATTCTTTGTCTTATTCCCCTGTCTTTATCAAGGTTGTGTTTAAGGGGAAATACTGGCTTTTTTATTCTTGCAAATATAGGAACACTTTCTGTTTTGTGATAAAAGATGCAACATAACATAGCTTGTATTTTTTTAATTAATTATACCCCGAGATAAAGAACCTATGTGGTGTTTAGACCCTAAGATTAGTTGAAGATACCCACCGATTGTGCATGAGCTAGACAAGTTGGTCATATACACTTCCTGTTTATAGCACATTTAAGCATTGTGTTTTCAGCTCTGTTTCAAACTTAGTCTTTATATCTCTGGTTAAATATTTGGGTTGGCATTTATCAGGATGGTCTCTCAATGCTGTACTTTCATGCAAGGCCACATTAATAAATGATCTTTTAAAATTTCAAAATATTATCGGACTTATTTCTAAAATATGGCGGTTGTTTGATAAATGTTTACTGAATTTTTGCATACATACGGTATGTCTTACTACAATTTTTGTATTTCTGCTCTGTGTTTCTACTAGCAAATGTATGTACCAATAAATAGCACAATAATGCTAGTTCATTGACCGTGTATACACACTTTGTGCCCAGCAAAAATCTAGTCTATATTTTGATATGAAATGTAAATAGGTGCTGATATTATTTAAGAAGGGACCTTATGTTCCAGTATTTAATATGGTTTGAAACATGATGTATGTGTCAGAAAGACTTGGATTCAAATCCTATTCCTGCCCCTACCCCCTTTTTAAGCTTCTCATTTCTTATTTTTAAGATAAGAATAATGGATCTTGCTTCATAAAGTTGACATGAGGATTAAATGGGATAATATATGTCAAGTATATAGTGCTGTGCTTGATATCAGGTAAACGCTTAATGAATTGTGGCAGCTGCTTTTCTTTTTGTCATTGTTGTCAGTAGTAGTCAGTTGTAATTGTACTATTATACTATTAAAGATGTGTTTGTTACACTTACTTTTGGTAAATTCCAGCCAAAAGTTCACTTTCCTTTCTTTTCTTTTTTCTTTCTTTTTAATGTTCTCTTTCAGCATACCTCATTTAACATTTTTGTGGAACCAGCATGTGTGACTAGGAATGGCCATAGATAGTACTTTTATGATTAACAAATTTCTAGGAGTGTAGCATTTTTGTAACTGAGAGTTTAATTTTAAAAAGAGAAAACTCAGGCCAGGTGCAGTGGCTCACTCCTGTAATTCCAGCACTTTGGGAGGCCAAGGCAGGCAGATCACCTCAGGTAGAGAGTTTGACACCAGCCTGGCCAACATGAAGAAATCCCGTCTCTACTGAAAATACAAAATTAGCCAGGAGTGGTGGCACATGCCTGTAATCCCAGCTACTCGGGAAGCTGAGGCAAGAGAATCACTTGAATCTGGTAGGCGGAGGTTGTGGTGAGCTGAGATTGTGCCATTGCACTCCAGTCTGGGAAACAAGAGTGAAACTCTGTCTCAAAAATAAATAAAAAATAAATTAAAAAACAAAGGCAGGGCGTGGTGGCTCAAGCCTATAACTCCAGCACTTTGGGAGGCCGAGGCAGGCGGATCACAAGGTTAGAAGTTCAAGACCAGCCTGACCAAAATGGCGAAACCCCATCTCTACTAAGAAATACAAAAATTAGCCAGGTGTGGTGGCAAGTGCCTGTAATCCCAGCTACTTGGGAGGCTGAGGCAGGAGAATTGCTTGAGCCCCAGAGGCGGAGGTTGCAGTAAGCCAAGATGGCACCACTGCACTCCAGCCTGGGCAACAGAGTAAGACCCTGTCTCAAAAAAAAAAAAAAGAAAGAAACCTCTCTTGAGGAAACAATGGCAAATTGTACAGTTCAACCACAGTATAAATGTATGGGTTGCTTCCCAAAGCTTCCCTAGTAGTTTAAAGACAGAATGGTTCCCCTCTACCCTCTCAAGGCATATACAAGGATGGGCAATGCACAAATGACACATAGGAAGCAGGTGAGAGAAAAGGGATGCCAGAGACTTTGAACCTTTTCCCCTACCACCAAATACAGTTTTGACTTTCCTACAGCCCTGGTCCTCCCTGTGCGCTTTTCCTAAAATGTGTCCCACTCACCAAGTCTGCACACACATAAACGAGATAGATGCTGGTACCAGGACCTTTCATTTTTCTTCCCAATATTGTCAAAATTCAGATTTCTAAAGAGCTCCTGTTAAAGCTACTCACTTATTAAGTGTAATCAAAAAGAGGAGTTAGGAAACTCAGAGAATCTGAAACTGGTAGATTGTGCTTTGGGAGATATAATTAAGAAAGGAAAGGGCTAATGGGAGGCTCTTTTCTCTGAAACCTTACCTTTCTCTGTGTTTAAAATAAAAAAGATACTTTCCTAATATTTCTGAAATTCAGGAAATGAGAAGCTACTATAGCTGTGTAGACAGGCAACTCCACAATATGGATCATTCTTTCTCAGATTAACTGACAGTTCTTTAAGGAAAAATATTTGAGACTCACATACATTTATTTGGTTTTCTCCCATATCGACCATTACTTTATGATACCCACTGCAACCTTGATCTCCCAGGTTCAAGCAGTCCTCTAGTTTCAGCCTCCTGAGTAGCTGGGATGACAGGCACATGTTTCTATGCCTAATTTTTGTTTTTTTTGTAGAGGCGTGATCTCATTATGTTGCGCAGACTGGTCTTGAACTCCTGCACTCAAGCCGTCCTCCCACCTCACCTCCCAAAGCATTGGGATTACAGGCATAAGCCATGGCCCAAAGCAATCTTAGTAATTAATGAGAAAAATCACAATTGTTCTATGACCTTTAGCAATTTTGATCAAAATATTTAACTCATAGTGTTAATATATGTATATGGACAGGCAAAAACAGTAAAACTACTACTTAGTACATTATTATATATGTAGTACAACTTGAAACATGTGAAACATTGAGAATTAGTGGGTTGTTTTGTGAAAAGCTTCTGGAGAATAATTTGAATAGTGCTTCCCTTCTGATATAATTTATGATAGGAAGCTAGCAGCATTTCTGATACCTTGATGAATTTTCACACTTCTAAGTTTGCATCAACTTCCAACATTTTATCCTTTGCTCTCAATGTTGTGAAAGAGCTCCACATTGCTTTAGCGTGAAGTGTTTTGTCAGCCCATCATTTTCTCTCGACATCTTCATGCTTTTCACTACAAAGTTTTTCTCATCCAGATTAGTAAGTTTGCCTCTACAAAGTAGAGGCAAACTTAATACTTCTGGCATATCTAGAATCTCTTGAATGGACTGACACTGTTGTCATAGTCCCACAGTCAGTGATTGGGATTGGTGATTTCTTCCATAACTACATTTACATTTGATTCCAATTTCACTTCCAGTGTTGTCATTGTTTATTTCTTTGCTACACCTTCATCTTTGTTGATCAGTTATTTTTATTATCTGTTTTTGTGAAACGTCATGTGGGTTTTTTACTAGGAGACGAGGAGGCAGCCCAACTGCATACTTTGCTATCTGTGTGTTAACTGTAAAACAGGTAGATGCAGTGACTAATCACTGACTGACCTTGAAAGAAGTGACTTGATGGGTCACTGATCATGAAGCACATCTATTATTTATATAGCGTTTTGTGAACTGAAAAGCTAGAAGTGAAGGTTTTACTTTATGTAGTTACTCATTAATATGGTGTGGTAACTGAAATTTGAACCATGTTGTTGGGTGACTGGTGTTATTTAACTAAACCATGGTAACTGAAATGTGTGCATATTCAAACTATATAAAGCAAGGATATCAATACTGAAAACCTGTCAGATAGGCCAGACCGCAAAAGCTGGTCCAGGTCCAAAGATTGCTTTCACTTTGTTTCATTATTACCTCAGCTACCAAATAAGGAAAAGATAAAAGTCAAAGTTTGAAGAGGAGGCAACTGGACTGACTTCCCCAGTGGCCCCTTTGTTCCTCAAGAAGGCATTTCTGAATTTTGGCAGTCTTGGCCACCCATTGGGCTTGCTACATTTACCCATTTTGTTGGAATTGCCATTGAGAACCAGAAAGGCAAAGTGGGTTTCTCAAGGTTCATAACTAGTTAATAGTAGCGTAGCACTAGCACTTTAATAGTTTTTTAGTACTCAGGTGTGGTGTTCTTTTACCATATTTGTTTTCTTCAAACCCCCTTCAAACACATCCTGTTTTTCTATGTGATAGACTATGAGAAAATATGGTCTTAAGAACTTTCTGTTGTTAGAGATGCTTTTTAGTTATATTACCTCAAAGGTCATACCAATAGGACTTCCATTTCTCTTCTAGGGACAGAAATGATCTTGTCTCCTTTAGCTATTTGAACAAGGAGAACTCTCATCCTTTTCTCTCATCCAGAATGTATGTATCAGTTAATATTGCAAGCTGAAAAAAAAAATCCTTTAAGCTTCTGTTAGATTCTGGCAGAATACACTTCCGATATCAGTTGTAGCTCCCAGACTGCTCTAGTGTTTTCTCTGGCATAATGAAGCCCTTGGCCATCACTGCTACTTTGAAAATCAAAGTCTTTTGGTCTCTAATGGAATGTTTATAAAAAATACTCCATTTTGAAATTTGCTCAGGAAAAGGAAGTATGGTAAATGATATTAGAAATCCCTCCGGCTTGCCTTGGCATCGCTTCATTTAATATTATATACTCGAAATGTCTGGAATTAGTATGAATATGAAAGTACTAAAACCCAAAGATAAATAAGCTCTTGCCCTCCTTGTCTTCTATGGAAGTATAGCATCAGATACTTATCCCTAATTGTTATTTCTGTATAATAAGGTAAGTTGCCCTTTGCCAATTTTAATATAGTTACCTTGGATAAACTGACAGTCTCCTGACACCTATGTCAAAAGTTTCATCTAATTGCAGTCTTACTAAGGTGAAGTTTTTTTGGATGGAGCACTATAGAATGCCAAGCCTGTAGCAAAAAAGCTATACTGTATATATGTCAGTCTCTGTTGCCTTCCTGGGTGTCAGTGAAAAAAAGAACCAGTCAAATGCAGTAAACTAAACATGTTTAGTTTAGTAATACAGTGACTGTCATAATACTTAACATGTAAAAGAAGGCCAAGGACCTTTAGCTTATCCTGCGGTGTTAACCCTGTCTTAATGTAAGGCACTAATATATCTTAAAGTAAGAGAATGACTTTTATTCAGGAAATATACAGCAGACAAGTGCTGTATACCATCAATTGTTCTAGGAATCTAGCAGTGAATATGACAGACTCCCTGCTCTCCTTGAGCTTCTATTCTAACGTGGGAGAAAGAAAGCAAATAAATTATATGAATTGATTAATTGATTAGTTGCATAGCTTTTAGTATACATTTCTGTCAGTCTGCCTACCAGCACAGGTCCCTTATTACCCTAGGAGAAGGATCTGATCACTGAAAGTATTATAGATTTATAGAGTATTGAAATGAAACTTAGGGAAATTGGGGGCAGTTTTAGAAAACAGCCTAACTCCATCAGTGTTCCTTGGTTGTTCTTTGCCTATTCCTCTCATATGTGATCTGCTGCTGGCCTTTACTATTTCTCTCTGAAATAACACAAACATTATGTTTATGGCTCTCACTGACTTCAAACCATATATGTTACATCTTTTAAAAACATGATTTCTAAAAAAACAATATAGAGGCAAATACAGTGTCTTAAGATGATATTGTATTTGAAATTCCAAGCTAAAGCCCTGGAACAAGGAGCTGCTAATATTTTGGGAAGCATTCTTTATTTTTTATTAGTTTTTCTGTGTATAGGCCTCTGAGTTCCCAAAGATGTCCTTTGGCAGCAACTGACTTACTATTTAGTAGCATTATTTGATTTTAAGTCATTTGATTTGTTTTTATCTGAGGAGATACCTTTATTATAAAAATTTTGCTTGAAAAAATTATCTTAGTAAGCAAATGTAAGGCTGTCACTTTTGCTTATTTGCATTAAATAAACATGCTACACACTTTTTCCATTTAAAAACATGTGGGTTATTTGATTATGACAGAGTAGTTACAGTCAAGTCAAAAGTTACACAAACATTTTTAGTGTACTGAAAGGTCTGTCCACTTTTGAAAAATTCCCTTAAGGAACTACAACTCTGTGAAGTACTACATTTATAAGACAAAACATTTTTAACAAAGAAGAAAAACTCCCATCGTTCATTTACCAAATACAGGGTAAACTTTTTCTTTAAAACGGGAGGCTTGTTATTATAGTTGCTTTTGTTTTTGTTGTACCTTTGTTTTTTGCTTTGTTTTTTTAGAAGTGGAAGGGAGTGTGCTCTCTCTAGGGGTTCAGTTAATTGCAGTGAGTAGATCGATATTCAGCCATCATGTCTTTTAAAGCCCTTTCTAATCTTGAGATTTTATGATTCTATATTTGCCTTTGCCTCTGCCTTTTCCTTCAGTGACAAGAGTGAAGGGATTATGTAGGGGTTGGGATGGGGAGTGAGTTAGGCTAGTGGTTTGGGAGGTGATGGGCATTAAGTGGGAGTCTAAAACATGTTGTGGTTGATTCTAAGAGGGGCAATTGCTATTGGCGTCTGCTTTTTTGGTAGTTTTTTTTTTTTAATACTAAATTATGTTCTTAATTGTAATTATTTTTTAAATTAGGGGGAGAAAAGGAAGAAAAAGATAAACCCAAAGATAAAAATACTTTTAAAAATCATCTTCTCATATCTTCCTCCAAACAGACAATCCCTTGATTCTTAGAAATACATAAATCATCTAAAAGATGTAAGAATAGGCTTTTGAAAATAATTTTGAAGGAGATAAGGTATTTTTCATGGGATTATAACAAGGCTTATGTTGTTTCTTGGCTTATAAGAAGTTTCCTGAAAGACAGAATTTTTTCAGTGATGTGATTGAATTTAAGGTAGATGTTTTATGTCCTTTGGAGCTGGACAGTCTTTTTATCTTTGTGTTTCCAGCCCCCAAAATACCACCTAACCTACACTAGGTACTCAAAAATTGTTTCCTGAGCTTAACCCAGCATTCATTCTTGATGGAAATAAAAGCAAAATAATTCCAGGTAAAAGGAGTAGTTTTTTATGAATAAAGGAATTCTTTTTCAGCCACTCTCCAACATGTTCTCTTTCAGAAAATGTGCAATTTTTTTTTTTTTTTTTTTTTTGCCTAGTATATTGGAATCACACTCACTGACTTCATATTTCAAAGTTGAAAGAAATGAGATTGATGTCCCACACAGTTGTAAAATACCAAAAATAAGTAGTGCTGACATGAATTAAAGGCCAGTGCTCTGAAAGGCCACAGAAAAGCTTCAGATCAAGGGTGGCTATAATTGAAAGGGCCCAAATAAGTATTTAAAACCACCCCTCCTGGGACTGCTAAGATTTCTGAATTTCAAATTGGCATTTTATGTTTGACAAGGTGACATTGTATAAGAAATGTATTGTAAAACACTGCTGTATGATAGAAAAATGATTGAATGTAAATATTTCAAGATGTAGACCACTGTTCAAATGTTATCATAAATCTTTGCCATTGTTTTAGGGGATAACTCTTCATGCATATATGAGCTGAATTGATAGAGCCAGCTCTTTGAGGGGAAATCATAAGTCCGTTTCTACCTGTCTGCTACCACTAGTCTGATTCAAACACAAAAATATCCCATTAGGTTTTGCTGTTATTGTCATATGTTTATTATTATGTAAGTGGGAAAACCTTTTTTTGAAAATACACATCTGGCATTTGCTTTGTTCATTGAGTGGTCTGAAATGTCACTGTTATGTGAAATTAGAATAGCTTGGGACAGTTTACACTCTCAAACCTTGAAAAGAAAAAAAAACTTGATTTATAGGATTAACTGTCTTTTCATTCTTTGTAGATTTGGAAGGTTTGCAGTTGCAGCTCTTCAGTCCAAAGTAGAACAATATGAGCGTGAAACCAGTCGCCTCAAGAAAGCCCTGGAACGAAGTGATAAGTATATAGAGGAACTAGAATCTCAAGTTGCACAGCTAAAAAATTCAAGTGAAGAGAAGGAAGCTATGAATTCCATTTGCCAGAGAGCACTTTCTGCAGATGCCAAGGGGAGCAAAGGCAGTGAGGAGGATGTGGCATCAAAGAATCAAGGCGATAGTGCCAGAAAGCAGCCTGGCTCATCCACCTCCAGTTCTCACCTAGCAAAGCCTTCCAGCAGCAGACTCTGTGACACCAGTTCTGCGAGGCAGGAAAGTACCAGCAAAGCAGAACTTAACTGTTCTAAGAACAAAAACCTATACCAAAAACAGGTAGAAATAATGTTAGATGTGACAGATACAAGTATGGATACTTATTTGGAAAGAGAATGGGGGAATAAACCAAGTGATTGTGTACCCTACAAAGGTGAAGAACTTTATGATCTTCCAGCTCCTTGTACTCCTTTGTCCCTTAGTTGCCTTCAGCTCAGCACTCCAGAAAGTAGAGAGAGCTCTGTGGTCCAAGTAGGAGGCTCCAAAAAGCACTCAAACCATCTGAGAAAATTGGTATTTGATGACTTTTGTGATTCTTCCAGTGTTTCTAATAAAGATTCTTCAGAAGATGATACAAGTAGAAGTGAAAATGAAAAGAAATCAGAATGTTTTACTTCCCCAAAGACAGGATTTTGGGACTGTTGTTCTACAAGCTTTGCTCAAAGCTTAGATTTTGAAAGTTCAGAGGGGAACACGATAGCAAATTCTGTTGGAGATATATCTTCAAAATTGAGTGAGAAATCAGGCTCATGTATATCCAAGAGGTTGAATTCTATTCGCTCTTTTGAAATGAACCGAACAAGAACATCCAGTGAAGCATCAATGGATGCTGCTTACCTTGACAAAATCTCTGAGTTGGATTCAATGATGTCAGAGTCAGACAATAGCAAGAGCCCTTGTAATAACGGTTTTAAGTCACTGGATATGGATGGGTTATCAAAGTCATCTCAAGGCAGTGAATTTCTTCAGGAACCGGATAAGTTGGAAGAAAAAACTAAGCTAAACCTTTCCAAAGGTTCTCTAACTAATGATCAGTTAGAAAATGAAAATGAATGGAAACCCACTTCTTTTTTTCTCCTTTCTCCATCTGACCAAGAAATGAATGATGATTTTTCACTCCATTCTGGTTCTAGTCCAGGAACTAATGAACTCAAACCCCCAAGCTGTTTGTTTCAGACAGAGTTTTCCCAAGGCATTTTGTTAAGCAGTTCACATCGACTATTTGAAGATCAAAGGTTTGGGTCATCTTTGTTTAAGATGTCCTCAGAGATGCACAGTCTTCATAACCACCTTCAGTCTCCTTGGTCTACTTCCTTTGTGCCTGAAAAGAGGAATAAAAATGTGAATCAATCAACAAAAAGAAAAATCCAGAGCAGCCTTTCCAATGCCAGCCCATCAAAAGCAACTAAAAGTTGACTCATTAGAAAGGTGTCATTTGTAGTTCTGTCCTGAAAGAAAAGTTGTTAAAGTTACTTTTTATCCTCATAAAAGTTCTATACAAATTTGAATTAATAATCTTTAGTCAAGTATCAAGTCAGGTGGATTAACCTGTACACAGAATGCTTTTCCTTTTGAAAAGACTTTGGTCTTTTCATTTTTATTTGGGGATCTTTGTGACCAGGGAAGTTAGAAAGGTGGTTGTTTTTGTGTTTTGAGTTTTTTTTTTTTTTTTTTTTTTCCTCTGAATTTGATGTGTATCTCGGTTGGGTGTACATTAAAAAAAATGGTTTTTAAAAAATGTTATTTAACTGTTTGGTACAGTGGCCTGTATAAACCCCACTTGTCTTCAGAACTTAGATTTCTTAAATAAAACTTATAGTGTTGTCTATACACTGCTCAATAAGAAATTTGAGTTTCTTTAAAACTTTTCCTAGGGTGGAAATTATTTTACCTGTCCCTTTTTATTTATGTTTAGTGATGGCCTAATTTTTCTGTAGGGCTATGACAGAGAAACAGCACTCTAATGTGAGTCTACTATCGATTTACTTTTTTTAGGTTTTATGTATATGTTTGCGTTTTTTAGCATTGTGTTTTGTCCAGTTTGTGAAAATGTTCTGCTAGTATGAAAGAATACATTTTCTATATGAAAATATTTGTTTTATGTTAGCTTATGTTTTCTTGTGTTTATGTGTGTGTGTGTATGTGTATAAAATCAGAAATTGAGCATACTTTGGAAAGAAGGCATGAAGCACTTGGGTTTACAGGAACGTAAAACATAGCTTCATTGCTCCAGATGTACAGGTTTGAAAGAGTTCATCACCAAGTTCTTGATCCACTTGTATTCCAGGGGAGTTTTCTTTTGAGTAATGTGTTTCTTGTTTGCATGTTACTGTTCCTTGTGGAAACTGTATGCATGGTAGCATTTTTGCTATATTTTCCATACTTAAGAAAAAGAGGTTTCAGTTTGGCTAATAGAATATCTTTTATGTGTGACAAAACTTTATTCTGTGAAGAGTGTTGGGATGAGAATAGGTAAGAGGTAAGCACAATTTTTAATTTAGGCTCTGAAAAAGTGTATTGTTCTAAACATATTTAGTATGCCTATATAGGCCTTTAAAAATGGGTTTGTATGCTGTTTAATGTGCACTGAACATTTTACATTAATATTATACTGTTTTACATTAATACTGCATGCTTTTCTATGTGAATTGAATAAAGGATGTCATAAGCACTGTATTCCTTGATGTTGATGATGATTCTTTGTCTCATATCTTGAATTAGCCTACAAGGACTAGGAAAAACTACCATTTTTAAATTGATGTTATACTGCAGACATTGACAAACTATGGTCCATGGACCAAATCTGGCCTGCAGCTGTTTCTCAGGCTGGAGTGCAGTGGTGCAGTTATGGCCCACTGCAGCCTCAGGTGGGCTGGGCTTAAGCCATTCTTCCCACTTACCCTGCCAAAGATCTGGGACTACAGGCGTGCATCACCATGTCAAGCTAAGTTTTTAGTTTTTGCAGAGGTGCCGTCTCGCTATGTTGCCCAGGCTGGTCCTGAACTCCTGGGCCCAAATGATATTCCTGCCTCAGCCTCCGGAAGTGCTGAACCACACCTGGCCAATTTTATAAAATTAAATTTTATGCATTTTAAACTTTTTAAAAATCTCTTTTGAAAGTCTTGTGAGCAAAAAATGGTATTTACATTTGTAGATGGTTCTTAAAAATCCATAGATTTTTGCATAACAGGAAAATGAAAGTCACATTTCAGTGCTTCTAAATAAAGTCTTATTGGAACACAGTCAAACTCATTTGTTTACTATTATCTGCAACACCTAAAATATTTACTATCTTCTCTTTTACAGAAATATTTGCTGACCCTTTTTATAATAGACAGGATTCAATGAAACCATAAATATGTAACAAAATCACTTGTGATTTGGAGAATCATGCCCTTTACTTATACAAGTAATAGCCAGAAAGACCTAATTTAAAGCAGAATTTTGCTTTATGAAACATATATTTCAATAATTATTCATTATTTTATTTTTCTTATATGTTAAAGCTAGTGGATACATTCAGAGCCATTGGCACTTTAAATGTCTTTGATAATATGACTACACATTAGAAACTCAAATGTAGAAATTAAGATTTTTCTGTCACAGGTTAAATTTAGTGGTGTTATGGTATAAATCTATATGTTCCTCCAAATTCATATGTTGTAACACCCAAGCTAATAATACTAAGAGGTGGGGGCGTTTGGTAGGTGATTAGGTCATGAGAGTTTTGCTTTCTAAATGGGATTAATGCTCTTATAAAAAAGACCTGGGGGCCATGCAGGGTGACTCACACCTGTAATCCCAGTACGTTGGGAGGCCGAGATGGGCAGATCATGAGGTCAGTAGATAGAGACCATCCTGGCTAATATGGTGAAACCCCATTTCTACTAAAAATACAAAAAAATTACTGGGCATGGTGGTGCATGCTTGTAGTCCCAGCTACTGGGGAGGCTGAGGCAGGAGAATCACTTGAACCTGGGAGGCGAAAGTTGTGGTTAGCCAAGATCATACCACTGCACTGCAGCCTGGGCAACAAAGTGAGGCTCCGTCTCAAAAAAAATCATGGGGTAGTTTTCCTGCTGCTTCAATGGAAGGAGGACACAGCTAGAAGGTACCATCTTTAAAGCAGATAGACCTCACCAGAATCTGCTAGTGCCTTGATCTTGGACCTCTCAGAACTGTGAGAAATAGTATTGTTTAAAAATTACTCAGTTTAAAGCATTTTGTTATAGCAGCATGAATGGATGAAGACAACGGGTATTTAGTCCAAATACACACTGACATTGTGACATGGATATCTGGAGTGTGTAACCTGATTTACTAATGACTAACCTGGGTGAGAGCATCTATGTTGGACCAAGGTATTTCCCTACTGCTTATATTCAGAAATACCCCTCCATTCTCCCTAAAATGGTATTGCATACATTAGTTAAACGTGTGCCATTCTTTATTTAAAGGGACGTTAATCTTTGTAGGAATTGATTTTAATCACACGTTCTCATTTGTACTCTACCACTTTACCATAATGTGATGTCATGGTAAATATGGTGGTTTCATAGATATTTAAATATATCTATTAGGTATGCATACTCCAAGCAAAAAAAAAAAAAAAATCCTTATCTTGTACTAAAACTAAGTATCTTGCTAAGCTAACCTCTATTTCATCTAATCCCTACTTAAAACCTTGCAAGCCAATAATATTGTCCCCAGTTTACAGAAAAGCAAATCGAGGAAGAGTGATCACACCACCGGAATAGATAAAACCATATCTTGGAGCTGGGTCTGTGGTTCTAGAGCTTCTGCTCTTCCTTTCCCTTGTGTAATAAAGAATTCACGTTTATAGACCAAAGGATGAACAAATTTGAAATTTGCCACCAATTATTTTTAAAGTAGTATTTTGGAAGTATTAGCTGTTAATTTTTTATTTTTACATTTGAGACAGGGTCTGGGTCTTGCTTAGGCTGGAGTGTAGTGGTGCAAACACAGCTCACTGCAGCTTGACCTCTTGGGCTCAGCATGTTTTTTGTTTTGTTTTGTTTTGTGTTTTACAGTAGCATTTAGTTCCTGAGTCTGACTACTACACAGAAGCTCAACGATGAGAGTTGTGTGTGCCACATTGACTCTGACATTTAGATTAAATTAACCTTCCTGTCTTGGTCTTCACTAAGGCTATGATAGAAAAAGATGTACTCATGATAAGGAAGCAGACAGTTCATGTTTTTAGAAAAAATATCTTTTGTCTGCTTATCTAAAATGCTTTGGCTATAGGAATGTGACAGGATGCTATCGAGTTTTTTTTTTTGGGGGGGGTCATGGCTTAGTATTCATTTCTTAGTTTTTAAAATCATTCCATCCAGAAATGACAATTCTTTTTCTTGTTTTATGGAGTCAGCTGACACAAAAAAAGAAAATGGTACAATAAGATTTACTTAATTTCAAGTCTGTTTTGTTTCCCAGTCATCTCTTATGCATCTATGTTGGTCTGAAAAAACTACTGAAAAAGAGACGAACTTGGTCTTGAATCTATGATGTTTCAGGAACTTCTTGTCTCTACGTGAATGGTTTTCAGTGATTCAAAGTGAAATACATACAATAGATTTCCACCCCCCCCTTTTGTACCTTTGTAGGATATTTGTAGAGAAAATCAAACCGAGATTAACTTTATAGGATGTGCTTTATTCGATTAGAAGGTTTCCCAAAGCCTCGTAAGAAGGTCTTTCATTCCTATTTGTGGGAGTCCTACAATACAGCTTTTGCCTATCACGATGTAACCTGATCCTTTTAATAATACTTGGCAGAGAGAAAACCTTTTAAGCAATGATCTCAAGAGTGTACAGTGAACATTTATTGCCTAATTCTCGGAACCCCACTCATCTGGGAAGCATCTGTGAAGATGCAGATTTCTTTACAGAACCCACCTGGAGTGCAAGTTAGGGCAATTTTCAGTTTTATATGACTGAGGCAGTCTAGAATGCCTTCAGTTACAGCTCCACTTCTGAAACAAGGTGGATTCTTAGGTCTGCTGTGTCTTTTTATTTCATTATCATAGATTTCTAAGTGCTGTGTCTTAATAAGAAGCAGACCCTCTCTAATAAATGTTAGTGTTAGTTTATTGGTGTGTAGAAGTGTGGGCCTTATGCGACGTTTGTAATTTGGGGATATAAAGACCCTTTTCCCAAAATTTCCCAAGGAATTTGACTTAGACATTTACTGGGGGTTGGGGGGGGGGGGGGGGCGAGGGGAAGATGCAATTCTAATGCATTTTGATTCTTACGACATTTGTGAGTAGGAAAACGCCCCTGTTGGGGATAGCGTGGAGCCGTGGGTAAGTCTGGCGTCTTCCTAGAGGTGTCATTTGTACTGGATCTTGAAGGGTGAATAAGAGTTCTGCGCGAAAGAGGACAACTCTCCTGCGTGTCGGGATGTGCTGGAGGGGACGTCTATTTAGCCGCTGTCTCAGAAAAGGTGCTGAAGAAACCATTCCTTAACGTCAGGGCTCCTGTTTGAAAAAAGGTTTCCCGGATTGCTTCAGCCTGGGTTTATAGGTTTGGCTTTGCTCCGCCTCCTCTCGGAGTCCCCTGAGGCACTTGGGCTTGCCCCAGCCTCATGAGCCGGCGGCCTGCTGGCGAGACGGAGGCTCCCCCGGGGCTGGAAGGCTTAGGCATTGGTGGGCTGGCCCATCATCTGTCCATTAAGACGAGACCCGGCCTTTTGAGGGCAGGAAGGGGCGACCTCGCCTAACCCCCCGGGTCATCTTTGTGTTCGGAGTGGGGAGGTGGGGTCCGGCCCGCCAGCCTCGGCTCTAAGCCCTCTTCTCTCCCCGGGATTCCAGCGAACTCGGCCTTTTCGGATTCTCGCCTTCGGTGCCGGCTCTTCCCTTCCCCTCCAGCCCCCACCGGACCCCCGCTTCCCAGCCTCCGGAGGACAGATGCGCCCTCGCCCTTCCAGCCCGAGTTTTCCGCGCTCTCCAGGGCGCTCCCGGCTGGTCTGGCCCTAGCCCCACCCGAACGGCCCGCTCGCTCTGAGGTTTCCTTTCATTTTATTACTGCTTGTGAAACCTGGCGATTAAGACGCGAAACCAACAAAGAGTTTTCTTTCCACCTTAACCTTGCACACAATCCTTTAACAAATTAATTAATCCTAATGAATTAACACTTCATTTATTTAAACGCGCTATAGTCCATGAATTAAATTTTCATGCAGTGATTAAAGGCTGTTAAAATATGCATGATTTCGTTAAAATTTTATAATAAATCAGGGCAATGTGTTACATGACAAGGCAACTATTTCCCAGTCCCTCGCAAGGGGCTTTGATTTGTGCGGGCGGAGGGAAGGAGGGGCTGCTGGCGGCGGCGCCAGCGAGCGTTGGAGCTGGGCGACAGGACCAAACTCTGCACTCTCGGGTTTGGACTCGCGTCCCCGCGGTTTCCTCCACGGCTTCCAGACCCTTTGGGGAATCCTGCTCCTGGAGGCACAGCGGAGCCTGCGGAGAGCGACCGGCACCAGCCTCCCAGTCCTCGGAGCCGCGCTTGTTGGGGCGGCGGGAGGGGCGGCTCTGCTGCCCACTAGCTCCCTCCACCCAGGGCGTGCGTGCGTTCTGGTGGCAGCAGCCGGCAGGCTGCTACCCGTGGAGCGGGAAGGCGACAGAACTTCCCATGTCTTTGCGTGGGGTCATGGGCAGGTGTGTCTGTTGTGGAGTTTCGTTTGTTTGTTGTTCTAACCCAGGACCTGGAAGCCCCTTCTCTGATCAGCGCCTCCTTCCAGCTTTGAATGGGGCAGGGCCAAGGCGGGGCAGAGACGCCTCTTCTCCTGGGACCTAAATCACAGGGGTGCGTGGGCATGCTCAGACATCAGACATTGTTCACTTGTGCAGCGAAGCTGGTTCTGGCAACCAGCAGACAGGGGAGGCCCAGCTCCTGTTGGGACAGAGACGTAGTAGTCATGTTTTACCTGTAGGGCTTTCACAAGGTAGGTGGGTTTCATGTCCATGGAGAGATTAGGGTGGAGATATATACATAAGTCTGTATCTATAGATGTAACGCCCAGAGTGACAATGGTCAGCAGTGAACTTTTCTGGGACGCGTCATCTGGGTCGCTAGGTCATCGAGGACATCTCAGGGTGGGGTGGTTAACGTCCAGGAAAAGGTCCCCAAGGGAAGTTGCATTTAAATTAAACAACCAGAAGAAAGGAAACAGTATATTTCCCACCGGTTTCCTTGAGTCTTCTCTGCCAGTCCCAGCTGGAGCCCAGTCTGAATGCCCAGCTGGGAGCTTTGGAAGCAGAGATGACGACGGTCCCCAGTACCGACAACCACCCCCGGCCTCGGGGACCTGGGGAGGGGAGCGGCCGCAGGAGCTCGGCAGTGCCGAGTAGAAAGGGAGGACGATGGCCTCCGGGAAATCTCCGAACCTAAGCGATCCGGAGCTTGGCCCGGGGAACTCCAACCTCAGTGTTGGGCTGGGTCCCGCGGGCCTCGGAGGGCAGGGTCACTGCCTGGGAGGGGAGGAAATCTGATGGCCGGTGAGAAGCCCGGTAACCATCGCCCGGGAGGTACGGGAGTAAGATGCGAGAGTGGCAATACGAGACTGGGATCAAAGCAGCTCCAGCAAGACCCTGGGAAGGTGGCCCAGAGGGGAAGGGAAAGTTTCACCGTCCCTTCTCCATTCCTTTCTCCTTTCCACCCTTCAGTGTCAGAACCAAGGGCGCTGGGACAGCCCAAGGGCAGAGCCGGTACCGAAACCCGAAGCCCTTACCCTGAGCCTGTTCCCCACGGTCTGCGCCTTCACCGGTGCTTAAAACAACCTAAGTGGCTTCTAAAGCCGGCCGACCCTGGGTCCTGGGGGCTTCTCCTGCATGCAGGGCGCTAGCTGCGCGGTGAAAAGTGCCTCCTTTCAGACTAGGCAGTTGCCTACACCAATGTGGAGCCCCGAATCTGCGAGGAACCTAGCTCAGGCTTCGGCCACATGGACCCGAGGTGGCTGGGCCTGCAGGTGGGGCCAGAACCCCGGGTTCCAGCAGGAACGAGGGGCCCAACGCAGCCCTCCACTGTATACCCAAAGCCTCCACGCACGTCTGTTGACATCCCTCAGGGCCGATCCTGAGTCCCTAAGCCCCGACAGACAACTCGGGTTCAACCCCCCGCAGGTGAGGAAGTGGGGGCGAGTAGTGGCTGCGGAGTCATATACTAACTTTCTCCGCACCCGGTTGGAAGGAGGAAGTCAGTGCCCAGGTAGGCAGCAGCTGCCAGGCGCGCTCTCCCGAACTGGAGGGTGGGAGGATGGCGGAACCGGTCAAAGGTGAGGAGTGTTCACCCCAGACATTGCGGATCCTCGCACAAAACCTCTCCCGCCAGTCCTCACGCCAACCAAGGAAGGTCTGTTCCTTAGCTCCGGAAAAGGACGCTGCCAAAGGAAATGAGAAGTGAGGCCTGCCAAAGGAGGAGGAGAAAATTAATTAATGAGGGAAAGAAATGTGTCTCTGATCCAGATGATAGACTCCCTGTCCCTGGGGGCTGAAATTCCTTGGAAATCAATAGCTGTGCATTCATTATCCCTCTCTTGATAAAATGCAAAGCTATGAGATGAGGAGGAGGAGGGGATCTGTGTTGGTCATTAAATAAGAAGGAAAAAAAAATGCCCAGGAATCTATGCCAAGACTCAGACCCCATGTGGGTATCATTAGCACAGGCAGGGGCCAACTAGTTACAGCAGTTGCCAAACCAGGAAAACAAAACAGTGACATATGGGTGAGCTGAGCCCAAGCCTGCCACCCTTTCCTTTTACCCATCAGGAGGAAAGTAGGGAGAGGCTTGATATGGTCCAGGGAACTGCCTGCAGATGTGCCAGCACACCCCATTCTTTAGCCTGGGGCTGAGGACCAACAGGGAGGAGGTTTGATAACTGTTCAAACATCACCCGCCCCATATTTCTGTATAAGTCCCTCTCATCATACCTGTTATACCTGTGCCATAGATGCCTTTTATCCATGGCTGCCCCACACACATACACTGTCACCTCCTGCAGGGCAGGTACTCATACTGTATGCCTCATTTTACCTCCAGTGTCTTGTACTGGACCAGACTACTGCTCAGCAAGCATTTGAGGGAAGAAGATAGGGTAGCAAGTTAATGAGGGAGGAGTGAAATAATTGGCTCCTGAAAAAGAACAGGCTGAAATCTAAGTGTACAGCTCTGCCTGGGGAAAACACACCCCTCCTTTTTAAAGAGAATGTAGACCACCCCCCCTCCCCGGGATCCTCCTGCAATCTCCAACCAGCCCTGGATGGTTGAACGACCCCTGGGCCACCACCTCTGCCCCACGCCACCCCAAACTGGCCTCTTCCATCCTACATACATGTTGTTTGGTGGGGCACTTTTCCTGTGTGACAAACTCCACGCTAAGTGCCATAGTGAAGATGTATGCGTCCGAGATGGGCTTCCCATCCACGGTGGGAGGGGGCAGGAGGATTGTACCCACAGCCTTCATATTTCTGGTTCCATCAAAATGCCCAATATCTTGAGCAAAGATCTGGCCACATCCCAAGGTCGGGTATTCCTGTTGTAGAAGAAGAGGTAAACAAGGAAGGGAATCTTGGTGGGACCAACTCCTAATTTCAGGCTAAGCTGGCATCTCTCTGCTGGGTTTATTGGAAGCCTCCTAGGGTTGGAGGGTGAACGAAGGTGATTTGTGGGTACTCTGGAGCTCACCTGGCGCTCAGAGGTCCCACCCAGCCACAAACCTGTACTGTGTGCCTTTCTGCCGGCCCTGAACCCTTCAGGGTCACTAAAGACCAACGTTTTTGGGGGAGGGAGGGGCAGGCTCCAGGCTCTCACTCTCTTTGGGAGTCTTTCCTCTCCCCTCAAGGGAGAGTGCAGGGAACGGCCACCGGGGGTGTCAGGAAGGGTTAGGTTAAGCCCCGATGCCGGGCGTGATGACTACTGTAGGACTCACTCTTTCCCTCTAGCGACGTCCCGCTCACCGTCCACTCCCTGTTGAGATAAAGTTGCATTTAGCGCTCCCAGGGGACCGCATAATGGATGGAGCCGGCTCCTTCTCTCACCAGCAAGTGAACATCCTTCTCACTTCCCTCTGGAGCTAGAAGGAAGGGAGGGGGTGGGGAAAAGATGAAAAGAAAGAAAGAAAAAGCCATGGTGACGCCTGTGGGCTCTTCTTGGAATCTGAGTAGGTGAGTGGGTATGGTACATACACATGTGTTTGTGCAGAGGAAAGATAAAATCCACGGAAACGCAAATTTAGGTTTATAGAAATGAGATCTGCTCTTTGGTGGAAATACAGACCTCCTTGGTGTGAGAGAGACCAGAAAGATTTATCTGATCTCTGCTTTCCAAAAGCGGCCCCTTGCTGCTCTCCAGCTCTCTTGCTGCAGATGTGATAACATCTGGGCGGTTAGGTTATTATCACCGCGAGCAAACGCTGCATCCCTGGGGACTTTGGCACCTGAACTGTGGCTCCCCTGGGAGGCTCTTGATCCGCCTGCCACATTAGGGCCATAAAACAGGTCGGCTAATTGATTTGTTCTTTTTAGATCTTAATTTCACAATAATTAAAAAAAAATTTAAAGCTGGACCAGAGCTTGTACCCGTTCTTTCAAATTGGCTTGAATTAATATTTTTGAATCGAGTTTTCCTATAAGTTAGCTTGATCTGTGTCCTATTGAAAAATAATATATATAAGCAAGCAGAGATAAGGAGCAAAAAGCCAAAACGAAGGAAGAGAAAAGAAAGTTCTCTTTTCAACATCTTATTCCCTTTTCTCTGAAGCAGTTTTCTTTTCCTGGAGTTCCCAGCATAAAGTGTGTGTGTGTGTGTGTGTGTGTGTGTGTGTGTGTGTGTGTGTGTG
>NW_022436949.1:25036072-25141161 GCF_009761245.1 Sapajus apella | reverse complement strand
CGGCGGCGCCCACGACGGCCCGGGGGGCGGTGGCGGCCCAGGCGGCGGCGGCCCGGGCGGCGGTGGCCCCGGGGGCGGTGGTGGCGGCGGCGGCCCGGGGGGCGGCGGCGGTGGCCCGGGCGGCGGGCTCCTGGGTGGCTCGGCACACCCGCACCCGCACATGCACGGCCTGGGCCACCTGTCGCACCCCGCGGCGGCTGCCGCCATGAACATGCCGTCCGGGCTGCCACATCCCGGGCTGGTGGCGGCGGCTGCGCACCACGGGGCGGCGGCGGCGGCAGCGGCGGCGGCGGCCGGGCAGGTGGCGGCGGCGTCGGCAGCGGCGGCTGTGGTGGGCGCGGCGGGCCTGGCGTCCATCTGCGACTCGGACACGGACCCGCGCGAGCTCGAGGCGTTCGCGGAGCGCTTCAAGCAGCGGCGCATCAAGCTGGGTGTGACGCAGGCCGACGTGGGCTCGGCGCTGGCCAACCTCAAGATCCCGGGCGTGGGCTCGCTCAGCCAGAGCACCATCTGCAGGTTCGAGTCGCTGACGCTCTCGCACAACAACATGATCGCACTCAAGCCCATCCTGCAGGCGTGGCTCGAGGAGGCCGAGGGCGCGCAGCGCGAGAAAATGAACAAGCCCGAGCTCTTCAACGGCGGCGAGAAGAAGCGCAAGCGGACTTCCATCGCGGCGCCGGAGAAGCGCTCCCTCGAGGCCTACTTCGCAGTGCAGCCGCGGCCCTCGTCCGAGAAGATCGCCGCCATCGCTGAGAAACTGGACCTCAAAAAGAACGTGGTGCGGGTGTGGTTTTGCAACCAGAGACAGAAGCAGAAGCGGATGAAATTCTCTGCCACTTACTGAGGGGGCTGGGAGGTGTCGGGCGGAGCAGAGTGGGGAGCCCAGGAGGCATTTTTGGGGGGCTTTCCTCTGTCTGCCTCCCCTCAGATTTGTGTCCGTTATCCTGCCTGGGTTTGGGGAGTCCCCCCTTTCGCTCTTTCCTCTGCCCCCTCTCTGCTTTCCCTGCCCGTGGGGTCCCCCAGCCTTAAGGACTGGGGTGCTGGGTGTGGGGAATGGAATAGAGGGTGTGGGAGAAGGGGGGAGTGTTAGGGAGAGTGGGGAGTGGGGGGAAGGAAAGCGGAGACCCGAGCAGGGTTTTTAAGGAGCAGGATGGTTCTGGGGTTTGGGTGGGGGGAGATGCGGGAAGGGTAGGAAAATGGACTGTTTTTGACCAGAGACACTTACCTAAATCTCCTGGGGACCAAGGAACTATGTACAAAAACAAATCTACCAACCACCAAAAACTAGACAAATAAAGGCAAACTAAAACAAAACAGAACAAAAGCAAAGGAAAGTGCTTTAGAAATTTAACTCCGGGGAGCCATATTGTGCAGCTTCATTTTCCCCCATGGAAGAGAAAAAAGAGCACCACCATTACCACCTCCCCAACCCTACACACACGAACTGAGTCAAAAAACGAAAACCAAACGAACCGGAAGTTGAAATTCCGGGTAGCAAAGCTAGTTCTCTCTGCGTATTTAATTTTTCCTCTAAATCTCACCTCTACCCTATCCATATCCTCTGTTTCCTTCGTTCCAATGAGATGCCAGTGGCTGCTCTCCAACGCGGGGAAGTGAGTGGAAGCACAGCTGAAAAGAGGGTGTCGGGGGAGGCTGGCTGCTTGCTTAGGTGGAATCTAAGTTTTCCCATGGTCCTGCCTATACTCTGGTGGCCTGGTCCTAGTGGGGTGGAGGTCTTTGGAGAGAGGGGCATAGTCTTTGAGCTAACTAAAAAGTAGAATTCCCGGGCTTCAAAATATCTTATTCTAGGAAAATGAAACAATTTTAACAAGAGTTTGTTTGTTTTTTTCCCTCTTATATTGAAGATTTAATTTTAGACAATTTCAAAATAAGTTTTTTCTCACGCATAGAACTTTAACTTGCCTTTTCATTTTTTTTTTTAAAGAGAGGTTTAAACTTTTTTTCCCCCTGTGGATTCAAATAGACTGATGGGGTGAAAGTTATTAGGAGAGATGCTTTCTCCTGTTTTCTCCACTGAACAAGACTCATCTTGTTCTTCTAGGTCCCCTTTCTGCCTCTCTTGGAGAACATGAAATTAATGAAATGTTGAGAAGTTCCTGCTTTCTGTTGGGGCAGGGCTTGGCTGTGAGAAAATCACCCTAATCCCAGAAAAGAAGAAGAGAGATTTGAAGTGCCCTCACCTCCATTTGTTTCAAAGAGCTCTCTGCATGTTGGGGGAAAACAGAACAACTGTGTTTTCTTTTAATTGTTCTTATTATTCAGGAGTCATTTATTACTGGGGATAAATGTTGGGTAGCAAGAACTTTAATTTGCACTGTCAGTCTCCCGAATAGAAAATCATGTATAGTGTTTCATAGTAATAATCAGGTAACTTACAAGCTGCTGTTGGATTTTAAAAAATAAGATTCTTGAGGTGGTTAGGTAAAATGCCTGCTTTGTGTACAAGATACTCTTTGGATCTCTTGTGGAGATGGTTTGTTACTATCCTTTAATCATAACTAAAACACTGAAAACAGAACAAATGAGAAAAGAAAAAAACCTGCCGAGACTGAAATCATGCATGATCTGAAAGGCGTGGAAAGAAATACAATTAGGTCTCACTCTGGTTAGGCATTATTTATTTAATTACGTTGTATATCATTGTTTGCAGGGCAAACATTCTATGCATTTGAAACTGAGCACTAAACTGGGCTAGCTTTCTGGTAGACCGTTTTGTGGATAGTGCGATTTCACAGTCTACTGCCTGTTTCCACTGAAAACACATTTTTGTCATATTCTTGTATTCAAAGGAAAAGGAAAAAAGGAAGATTATTGTAAATATTTTATTTAATGCACACACTCACACAGTGGTTACAAACTGCCAGTGTTCATCCTAAAATGTCTCACAGATTGATCTACCTGTCCATGTATGTCTGCTGAGCTTTCTCCTTAATTATGTCTTTTCTCTTTCACCTTTCCCCTCCCGTACTTCTATCAGAACCAATTCTGTGCGCCAAAATACAACAGGGGGATGTGTCCCGGTACACTTACAAATAAAACCTAACTGAAAGAAGAGCAATTTTATGATTTGGGTGCATTTTTGTGTTTACACTGGGCCAGGTCCTGTTAGAGCCTTTCAACAAATGAGACAATATAGCCAAAAAACCCCAACCAAACAAAAAAGAAAACACAAATGGGGGAGGAGAGGGTGTTGAAGGGGAATGAAAAGAGGGGAAAGATTGAGAATGATGTATTTTTTTGCTGATTCAGAATTCACTTTCAGATAACTCGTGAAAAGTGGTGCTCTGAATAAAATGAATTCTATATTAGTCGCCTGTGTTTATAATTTTTTTTTAACTGCAGAAACTTAAAACCACAGCACTCCATCCAGAGTGGTGAAAACAAATAACCAGATACCCCAAAAAACATTTAAATTTAGGCCCAGGGACAGAGGCATTCGGAGGTTTAGATGTGATATTCTAGCCTAAAAACACCTAGAAACTTAACTAAATGGCTTTTCTTTGGAGGTTAATACGTTTTAAAAACAGTCACTGATTGTCTGGATACCTTGTCAAATGCTTCTGTTCATTTAGAACATTTAGTGTGCCACCTACTGATCCAGAATGACCAGTCTCTATTTCTTGGTGACTTGAGACTTGATCAGATGCCAAATGTATAAAGTTTCTTAAGAGCTGGGAGTATATTACCTTAAGTCCTCTTATTTTAGCCAAATCTTTTAAATTTCACCAGCAAATCTGTGAAGCAAAACACTTACTGTTCAAAAAAGAGTAGTACACTTTAAAAGCTGTGATTTTAAATAGTTGTTAATTTTTTTTTTAAGCAGTAGAGGTATTTTTAAAAATAGAACTCTTCCATAAAAAGTTGATTTGTTTTTGTTGTTATTGACTTGAAATATAATCAGTTTTAAATAAAATGCATTTGTTAAAAAATCAGTTATTTTATAGAAAAGTATGACTGGATTTCATTGTTGGAAAACCAGGACAGAACAAATGAAAAGATTTACAAAGGTTGTTTGTTTTTGTTTTTTAAGCGTGCCTCAAGCAGAAATGTTGCAGGCAAATACATGAGTATTATATAATAAAGTGATCAATGTCGGTATTAAAAATTCAAGGATTTGCTTTAAATTAAGTAAAACCTTTACCAAGTAAAAATGAGACTATTATGTTAATAAAACAGATCGTGAAAATGAGTTTCCTATTTTATGTAGTAGGAAACTGCAAAACAAAAAAATGCTTTGATTTCTGGTGAGTGAATGTATATATCGCCTGAAGAAGTAATAAGACTATTTATTCTAAGGCACCTTCAACTGTCAATCCATGGGAAACCACCCCCCCCCCCAAAAAAAAAAAAAAAAAACTAACGAAAACGACCTCCTGAAGAGGCCAAAGTATCACTGAAGAGGGTGCACCGTTTGTCAATCAGTGATAGTTTGGCCTTTCAGAGTTTTCTGGTTCTGAAGAGCAGAAGTTCACTCTAAGCGGATTCTCCACCAGTTTTGGGGTGGAAATGATAAAATGTGTGTCTCAGACTCTTTTAAAGAATAATATCAAAATAAGTTTGAGAGAGTGGGAAAATTGGGCTCCGTTTGCATTTCAGCTTCTCAGGAAATCCAGGAGGCGGTGGAATAGTAAAAGCAAACGACAAGTAAGCATTAAATGCATATGCCACATTTATACCATCCATTTGTTTCAAATTTCCTCTTTTTTTCCAGTTCTAGCTCCAGGTCCTGTTCTTCTGTAGGTCTAAAAAAAAAAAAAATGGTGTTCTCAAGACCCATCAACTAACTTCTGAATAATTTTTGTTTAATACGTGTTCCGAAATTGCTCTCAACTTCGATTACACTTTCATAAATAAACTGTAGGCACCCACTGCCTTGCTTGTATTGATTTTTGCTTTCTTGTGATACTGAGACTATTTCGGTCTGGTTCCTACACGTGGCCGCGCACGTGAGAGAACCTGGCGCCCCAAGGCCGCAGGACTCACTCAGCGAGCCCTGCCCTCCGCCCCTGCCCCGCCGCCCCGGCGTCTCCTGATCGCACCTGGCACCTACTTATCTTTCACGTTGATAGACTTTCGCAGTTTTTCGTCCGTGAAGTTGGAACTGGGGCTTCTGATCCTGGCTAAAACTAGCATTTCCCACCCCATTCGAACGGCCTTGGTGGCCAGCGGGTGATGACAATACTGGTACAGTTCTGCCATCGGTGTTATTGCCACCTCAGCACCACGATGACAGTCACCAGCCCCTTCGGGCTGTTTCAGAAAAGACCGCAAGCTTAACTGATTATTTTAAAAATGCAGCCGAATTCTAATTCTCACGAGGTCCTCTTTTCCACTTGCGAGATAAGCCTTGTCGCAAACATTACCCTATTTAATGTTTGATCAAACCTTCGTGCCACCGCGGCTTCGGGCGCGGGGCTGGCTCACCAGGCACCAAGTGAGCGGAGCTGCTAGAGCCAGCTTGGCACATGAGGGGAAGGCGCCCTACCGCCCCACTCGGGTTGGCTTACCCTTTGAATAATTTATGGCCGGAGAGTTCTGGAAATTAATAAAATGAATGATAACAAGCAGCTAATTAAAAACTTTCGTAATTGTTGTCATGTCAGCTTTGCAGGAGGACCGGCAGCCCCCCATTCCCTCCCAGAAATACAGTGGATGTGCAGGGCGGGGCGCGGATCCGGAGGTTGCAAACTTCCGCGGCCCAGCGCTGCTCCGACTCAGGGAGTTATTTCGGAGGCCGCCTCGCGGGGCTGCTCCCTCTCCGGCTGCGCGCTGCAGCTCGCAGGTCTCCCGGGCGTAACTTTCAGACTTCAGGGCGGGTGGGTCGGCATGTGCAGTTTCAAACCACAGGCAGAGCTGATTGGGTTGAATTTGAAGACAGAAGGGGACCCGCCCTCCCCCGACTCACGCAGGTTTCTGGTTCATCCACCCACCCACCCAGGCGTCCCAGCGCCTTCAGGAGCACCAGCTGCGGCTCCTGGGGCGGCGGCGAGGGGACCGCCGCGCATCCTGTCTGCACCCCTCCGTCGCCCTCCTGGAGAAGCAGCAGCCCACAAGCTTCCAGGTCGCAGCTCCGCTCGAACTGCAAGACAGTCCCCGGCCTGCCAGCCCTGGCCAGGATTCGGCTAGGCCCGGTAGGACCTGAGAAGGTTAACTGCCCTAGGTCAGGACGTCCGGCGCGCGTGCGCAAGGGTGGCCGGCGGGTGCGCACGGTGGGAGAGGGGAAGGAATGGGGCGCGCAAGGAGCGCGCCGGGAGCGCGCCGAGCCCGCACATGCGTGTTGGCGCGCGCCTAGTTCCCTCGGAGAGTTGGACTGAAGTTCCGCGGCTCAAAATTAGGCGCTCCCGGAGGTCCTCTCCAACTCTTATTTGCCCTTGAGGACGTTCAGAGAGAAGAGGGAACGGACCAATGCCTCAAAGCGGTTAAAAAACTCTCTCCCTGCCTAAGTCAACAACCTCCTTAAGCATCACAAAACTTTCAACAACTGCGGTACACGTTTCTAAAAGAATTGGGAGGAATGGGAGCTTGGCATTGTTTTGTTACTAAGGTGCATATTACCAAAACTCTGCTATAGATTTGAATTTATTAGGCAAGCATTTATATCCGGTGTGAAATGCAGGCTTGCCGCTAGGCTTTCGTTCAGGAGAATCCTGAATCGCAAAGTTGAAGCTGAAAATCTCCGATAGGTGAGTAGGCGGCATAGCCCTAGTGTTGAGAGCAGCATCCTGCTCTTGCAAACCAGGGGCTGGGGAGAAGCACCCGCGTCCCGGTCTCCTCCCCAAGCCTCCCCGGCGAAAGGTAGCTGCTTTCTGATTGAGGGGGAAAAAAAGGCGTGGAAGGAAAGTTGGCAAAAGGAGTGGTGGAAGAAGAGAGACTCCTCGCATTGGTTAGGTAAAAGGAATCACAAAAGTTTGTTTGATAACTCTGGGGCCTGGCCTCAGTACAGTATAATATATACAAACTTTTGTAGACATAGATTAGGATAAAACAAAGTGTTGACAATTTCCAGCCGTGGAAATTCACTTACACCAGTTTCTCCCTTTCCCCGCCCCCACCAAGTGTTGACAATAAACATTTAATGAAGGCAGAGACCTGGTTGTCTCCAGACAGTGTCAGAATACTTTAAGCAGACCATTAGCACCGGCCTCTTCCACTTCAAACATCGCGGTACACTCTTAACGTTATATACACATGTATATATAAAATACTACATGTGAGACAAATAATACATTCGTACGGATATCTTAAGTTGTCTACAGTAGTTCTGATGCCCCCTGCACTTACTAATAGAAAACTAACTCATTGTAGATTACTCGCGCTTAAAAAATGTTAAATACAGTTAATGCAATATTAATCGCCCTTTGGTGATATAAAATGCAATATTTTCAGGCAGCTATTGAGCTTTTCTAGAAGAAGAGCTGATGTAAAGAGTCACAGCTGAATAGTGGAGAGAAAAAGCCCGGTATTTATTGCTTTTGTTTGGCTTTTGGCTACAGAGACAGGAACCTTCTAATGGGGTAAGGACATTTATTTTATCTGCAATCTATTGCTGGGAGAGCAGGGGCGGCAGATGGGGCTGGTGCGATATTCACAGTGTAATTTAGAGCAAATCCTAATAACTAATAATGATTTATGTTAATTTTGATCACTTATGTGACTTCACCAAAGCGTTGTAATGAAAGAAAGAGAAAGAAAAGGAAGCTGAATGTGACAAGGAGCTTTGAGGCTGACATTGGGGCTTAACTGTCCTGCACTTTGCGCAATCTTAAAATGTGTTGTATGAGTTAGTAATGGAAATGCAGGCATTTAAAAAAGCAAGTAGGATCCAGTTGATTCTGGGCAGGGATATTTCCCGAGGGCTTGCGTTTCTTCTGAAAATTTATCTAAATGTGATGGACTGTGACGCCTTTGAGCCGCAGACGCTTTCATCCCAGTTTTAAATAAAACAGATATGTTTCCATTGTTTGTTTTGCTTATATTGAAGTGTGTGTGTGTGTGTGTGTGTGTGCGCGCGCGCGCGTGTGTGCTGGCTGTTGGGAGAGGGAGTCCATTGTATTTGACGCCGGAGTGCACGCCGGGGTCTTCTTTCCAAAGTGTAATCTGAACCGGAGGCTTGAAAGCAGCCTTAGCGCCTAGGAGCGGGCTCCCTCGAGCACCACTGCCACGCCTTATGCAAAAGTTTTATTACTGGCTGCTTAAGCAAGTTGCCCGTTCCTAATCTTCACCGGATATTTGTTTGCCTAGAATCAACTTTTGTAAAGCTTTTCGATCCCTACCTACGTCTTTCTCTTCTCCCAAGGGATTCCGAGGCTTTTAAACTTAAAAGTGCCTCCTTTCTCCTCACTCCCCTGGTAACGTGGCACCGGTTCAGAACCCCAGGGGCTGCCAACGGGACGTGGTTCTGCACAGGAACAGGGAGATTTTCGGCTTCCACACAATGCACTTAGAGGGTTGGAGCGGTTTTGAAAGGGAGGGTGCGCCTTGCTCGTGGCAATTTACTTTTCCAGTTACCTTTTGCGCTTTTTAACGCCTCGGGGCCATAGTTTGAAAGTAAAACAGCATCAAAGGACCTCCTTATTAGCTCTGTATTTGGGAAATCTGAAGACGTGACTACCTAAAAGGTTTAATAGGGCGGAACAGCATTTATTTGCCAAGCAAACAGCTAGAGTACAGTTCAAAAGGGGTGCAGTGGTTTATCAGCAGGAGGCTTGAAGGAGAAGAACATAGGCAAAGCGAATTTCAAGCTTCAGTTGCAGCTTAAAGTGAATTAAATAAACTTCAAGTGTGATGTATGCTTTGATTTTGAATATCATTTCCCTTGCCCCAAATTTATATATGTGTATGTATACAAATTATATATATACAAATACACACACGCACGCACGCACACACACACACACACACACACACCCCTCTCCTAGAGGTTTTTCCCACCTTTCAGAGTTGTCATGACTTTTTGTTTGTAAATTTTCAGATTTCGTAGGGTAAGACCGGTTACCTCTTCAGGAATCTGATCTGTAAATGCATTTAAAAGCAAGATCACATTCTTTAAATTTTCATTATTTTCTTCCTGTTTTTCTTGCTTTGAGGCTACAGATGTAAAAATGCACTTAATTTCTTCCACTAGAGAAAAAAAATCAAACTACATGATTCAGAGCAGTGTCTTTCATAAATATGATGCTGTGTTTTGTTTTTACTTTTTAAATATTCTCTATCAGTAACTGAACTGTTACTGTAATGCTAGTATTCTGGGTATAAAGAAGACTTTACGCAAAATAAATCTTTAAACAAAATAAATCCAGGCAGCTGACGTTGCCTGTTTACTGATAATACTCAGGAGCTGGTGTGTGTTTGTGAGCTTGAAGCTGTGCCTCCACGTGTATATCCATATGCAAACAGATGTAAGCACATTTTTTACTGTTGCTGTTGAATGTAACTGAGTCTTATTTCTAAGCTTCATTCTGGTTCAATCCCAGTGTTTCAGCACCAGAAGCAACTCCCTTAAAATTGAAGAGTGGTGCATTATTGAAACTCTCTATCAAACAGCTCTGGGGTGCAGCCTTTCTGAAAATGCTGGCTTTCGATGAGGTCTGACTGTCTGACTGCACATAAGCCCCTAATATGTTAATGGCCGTAGGGGATGCCTAAGGTACTATCTCAAGCTGCTTCGCACACCATATGTCAGGCCGTTAGCCACATGGATCTATTAATCAAAAAGAGCTGGAGAGGAAGGAGAGGGTCTTCTGGAGGGGGGGAGAATGAGAGAGATGGGGAAGGAAGAGGGGAAAGAAAAAGGATTTAAACAGCCCATGTTATCATTTTTTATAAAAAATGAATAAAAATATCTAAAGAAGCGTCCGTCAACAAAGTTTTCTTTTCTGTCAAGTTAAAGACTGTTCATAAATGTCTACTAAATAATTAGCATAGCGTTTGGTTCTACTGAAATAGATGGATATTTTACCTGAAAGATCTTATTTGGGTTTGCTTTATTGCAAAACTTTTATAGGCAAGACTTTGTTGGCACAAAAGTTGTTTTTGTTATGCACATTGTTTTGTAGATGTGCTTTATTAAAAGTAGTGGGAGGAGAATAGGGAAATTGTGTGTTTAGGGGATGTAAGGAGGTCATGGAGGGAGGTGCCTGGGGGATTTGTAATGAATATATAATTTATTAATGTATATCTGCACGGCCAGTAGAGTTTTCACTTTTTTTTAGTTCTCCTGAGAGTAAATGTAATGCATTAACATTTTTGTTTCTTCCTTTAAGCTGGCTTTATGATAAATGAAACTGCAAAATATAAAGGATAGCAAATATAACTTAATTATTTTAGAAGGAGAAGAAATGAGAAAACATTTAAAAGTTTAATTTTTTCATTTCTTTATTGTTTAGTAATATATCTTGCCTTTGAGTGTTTAAAATAGCTTTCAGTTAAATAACTAGAAAGTTTGCACAGTCTTAGAAGTAATTATATACTCAGCATGAAGAGGGCATAAATGAGTAAGTATACTAAGTGTGTAAGAAAAATATTTGAATTCTTTCTTGAAATAATGGCCATATTTGTCATGTGTCTTAATCTAATTCTTTTTAGGGAAATCAAATGGAAGCACAGATTTTAAAATATCAGACCTATATCAGAAACAGAGCAATGAAAGAAAAACCTATAGGTACCTGGATTTAAAAGTTACATTCTTTTGATGTGCAATGCTACCTGAGGATAGAGAAAATATAAAATAAAAAATCAATTCAAGCATATTCACTTATTGTTTTAATTATAGTAAGTGATGATGGGTCACAAGAATATTTAATTTCTGGATTATCAATTTTAAGTTAAAAATCTATAATTAGTAATAGCATTTAAGAAAGAATACCCGTGAAAATGACTTTTTAATAATGTCATAATTAGTAGGCTTACACTGCAGTAGTTAATTTATAAGATAATGGAATCATTGAAAGTTTATTGATCTTACATTGAAAAAATATATATGCAAATGTTGACTACTTAAATATATTGAGAACACAGATTATTAATCCACTTCATAAGCCCTGTGTCATTAAAATAGACTGATTGTGCTCTATTATACAGGACATGTAAAGGATACAGACAGCAGAATTTTTTTATTTATGATTCAAAAATACATTAAAGAAGATAATTGAGTTAGGGCAAGTTACATAGAAAAAGATAATTGTGAAGTTGTACTCAGTAAGAAACAAAAATTATATAGTGAGCTCTATTATAATATTTACAGCATAAAAGTGGAGTACTTTGTACTATGCATTAGGTGGATGGTATTAAATATTCTTTATTTTCACAAGGGCACCTGTCTGTCTTCATATAGAAGTAAGTGCTCAGTTACAGGGACAGGTTAATGTTGGTAGGTGTTTTTAATTAAAAACACCACTGCTTTAGATTATTTGGTGTGGCCAGTAAATTATCTGTGACTCTTTTAGTAAAAAAAAAGAGACATTTTAAAAATAGAAAATTGTATTGTAGAGAACTGCAGTCGATCTATAAATGACAGATTCTAAAGCACTGTATTTCATCCAGGAGATGATGAATACATAAAGAAAGAATCATCCTGAATTTCAACAGTAGCAGGTAGGGAGAAACACTTATTATCTTTAAATTTTGGTGCATGCCACTAGCCTTCATTTCTTTCCCTGTAGTTAAAAGGTAGCCCATATATCTGTCGCTTTGGGTTTCCAAAGACTCGTAACTTAATTCCTTCAGGCTATTCATCAGCACAGTAATTAAACTAGCAAATGGATGTAAATAAAGTGAAATTGGTTTCATGACAGATGAGGCGAAGAGGCCTCTGACATGAAACAAGGCAGGACAATAATGATTTCAGCAGCATCAGGCCATGGAAGGAACCCCAGCTGGATTTATTAGGTGCTGCAAGTGATTTGCTAGAAGCGGGCAAGACATGAGCACTCTTTAATTTGACAGGAATTTTGCATCCTAAAGAGCATATTGAAATATAAATTCAGAAACAAGTTCAGGCAAACTGTAAACAGATGTATTGTTAGACTGAAGATACTACTCAGTATTTTAAAAGGAAGAAGAAAAGAGAACTACATCCCTCTCACTAATAGAAGAGCTTCATTTGCACAATTTATTGTTTAATCCTGGGAAGTGGCAAAATAACTATGAAACATTTCGTTCTTCTTAGTAAATTCTATTACTATTATAGGGTTAGCAATTTTGGATTTCCAGGTTTATTTATTAGGAAAACGACCAGTACAATAGAAGATTTAGAACCCAGCACAAGTAAAGCATTTGTACTAATTAGCAGTACATGCATACATGGGAGACATATATGACAAACTGGGAGAGAAGCCTGGATGGACAACTTATTTTACAGAGTGTAATTATTATTGTATTTAAATAATATCTAGGATAAAAATCTGGCACCAGTTTATTGCCTCTAGTGGTTTGTGCCTGGATACCCAAAGAACAAATTTCTATCTACAAAGAGAAACTGTTTGAAACACTCGATAAGATGAATCCTTAAAATCAAATACAGATTTGTCTTTGCAAAATAAGCAGTTCCATAAACTAGAGGGAACAAAAAGATAGCTGAAAATTGCATAATAAGAGAATAAGATGTAAGAAATGGATTCTTTGCTGGCTTCACAAGACTCAAATGAAAACTGAGTCACTATTCCACTACAATAAGGAAGTCACACATAGAATAAATAAACTGCAGATTTTCACACTAGAAGCAGATCAGTCCCTTTCTCCATGAAAAGATGAGAAATGAACTGCTTTATGTTTAAATGTACTCTTAATTATTTAAGCCTCCTTTCATGAAAAGCAAAGATAAGTAATTCCTCCAAATCCTTCATGAGCTGTGCCCTCCCTTTTCACAAGATTCTCGCAAGATTTTCAGCACCGCGGCCAGCTCCAGGGAGGGACAAGGGGAGAGCGGGCGGGAGGGCAGCCATTGACCCAGGAGTGGTGAAACCTAAATATTCCTTAAAATCTACCGGCGATTTAATTATTTAGAAGTAAATTCTGATCTTCTATGGGATACTAAAGCCCAAGTCCTCAACACTTTTAGAAAGTGGTGTTTCATAGGAAAATGAGGAAGAGGGATGTGGGCGTGGTGGGGGCTGGGGTAGAGAAAAAGTAGGTTATCAAAATTCTTAATGAAAATAAGACCTGAAAAAGAGAGAGAGAGAGAGAGAGAGAGAGAGAGCAAGAGAAAGAAAGAGAAACACCCACTGAATGCTACCTCCCTTCTAATAGTGGGTGACTTTCAGGCCAAGAAGGAATATGTTATGAAACTCAATGGGTTTTCTCCCTGAGCCTGCTCTTTTTTTTTTTTTTTCTTAAACAGGAAAATATGCCTAATTATTTTAAAGTTCCCTGCCAATCGCAAGGCATAGCCAAGTCCTTTAATTATAATACAGTGTGAATCGGGGAAGCATATGGAGGAGAATGTCAAGAAGAGGGTGCCAGGGGCAGATCCTCAGAAATCTGTATTCATTTCTGGCTCTTATTTGTTCAGTAATCTCTACCATCATAACTAAATCTTGAAGCACTGATGTAGTTCGAGTTGTTGTTGACTTAACGTCAAAATTCAATCACTGGGGGTTTTGCATCAGCCGGGCTACTTATTTGTCTAATAAATCCGTCATTTTGTAAGAAAAATATTTGAGCAGCCGTACTTGACCTCTTGGTATCCACAAGTCACATTTATTTCTCCCAGTTTACAAATGCAAAATCGAGATGATCATCTAATGCCTGGAGGAACTGTGTTGATTTCAGATTGGATTTTAGATGGAAATGTCTATTTTAAATACCTTATGATTAAATTGTACATATAATAGAATCCATGCATTTTTAACTGGTTCCTGCTTGGAAACTTAACAACCTGAACTGCAAGTCACACATACCGATGCCAAAAGGAAAACACACACACACACACACACACACACACACACACACACACACACTCCAAACCCACTTTTCTCAAACACCAAAATTTTAGCCTCAATTGGAAGACTTTATTAAAACCAGAGGGATTTTTAAAAAAATAGTTCCTCTATTAATGGATTCTCCACTCTTCTCCCCAAAATATTCTAATTCCTGGAGGGTAAGTCTTTATTATCCCAATCCCAGGAACAGCGCACACAGAATTCATGCAGTGTTAAGTCCACAACCAAACTGTAACTCAAGCCTAATGAAATCCGTATCACCATCTCTGAGTATTATTAGTTAAGGAAAATAATGTGTTATGTTTAATTGAATTAACTTTATTCTTCAGTCTAGCAGCCTGTTTGGAAATTGCTTGAAAATATTCAATTGCTTTTCTCCTAACCCTTCTCCTTCAAGAATCTTTTTAGTGCCAAGACTTCCTCACAACTCAAGAATCTTTCCCAAATCTTTGGCGAAAGGCAAAACAGTCCATTCCAGTCCATTGTAGAATTAGGGAGAGTGAGACACTATCCACATATTATGGCAAAAGTACTTGGATTTAAAAAACGACGTCTTTAGAAGGCAGACTGGAAAACTGGTTTTGCCAGTTGGCGATGGGACTGGGAGGACTGGGGCCTCGGGAAGCTGGAACAACTGGACGGAGTCCGCAATATCCGAGAGGGGCGTCCTGTGGACGCAGTCTCGCCCGCCTGGCTGGGGTGGTGGGGTGGGGGTGTAGACTGGGCACATTTTGGCTGAGAGAGGAAAAAGGCCTGGCAACCTGCTCAAGCTTTGGATTCCTTTTTGTCTTCTTGCTCAGGGCTGTGTGTGTGTGTGTGTGTGTGTGTGTGTGTGTGTGTATGTGTGTGTACTATTCAGTAACTAGGGGATATGTAGAGAAAGTGTTGATGTAGCTTGTTTGTATCTGACACCTTCGCGATGGTCCGACCCCATATACAAGAGATTTCATCCCAAAAGTGATCAATAAGCAGGGAGGGTCTCTGACCCCCGCAGCCTCCGCCCTAGCTCTGCGCTGGATTTTCTGCCCCTCGAAGTCCCGCGCCGGTTCCAGTTGAGTTTCCGTGTTCTCATGTTTTTCCTCAGACCTTTCTCTCCCATTTATTTCCCGCTCGGGATCCCCGAGACCTCGGGGTTTTTTTTAATTTTTTTTTTCCCGGTCTTGTGATGAGGGGAGTGTTCTCCCCGTGCATCGCTGAGTGTCCCGTCTAGGCCACTCGGAACTCGATCGCCGCGCCGGACCCTGGCGACGCATCCACGCAGAACAGGGCTGGGTGGTTGGCGGCGGGGAAGCTTTTGCACCCGGAGCTTGCGATGCTTCCTGCTGGAACAGCCAGCCTGAAGGGCTTCTCTTCCAGGGCAATCGTCCCGAGTGCTCTTCTGCAGGTGCTCGCTTCCCCCTAAGACCTAGAGGGGTCGCTAGTGAGCAGCGCACTTGGCACTGCAGAGGCTGACTGAGGCTTTGCAGACTTCCTGCCTCAACTTGCTTAGAGCGTGCCCGCCCACAGCTTAGGAGGTGTTAGTGACCAGTCCTTACAGGGAGGATGCTGGGGTTCGGGAAACTGTATCTATAATAATCATTCCTGTACCTTTCTCATAAACATGTCACTTCATTTTTAAGTCGGCCCTCCTAAATTTGATTACTTCAAATTTTCGTTTTCCTCTCATTGTACCTTAAGGCATTTAATACATTCAGAGAAAGGCACTGGGAGAAAAAAACGAATCCTCAATTTTAGGCTCAGCCATCTGAGAGCAACAATCCACATGACCCTAACCCCAGTTCCAAGGCTTGGGGAAAGTGGAAGGACCGGGTTATGTTTCTGTGGGTCATGCCATGAATCAAACTGGATGGACAGTTCAAATATGAGGAGGTAAAGGAATAATTATTTAGTATGTGGAAAAAACCTGTCAGAGTGAATTGACACATTCGTCTAATGTTTGTTTCTGTTGCAAAAACAGTGAAGGGGCTTTCAGAGTCAATCCATCCTGTTCTCCTTTTCACGCCCTTCCTTTCTTCCACTTCCCTTTTTAGTTCTAGAGAGAAACAAGAGCAAGGAAATGTTCTTGGATTTTGTGGATTGTCCACTTTGCCTTCTAATGCAGAGATTTCTGAAGGAATTTTATTCTTGGATGTGGTTGAGGTGAGAAGAGAAGGGAAGTATTTGGACAGGTCCAACTTCCCGGGCTTTGTTGCCTGGACAACGTTCGCTTGGGCTTCTCCTTGGCGTCCAGATTCTTCTGCAACCATCAGTAATGTCGTGGAAATGATTTTTATATTAACATTGGTTTTCTTTGGTTTTCCTGAGTCAGTCATTCAATCAGAACAAGTCTTGAGAAATTAGTACTATGTCCACAGACAATACTAGCAAGCCATGAAGGCAGGTGTAGCAGGCAGAATGGTTAGTAGGTGGTTAGGTCAAAGTGTTTCTGAGATAGACATATTTTTAAATTCAGATGATCCTCAATGTACAAATATGTACGACATCATTTCTTGGAGAAAACTTCGATAAATACTCAACACAACCTATAAAGTTTTGAAGTTAGCCCTTACCCACATAAAGTAGGTACAAGTTTGTGAACTTTTTAACTGAGAATGAAATTGGAGCAAAACGCAGGAAGTGCTTTGGCTGTTTGAAAATATTAATGTTAGCTTGTGGAACTATATGTGTTATACTGTACTTATTAACAACTTATAAAATCTTAAATCAATATAAATTAATTTAATCATGATTTGTAATTGCATTATGCATGATCAATTTGAAACACTACATTAAAGATAATTAGAGCTGGGCACCATCACTTGTCACTCCCCTAATAGCTTAATGAAGAGGAATGTCATGTACCACCTTTGGGTTAAACCTGTAAATTAGGATAAATGTTATTTTCCAATAAAAATGTGGTAAAATAATTGTACATTTAATAGACATTTTTATGACTCAATTGTAAATGTGTAATGGATTTTTTTTTGGGAAACTGCATTATTATTATTTTTCATGGATCTAGTTAAGTATTTATTAGGGTTGATTGAGCTGTCAGTGTTTTTTCAGGATCAGACCTTGAGGATTTGAATGAAGACTAACTTTTATGTAAAAATATCATGCTGTCCTCGAAGCAGGTGCCAAGAGGTCACTGCAGATGGAGGTCCTAACTTAGCATAATGGGTTTAACATTTCCATGACATCATCAGGGAATCTGAAAGGAGTCTAAGGATAATCAGAGTGGTCATTCAGAAGAACAGTAAATATTTTATGAGGATATATAGAAGACAGGAAAGATGGTCAGAAAGGTGATTCTAAGCTCCTTAGAGTTCTGTGAAGGAGGCTTCTCAGTTACTCTCAGAGTTAAAAGAGCCACTTCATTCTTATATTAGCAAGACACATTTGAGAGGCTCAGACTAGGACCAAGATTAGGAATTAGTTTGTATAAGATCATTTCTGTTTCCTGAAATCATGTTTTGTCAAGGTGCCTATATTTATTCTTTATATGCTTGCAAACAGGAAAATACATTCATTGTTCCTAAGACTATTTTCATTTGTTGATTTCTCAATATTATCTGGTACTGCAAGATGGGTTCTTTTAAGATGATAATTGAAATTACCATAAGCATATTAGAAGTGCATATCACTTAGATGAATTCAGCAAGCTCTATTGATTGTTTAATTTTCTACTTTTAACAAATAATATTTGAATTCCTGTATTACTATGGGTGTTTTCATGGAATTCACCTTTACCCCCAAATTTCTACCCCTAACCCAAGGCAGATATTGAAGGAAGAAATATATATATGGAGAAAGGGAAAGGGAGAGCGAGAGAGAGAGAGAGAAACAATAAAAGCACCACAAAACTGCATGCTTCAGAGTTTTAAACATTTTCTCTAAATTATGATCATTTTTGTTTCCAACCAGATTTACATAAATAGAAATAAACTTGTTTTGTTATTTGAAAAGGAGACATATCTCTTTTAGAATATGATTAAGTACACTTGCTCAAGGATTATATGGATTTGATGTTTGACATTAACCATTAAAATGAGTATTTTAGACTTATTTTCAAAAATGCCAACTGGAATGAGTACTGATTCTTCTCGAATTTATTTATTTTAATAAAAAATTATCTTGACACTTCTGAGACAAAATAAATATTATCATTCCCTGCAGAAGATACAAATGCATAAATGTTGGAAAAGGTAAACAAAATATTTTAAACTATAAAATTTAATCTTTTCTCCCCAGTCTTTACCTTTGAACATGATACCCATTCCTTGAAGCTCAGATGTCATCATGCTAGGACATCTTCCATGGTGTTCTGGCTAGGAAGAATCAACTTGTGAACTATTAGATAAAACTTAGGATATTTTAAAGGCAAAAAAAATATCACTCATCTCACATTGCCTCTTGTTGTAATGACATGTGCTCCTATCTTTTCTGCCATAGTAAAGGCTTCTCAAGAGAAGATAGTTAATCTTTTCTATCTTTTCTATCTTTGCATTTCCCAGTGTGTCTAACACAGTATTATGCAAACTAGATAGTAAAACTTCATGTGTACAAATATTAAAAAATACACTTTTTTCTCTGATTATCATATTTACATGTAAATAATGCAGTTTATTGCTCCTCTTTAATATAATTCCATTTTATCCTGGTGACTTTGCATGTAACTGGACAAATGGCAAACTGATATTTTCAACCTGGGGTTATTCTTGCCTTTATATTTTATCTTAAAATTAGATTGGGTCAATTAGAGTTTGGTTTTACAAAAAGCCATTACAGTTTTATTTTAAAACAATTTAAAAGGGGTTAATATTATAAATGTCATAATTGTCTTTATATAATTTGTAGGAACAAAATTTGTACAATCACATCATCTTGTTGCAATTGGTTATGAACTATTTTTATGATCAAAAGCTCTTATCCCTTTGCCTAAACTACAAATACACACCATTATTTATACCATTGTAGGTAGATCTTGCCTTACAAATATGGCATTATATGCTTGCCAGATATTAACTTGAGAATGTCTCTGTATGATTTATCCTTTCTTTCCCCTTTGCACAGTCACTGAATATTGCAATGTAATGATTTCTGCAAGTGGACCAGTCAAAAGTCAAATAAATCATTCCTTTATAAGATGCAAAGTTTAAAGCGCCAGTTAGCAAGTTTTGCTTCTTGGTAATGGGGCTCAGCAAATTTTACTTTCTGACACATTTTATAACCCTTCAGAATAGGTACAGTAATTACAAATGACTATATCACCATACCCTGTTGGTGCCAGGATCTGCTCTAAGTCTCTCTGAGAATGTTTTGATTGCAACAGAGTAATAGTTAATGATTAAAACTATGATTTGATTGGTGCATGAAAAATACAGTGTTATTTTGTAGGACTCTGATACCTGCTGGTTTGCAATAAGGAAAGGGATATCAGTGCTCTTAAGAAAGAAAAGGATGATAAGAATGGGTCTTAGTAGAGAAACATCAGTGAGGCTTCTGTTTTTAAACATAAAATTCATCTTGCCTTCTAAAACACCAAAGAAATTTTATTTGCAAAGACTGTTGTAATTCCAGTTCCTTAAGTCAGAGACGTCTCTCATGCTATAAGTTTTTCTTTGTCTACAAGACACAAGAAAACAGAGCATTTCTACACCCGATCCTTTTCACATTGAAAAAAGAAAAAGAAAAAATGAACTGGCCATGGGCCTGTACATTATATTTCATGACTTAAAGCCATAGTGACCAAATATTTTTAAAATCAAAATCATTATTGTCTTCATGATTTGAGCTGTTTTACAAACAAAGAGAAGGCAAAAACTCCACACTTACACATTCCTACATTAAATGTAGAAACATTAAAAAAATTAGATTAGGAAATAGATGAATATAATGACCTTACTCTCAATCATAATGCTGCCAGCTAAGTGTTTGAGACTGAAAAATTGCACTAATGAAGCCATTTGAAGGCTTTTGTGGACAACTGCTTCCTCTTTGAAGATTAAATGAATGATGTTGATGTGATTAATCTTAGTACAGGGAGTGATGCAGCAGCTAGAAAATACCTTGGTGATTTTCATAATTAAACTGAATCAACATTTCAAAGAAATGCCAGTGTTATCACTTGTATATTAGAATTACATTCATTAGACAGAAGAAACAAATAATTTGAGCAAACAAGATTTTCCTTTTGGTGTACTGAGACTTCTGTCATGTCTCAGAGTATCTTACTATAAATCATCATTACTGTTTAATTTTGTCCTTGCCTTTTTAGCTGTTTTTGTATCTCTCTGTGCCTGTGGAGTGCTGCTAATGTTTCAAAGAATCTTGCTTATCCTTTACTTACTTTCAAACTTTTGAATTTTATCTTCTCTTAACCCCACTTCCAAGGTAGTTGTCTGCTCACTATGATCTTAGATAGGCCATACTTAAGAAATTAGAGTTCTAATAAAATAAGACTTCTTGCAATTGCTTTGGCTACCTTACAGAGAATTGAAGAAATCGTAGCTCTGGTATCCTCACTTATCTTTGATAGATTTAAATCTTACAGAGCAATGTTACCTTGACCCATTTCTTAGCTGTAAGTAATTTCTAAAATTTTTCCAGTAGAGTCACGATTTTTTTCTTTTTTAGTGCTTTGTAGATAACCTAAATGAGAAAATCATCAGCACTATTCCAATCGAACTATAGAAAATTGCCTTGGTAGATCAAGTAAAAACAGTTCTTCTGACTTCTTAGTGCAAGCACAAGTTAGGTTCAAGGGTTAAGGATTACTCTATTAATAGAAGTGCAGTGTGTTACTAGTTCTATCACCACTTTAAATTACTTTAAAGGTTTCTGGGTGACTCTTGGTAACCCTGATATTTGCAGTGCTCTTCCAGCTGTTGCACTGCCTTTGCTTTTCTGGTTGTGTAATGGAAATAAGAAATGTTTTCCTTAATGTACTATATAAAGGACTGGTCTTTCTCTTCAGGGGTCCCAATTTGGTTTCAACCTATAATCCTAAGTGAAATGAATTTAGTATCTGTCACCAAGTCACTGGTGATTGAAAATACTCAGCTCCAAACCTGTTTTTCCTGTGACTGTGTAAGGCAGAAACTACTGGAATGGTCAGTTGCCAAGGAACTCAGGAACAAAACTTAAAATAATGAGCCAGAATTGATCTCAGATGCTGGTACATATTCCCTGCTAGAAAGCCCAAGATTAAACTCAGCTGAATGGTCTGTAATCTGAGGGCATTCTTTCTGAAATTGCCTTCATGTGTGCACCTGAGTTGCCAGACAGTCACCCTGTACCTGGAAGTTACCAGTTAACCACGACAGCAGATGAAAAACAAGACAAGTTTACCCCATTTGGGACTGTAGGATGTTCCATCGAAACAAACTTTTTAGCATTTTCTGACTACCCAAATCACATCTAAGGATTTCGTGAACCAAAAGCACAACTTTCCCTCAGATCCTTCCTTCCATGCTTGTCATCCGTAACCAGAGCAGTCACAAGAAGCAAAGTGAAACAAGAGTCAGAGGAAACTCAGGATACGGAGGTACAAAGAGACCTACCAGGGGAGGAGAGCCTGGAAAAAGCTCTCTTCCACAGGGCGTTTACCAAGAGGCAGATGGGGGCAGGAAGACAGCATGGCAGAAGGAGGAGGGAGGGAGGATGAGCAGCGCGTGCAGGGACCCCATTTACTCAAGGAGCAAACAGGCCAGCGTGGGGCCGGTGTGGAAGAGCAATGGGAGAGGTGAAAAGGGAGCAGGGAGTTTGCAGGGAGCGGGTTAGCATGATTGTATTGTGTATGACTGTGGGGCAAACAATCCTACATGAGCAGGACATATGAAAAGGCAGAGGAAGATAAAGATAAGAAGCGGAAATTGCAGAAACTATGTGTAGAGGGTAGGTCTTATTAAATAGAGAGCCCGTTTTGCTTGTGATACTGCCTCGTGACTAACTGGAAAATTGTGCATCCTTGAGAGGAAGCTCTTCTGGAGAACTCCATAATTATAATTCACCAGACCTGTCGGTTGTCCAGTTTCAGAGAGCTAAGGGCAAAAAGAGATAATTGCTCAATAGATCATTCTTATCAAGGACATTTTTTCTTTTCTGGAGCACTGTAAGAAGTTGGAAGCCGTTGAGAGGTTATGAAATTGCTCCCTGTTCTTCTTCCAATATTCTGTGGATGTTCCTAAGCTAGCCTACTTGGCCCTCTTTCTTAACTTTTCTGATGATACATTTAGACACCCTTTGCCTTCTTTAGCTACACTATGTTGATGGCCAGTTCGTATTTAGTGTCACCTTTTCCCCAGAGATGATTTAGATGTCTTTCCATTTTTCCTCCCCACTTCTCTTTCTGCCTTTTGACAGTAGGACACAATTCCTTTTCCTTTAAGAAAAACTTTCCAAAGAGAAGGTGTCATTGAGAAAATGTTTCCCAACCTGCTTTACCTCCAAGCAGGCTTCATGGCTCTAATCACATTTCAGTTTAAATGCAAGTTTGATATATCTCTAATGGACAGAGGTCACATAGACCGAATACACCTTAAAATGGACTGTTGGCGGCCCGTAGTGAAACTCTGGCTCTTCAGATGCCATTCTCCCATGTTGCCTAAAAATAAACATGCATTAATCTTGACCTTGCAGTCACTATTATTCTCTTTTCAATTTTGCCAAAAGTAAAACAGTCATTTACAGATCTCTGCATGTCATGAGAAGCTTTGTTTCTGTTGGAATATAACAGATTACATTTTTGAGGTAGTGTCTATTAACCCAATTTTAACTTCACCTTCTTAGAAATTCAATTTTCACTATGAATTGTCTGGATTTCCACAATCTTCTCCATCCTAATGATCTCATTTAATTTATCCTTGTTCCTGTCCACTGTAGGGGATTGGTTTCTTTGCTTTGCTGTGGACACTCCATGCTTATTATTCTTCCTGCCAGAATTTCTTGCCATTTGTCTGGCCATGGTCTCTTCAATTGCTGAGTTCCAAGACCATTTGACTTTCTCCATAGAGCCGATTGCAACCTCTCCAGCCCTAATTTATCTTTTTTATATAAATTAATATAACCCTCAACTGTTTTGAACATCAGCATAACATTCTGCATAAGAGCATAGACTAGGGAATCAGAATGACTAGATTTGAATCTTGGCTCCACATTTATTAGTTGTGTACCTTTGAACAATTATAAAATTCTCTGTGCTTCACTCTCTGATATACTCTATATTGCTGAGTGGTGGAAGAATTTAATGGATTAATATTGAAACACTTAGTGCAATGCCAAGCTGCAATGCTTGCCTAAAGGAAGCATTATGTGTTTGTCATAACTTGTGTTTTTTATATTTTACCTCAGTCTTATGCTGAAAAATGGAAAGCAGAGGCCATGCTTATTCTCTTTAGCCATCCCTGACAGTGCTGAGAAAACTAAATATGAACTTTAACCACTCGCTTATGGATCGCCTGTGAAAATTATAGTAAAATATCTCTTCTAATATGCTAAGTGACAGGAGAAATTCACCATGAATGTCTGTTCAAGACTGAGTTAGACCAAGAGGAATCTGATACCTCTGTAGGTGGGTCGCGATCTTACAAACATCTCACATCTTAGATAGAAGTCAACAGGAAAATGAGCAGCTGCACAACTCTTTGTTCTAGAGACTTAGATCTTTTGTCCTTAGCTCACACTACTGCCATTAGACGGGCAATGCAGCAGACGCTTGCCTCTGGTTTTGTCTTTGGGCTTTCTTCTTACTATCAAAGAAAAGAAAGTAATTTGTAAAGGAGGTTGACAATGTGTAAACTAGGACCACAAAAGTCGATTAAAGTAAAATGGATAAAAAGACTCAGTTTGGTGTTTGGTAGAAGTCATTATTTTCTTTTCCTTTCATTCTTCTTTAAATGTTTGAGGTTTTGTGTTCCTTAGCTTTATGTCTCAATTGCAAAAATTTCATGCTTTAAACATGTTTGGGCTGGGTGCAGTAGCTCACACCTGTAATCCCAACACTGTGGGATGCAGAGACAGGTGGATCACCAGGTCAGGAGTTCAAGACCAGCATGGCCAAAGTGGTGAAACCCCGTCTTCTACTAAAAACAGAAAAATTAACCAGGGATGGTGGCATGTACCTGTTATCATACTTACTCAGGAGGCTGAGGCAGAAGAATCGCTTGAACCCGGGAGGTGGAGGTTTCAGTGAGCTGAGAGCACACCACTGCACTCCAGCCTGGGCAACAGAACAAGACTCCGTCTCAGGAAAAAAACAAGAAACCAAAAACTTGTTTGATATAATATGATGTATTTTTGGTTGCCACTCTTTTTAAAAAATTTCAAATGAAAATCAAGTTGATATCCTCATCGTAATAAACAGGTATGTACAGTCTTTCTTATTACATTTATATTATTTCTATATTTTAAAGATATAGTATATAATTCCTTGCCATCCTAAATTCTATGGTTCAAAACATGGCAGTAGAAATATAGTTTACATGTGTAAACATTTTTAATATTCTCGTAATAGGCCACTTTTACTACAGTAGTGGCCTTTTGATATTCTGATGCTTCTCTTTGGTGGTGTGCTTTTCAGATCTGAGACTAGTATGTGGGTTTCCTTCTGTAGGAGGTCCAATCTCATGGAGTTAATACCTAACAAACAGCAAACCACTCTTTGCTGGGTCCATCTCTTAAAGGAGGCAGAAATGAGTGCAATTAGGAGTTGACTCTTCTTGTCTGTTACTGAGGAGTTGCATGGATCCTTTCCTATGTCAGGATAACTGAGGTAATCTTCTCATTCTCTTCATGACAGGGGTGGAGAGAGTTGGCGGTAAGGCAGACTCTAGATATACAATCATCCTGTAGTTCTTGAAGGATTTTTAGAAGCCAAGCATGGCCTAGGACAGTAATCTAGTCTAGAATAAGTGGTGTGTGTGTGTCTATCTGTGTGTGTGTGTGTGTGTGTGTGTGTGTGTGTGTGTGTGTGTGTGTGAGAGAGAGAGAGAGAGAGAGAGAGAGAGAGAGAAAGGCATGGGTTAGGAGAGAAAGTGATGAAAGTAAGAGAGTGATAAGTTGGAATAAAGGGAAAGGAGACGAAAATTTGGTAAATTCTCTGTAAGCAGAATCATTTAAATAAGTCTGCTATCTGAAGACAGCTATACTACAAATGGTTTCCTTCTATATATACAGGACTAGCAAGATTACCTCTAGGATATAGGCTGAGTTTACATAGGAGTCTTCTCTTGTCTTTCTTATTTTCATTGAAGAATCAAAGATAATTTTGATTATATATATTTATCCATATATATGTAAATTCCAATAACTTCAATGTGACTTGTGTTTCTATTAAATCCATTTATTTCTATATCTTTATATGTATGTCAGCAAGAGAAAGACTACGTAAAATCATTAAAACGGCTTTTCTAAGAAAGGTTTTTTCAACTGAATGACTGATATGAAACAAGCTTTGTTTAAGAGAATAACACTGCTTTGAATCCTGTTTTAAAAACAATCATGGACACAGGGAGGGGAGCACTACACACTGGGGTCAGTTGGGGGGAAATAGGGGAGGGACGGTGGGGGGTGGGGAGCTGGGGAGAGATAGCAAGGGGAGAAATGCCAGATGTAGGTGATGGGGAAGAAGGCAGCAAATCACACTGCCACGTGTGTACCTATGCAACAATTTTGCATGTTCTTCACATATACCCCAAAACCTAAAATGCAATAAAATAAATAAATGGGGAAGAAAATAAATAAATAAATAAATAAAAACAATCAATTTTCTATGGACTATTTATAGAACCCTCAAATACTACAATATTTCTTATGTAACTCCAATTAGATACAGATTTCTGATATCAGCTTAACTGTAGTTCAGAGCTAATTTCATTTTTTTCCACAAAGTATAAGTCAAGACCATTTCCTGTTGAAACTGCTTTTAGAGGTCACACAACAAATTCTGTTTCTGCTTTACCTTTCCTTGTTCAATCTTTCTCCTTGACCTAAATACACTTCTGTTGGACTTCAAGGTTCAGAACATCTGTCTACAGCCTTTTGCAAAATCCCTCTGGAGGCTGTTTTGCTCTTTATTGTGTGTTACTAACCGCAGTAGAAGCCATGAACACATTTAGTTTCCTTACAGGTCCCAGATTGCCTAATTGTCAGTGACAGCAATTTATGTTCCCATGACCATTCACTGTTACATACATTTCAATTTTATGGTATCAACTCATGAATCCAGTGATGTTTATGTAACTCGATTGTGTGAGTGACTATATTTTATGATCCCTTCTTCAGAAATGTTTTTCTCTAAGTTTTTCAGAGTTACAGATCCCTGACAGTCATATTGCTCATTGTGCCTTCTTATTGATATGAATTAGAGTTGCAGTGTCAAAGGCTTAAGCAGATGTGGTGTCAGACACCATAAATGCATTCCGTATGGCATCTTATATCATACGGAAAAGTTGAATCAACAGCAGTATGAATAAGTTAGTATTCTTTAACTATTTGTTATAATCTTCAGCTTGTCATACCAAACTATGGGAAACATAACTGAATTCACTTTTATGTAAATAGACTACAGAATATCATATTATTATGTAATAATTCTCCTTAAATTACTTTAGATAAAGAATCAGTCCTAAGTTAGGACTCAGGTATTTTGCCTAACTATTAGTCATCTGCAGACTATCCCTTATCTGATTTCAAAAAATGAAGGAAACTGGAGATATTAGAAATTCTAATGTGAACTATTAGAATAGGCATGATTCTGTTTGGTGCATGAGATGAATATCAAAGTCCTTTAGAATGGAAACATAGTCCTTTAGGTTGTTGTCAACTAAGAGAAAACTAATCAAAGCTGAGCTGAACTGATTGCAAGCCTGTTAAATAAAAAGAATTCCAAAGAGCAAAAATACATCTGATGTGGCTTTTTGAAATTGGTTTCAAAGATTTGTGGTAAAACATGGTCCTATGAAATGACAAAAAGGAGGTGTAAAACAATTATATGGTGTCACAGTTAAATGCTTTAAGGCAACAACAAGGGCAGAGAAAAGCTGAATGAGTTAATGCTAACAGAGTTGTAGAGTGTGAAGACTTTTGCAATTGTAGTAAATCAAGGGTTAAAGAAGATAAAGAGATAAAATGAACTATATAAGCAGGTTTTTGAAATTAATGATAATCCTAAACTGGCTAGCTTGTTGAACTCAGAGAGACGTAGTAATACGTAGTGATTAGGAAACATTTTACTCAGGTACAATGGATTGTTTTCTTCATATATATATTTATTCATATATATACAAATATTTATATAATAATATATTCATACATAAAAATATTATATATATGAATATATTATATGTATATTCTTATATAAGAATATGTATAATATTCTTATAATATATAAGAATATACCTATATATATTTGTATATATGAATATATATTCTTGTATAAGAATATTCTTATATAAGGATATGTATATTCTTATATATGTGAATATTTTTATATTTATATTCTATATATAATATACATGTATAGAATATATATGTATATTCTTATATATATTTGTATATATATGAATAAATATATATGTGTGTGTGTGTGTATGTGTGTGTGTGTATATATATATATATTCTTACCTTGTGGCTTAGGACAGGCAGTCTAATTCTTTTACTTATTAGTATAACCAAAATCAGCCTGCATCTATTTATCTAGGAAGACTAATGTTTCATGAAGCATTGATAATTGAGTGCCTTGCAGTTCTTTCTAAGGTCACATTTAAGTCCATATTTATTTAATAGAGCAATTGTTCCTTGTTTAAACAAAACAAAGCCCAAATAACTACAAAATTTAAAAAGAATTTGCAAAGTTCAAAACTAAAAGCCCCTTGAAGGCAGAGGCTGTTTCTTTTTGTTCTGTCAGCACTGGGCCCAATGCCTGGCACATCTTAGGTACTCTGTAGTGTGTAGGGGGTTTGATGCAAAACAATTTTGAAAATGGCTAAATTTGGTTATTTTGAAAAAAAAAAGATTCATTAAAGGCATTTTATAAGTAGAGTCAGTAATGCTGATCATATTAATCTTGTTCCATTCCAATCACAAATATACCTGGCATTGCTTTCCATTTCCTGAGTAATCTAAGTCTGATATGCAATACTATTCATGGTAGGCAGGCTCTAAAGGGTCCCTAATGATTCCTGCCCCCTAGTGTTCTTACACTGTGTAATATTCTCCCTTTGAGTGTGGGCAGGACCTAGTGCCTTGCTTTTATGAGTAGAATACAGCAAGAGTTACGGCGTCCTTTTTGAGATTAGGATAAAAGACAGTGGATTCCTTAGTGATTCTCTCCTGCATGAGCTCCTAAAGATAGAGAGCATGGGTGACAGCATGGGTGGGGCAAGAAGAGGAGGAAAGAGATGGGAGGAGACGGAGGAGGAGGAGAAGGAGGAGGAGGAGGAGGGAGACAGAGAGAGAGGAATATTGATTCTGTCTTTCCCTTTACTTCATCGCTGACTTTTTATCTTTCCTGTCTTCTAAGTTAGCAGTCTTGGACAGCTGGTTTGAGTGCATATTTCCTTCCAAACTTGTCTTCAAATATATGAAGGCTGTTTATATAGAGTAATATAAAAAATTATCCTAAATCTTCTCTTTGCACACAAAAAAATTTGTTATATTCTAAATAAATAATAAATGGCAGGTGAACATATTCAAAGATATTTAGAAAAATGTGAAAAAAGTTTTCTTTACAGAGAAAGTTCAATGTGGACTAAACTTACAATGGTATAAAATTTATCTATAATTCATTCAAATGTTTTAATGTTTTTACATTAATTTGTTTATACTAATACTTGCAAAAATATTGCTAACATTTGCACACTTGTCTCACAACAGTTTTGGCAATCTATATTGCATTTCACCTGCCTGTACATCAATTTATTATATTTTGTCATGCATATAATAATAGTAAGTAGCAGTATTCTATAGGCTTTGATGATACCAGGGTGTTAAATTAGCTTCAAAATAATATTCTATTCATGAATATATACTGTATGAGAGAATACTGAATTTTATTAACTATGATTCTGTAACTTCTGAAAAATTTGGAGATGGAGAGAAATGTTTTGTTTTTTTCTTTACTCTTGCTACATATGGTAATTTTCTGAATTCATTATTTTTATAGCATGCCATTTAAATATGAATATTTTAGAAGTTAATTGCAAAGATCATAAATGTAATAGCTGTGAAAAGCATACTAAAGCCAGTTATATCTTTTTAATCAAAACCAGGATCTGAAGAAAATGCTTTCTCATATCTTTCTCTTCATGATAATCAATGCATATTTGTTACTACCCACAGGCACTGTCCTACTATCTGTATACCTTTTTAAAAAATTCATTCAGTGAGGAGCTTCCAAATTCACTTATTCCATGAAGATTTAATAGAATTAATTCTCACCATTATTCCTGAACCTTTGAGAGTGCTTTATTGCTCACAGAATGTTTTCACATACATCATCCCATTAGTGCCTCACAATGACCCTGGATGTAAGAAAGACATTTATTACTATTATTACTTTGTAGAGGAAGAAATGCAAGCTAAAAGAATTTAAGTCACCCCCAAAATCATAGAGTTAGAAAGTGGTTTGCTTGGGACCTGAATCTATCCACTAACTACTAGCCCAGTGCCTATTCCACATGTTGATTTATTTTGCAAGTTCCTGGCAGGTGCAATCATACCAAATTTATGAGTAATAGGTGTTGAAATGTCTAACGACTAAGATAGGGGTATTAGCTTTTAAATGGCTTACATTAAGTGTGAAAGAAAATACAACCACTTAAGAGTCTATGTTTTACTCTGTCTGAAACTATTAATTAATTTTAGTGATATTTTCTTTGCACTTATTTGCACTTAGGTTTATGACCCAACTTACTTAACAAGTGATAAGGGAAGCATCTTTGGTTTCAGCTCTAAATGTCTTTAGTATTAAAGGAATTGGCACACTTATTATTCTAAACTGGGGGGTGTCCAATTAAAATCTAATTCAGGGCTTGATTGGCAGCTTTATCTGTTTTAAAGTCATTTTTACAAAGATATGTTTGACATTAACTGCTTTGAGAGATCTGAGGGCCAGGCAAAGCCAGGCACCTACCGAAGACTTACGTGTTTTTGTGTCTGTGCAGCCCCTCCTCCCTACCACCTGGTCCTTGTTAGGCATTGGATGGCCTGTATCATGACTGTCTAGCTTTGAAACTGTGGTTTAAATCTTCTTGCAGGGATCACTGGGCCACAGAACCTTGGTCTTACTGCTGTAGTGTTATTCCTACTGGCTGAGCTGTAAAGAGTTTTATTCCAGTGTGCACTTTTTAGGTGTTCAGCAAACATTTGTTAGAAAATCAATTAATATATACATAATTTTCCAACTGAAGACTTTCAAAAATTCTGAGGAAATGTGGTTCCCAGATCCCTGGGCATGAGCCTGTTATTTTCTTCATCAGAATTTCCTTGGGCTGGTTGAGATATCTTAAGTACGAGCTTGAATATCCTTCACATTAGGGGTTCCAGATTCCCCATCAGTGGTTGAAAAGCAGTTGCTGCGTGCTGACAGGGGAAGTAAAGCGCTCCCGGTGTGTCTCTGGAGGAGCCATGTTTTGTGCAAGGGGTGAATGCTAGGCTCAGAGTGCCTGAGTCAGCCAGTGGTTTTGATCGTTTACCCAAGAGGGAGTGATTGAGTGGAAAGCACCAAGGTTGATTTGTTGATTAAAATTATAATTCAGCATTTACATTTTCAAAGTTCTTTATAATTGCTAATGAACTGTTGCTCAAAGTGGGCCTGGGAGGAAGGTCAGCAGCCTGGTCCCCATCATACAAATGAGGAAACTGAGACACGGGGATGTTAAGTGACTTGCTCAAGTTTGCACAGCAAGTTCACCCAGGAGGCAGCTTCAATTGAACTTTAGAACATGGCTTTCTATAGCTGGGCTTAGGGTCTTGGGGGGGGTCTTTCCTAAGGGGAGCTCACTCATCCTGGGGCTCTGTTGTTTAATTATGGCTTGATATGGATTTGAGATCATCTAATAAAATAAGCTGAAACGTCTCTGCTCCTGAAGGATGGGAGGTAACTGTGGTGCTGACGGCTGAAAGAATAATTCTAGGAATGGCCTGTGCTGGGCTGTGATTTTGCAAATTCTGTGCAGGAATATTATTTTCAGGGTCTCAGGGTCTTTGCTCTCATTTTCCAACAAATCACCAAGGAAACATTTTTTCCTACAGGCCCACTCTTGGAGATTAGCTCATGTTCATAATAATCTCTCCTTTGGATTCTTATTTAATTAAAATAAACAGACAGCTCTATTTTTCCCCCTTTTACAATGAAATGAAGCAACTACTCATCCCTTATGGGAGGCACAGACCTTCGAAAGCCCTTTGAGTTACGTTGCTGAGGATAGTTCTTCCTCTGAGCTCCCCAAGTCACTGTGCATGTACTTTTATTCTTGCCTTCATAATATGACATTATAACAGATACTTTCTCTGCCACTTTTTAAAAAAAATTTCACTACTCTTTGTGTTTCTAAGGCTTTGTACCATATCTGTCTAATTGCAGGCACTTAGTATTAAATGCTTGTTAATAAAAAATAAGTTTTTAAAATAAGTGGCCAAATATTTTTCTTCTTTTCAGGAAGGAATATCAAAGTAGAGTGAGAAAGAGAAAAGGAAAAAAAAAAAAAAAGAAAAAAAATTGAAGTAAAGAATAGGAAAAGCCTGCTATTTGCAAACTGATTGCTATTTATCTTACATAACCTCATATTCTGTGATTAGTAACTCTTTTGTAGATAAAGAAATAAGAAGAGGCAAAAAAAGGAGAAAAGGAAAATACATAGATGGAGACTGTACTTGGTTGTCCAGGTGGAAAAACATCCAACGTTTGTAGATTTTATTATAATAGAACAAAATTAGCTTCATGCTGAAAAAACCCACCTCTCCCCTGTCAAAAAATGAGAAGGCCAATAAGGGAATTACCTGGAAACTGTGTAATTGCTGCTTTAAGGGATTTGGTCCAAATACTGGACAAGTTTATATTTCATTTTTTCCTCCTCTAAAAGCGTCCAAGATTTTCAGTGTGACTTTTCATTACAAGAATGTGGAGTGAGGACTATCATCCCAATTCTTGTCTGGAATCTCTCCCATTTTGGAGTTTTCATTTGTAATAACCCAAACCCTACAGCCTACAGTGGGGACATCTACATGTCTGTTTTTGGAATTTTCTAAGGAAAGGTTTATTCACAGTTCCACAGCTGAGGTACTTCAGGAAAAAAATCTTTGGTTATTGAGGGGTTGAAGAGAGGCCTCCTATCAATGGAGGTAACTGTGATACATTTGTCACGGTGTAGGAATAAGAGTCAGAGATCTAAGTTCCATGTTCATATCTGCCACTTATTAGTTAGGCTGAGTAAGTTGCTGGACTTCCTTGTGGCTCAGTTTCTTCATTTATAAAATAGGAATAATATTTACATTAGGCAAAGTATCAAGACTAAAAAGTAAAATATAAAAAGAATATTGAAATATGGAAAAGGGAAAAAAGCTAAAAAAAATCCTTCTTTAGAGAAAAATGTTAAGTCATAAATGTAGGAAGAATGATAATGTCAGAAAATTCTCACTTTAAAGATCCTAATGTAATAATTGATTCAGGTGCATGTGATCAGTGGATACTAAGCTATTGGGTGAAAGAGTGTTGAGGAGCCAGATATTCACAACCTAACAGAAATTGGAAAATTTTATGTTTACAATGGAGAGGCCAGGTGGTCATCACCTTCACTACCTGGTAAATCTTAGCATAACACCTAGATGAACAGACTGATATTATTTGCTGCTATATAATAATATTTGAAGTACCCAGTATCACTTTTATGAACTATTCTGGTCAAAAATTTAATCTATATTTAATCAAACCTCTGACCTAAATTCCAGTTTAGAAAAATACAGGAGATGGAGGTATAAGTTAAAGTGAGAAAACAACTACTTAGATCTAGAATGTGGGATATTCTATATTTATGGGATTTTTTTTCATAAAAATTACATAATTTTTCAATTTTATTTGGTATAATAATATTGTGGTATATTTGAGAATGCATTTATGCATATATATACAAAGAAAACTAAAGTAAATATGGAAAAATATTAACAATTATTGAATCTAAATAAAAGGTGTATATGTGTTCATTGTATTATCTTTTTCAAGTTATTGTGTTTCAAGTTATTGGATGTTTTTATGAGTTAGAAAAAGTTTAAACAGGAAATAATGTAAGATACTCAAATAAACTTATCAAAAATATAAGATATTGGTAATATAGCAATAGTATTTATAATGTCTCTATAATGGCATAGGAAATTGGTGACTAATTTGTTGATGTTGAGAAGGACAGGAACAAAGCTTATCCCAAAAGGAAATAAAATTCTCATGGAATAAAACAGTCTGAAGACTGTTGACACCTAGGAAATACATATAAGATTTTTTTTTCTTGTTGGGTGCAAGTTTTATTAGATTTACAAAATGGTGTGTCATCTTCTTGGTCTGAAGACAGGTCTATGTAATGACGCTTTGGGGCCAACTCAGGAACATTATATTAATAATACATTGCATTTGTAAAGCATTTTTTATTTTCTTAATCAGAATGCACTGACTGTTATGTAGGTATCTCCACCAATTATATCCAATCATCTGACTGTGTTCATACATTAATTTTAGGAGGCAAAAATGTCAAGGATTTTTGCCTCCATTTATCAGTGAAGAAGCTTAGTCTATGATGATACATGGATTACAAGTTTAGAACCAAAACCAATTATTACTCCCAGCTCAATTTGAGTTAATGGGGTACAATTTTATTTGAGGTTTACTTGACAAAAATATCCTGGAAAAAGTAATCGAATTCTCTGTATTATTACTAAGATATTTGAAAACTGTTTATGCCCTCAATTGTGAAAAGGGAGCTTAGATTTTAGTTATTTGTTATGGTTTTGTAAAAGACTATGTGATTATACTGCCAGTGTATTAACATTAAGGTATTATCTCTATAAAAACAATGCAATAGACCATATATTTACAACATGAAACTAGGTATTCTCTCCACTGAAAACAAAGAAAAGGAGATACTGAAAAGATTTGTGTTATATATATTTAATTAGAAACGTAAACATTTATTAAATGTTTTGTTACCATTTATTACAAAGTTAAAGTTTTCCAATATTAAAAAAAATGAATTCTATGTTGCACATCAGGATTTTGGTACATATTGAGTTTATTTTCCTATATTTTGCTCTTTCTTCCCCCCCACTCCTTCTTGATTCTTTTTTCTTTTTTTTAATTGGTTGTGTGTAATTCAGGACTAAATGTATTGTGGGTATGTCTATGGAATAAAGTTTTATGTTTTCTGTATTCAACTTTTATAATTGATAAGTTAAATATAAACATATTAAAAATAAACAGCTAAGACAAAAAAACACATTGCTATTTGCACAAATGTCTTTATTTGTGCATCACTATCATCCAATAGAATAAATATTACTTTTCACTGAAACGTATTCTTTGGTGCTACTATAATACTTATTAAAAAAAATCATAAATCTGAGGGTCAAACCTGCCCAAAGCAAAAAGCTTTCAAATAATCATCATCCATAAATACCATCTTAAAAAAAAAAAGGAAGAGAGACCACATTTATCCAGAATCATCCAGAATGAACCCTTCCACATAAGTGAATTTTCCAGAAAAACTTTTAAGTGGTCCAAACTTAAGCAGATCACCTATTTAAATGGGATGCTTTAAAAATCTTTTATGTGCATCCTTTGATATTAAAACAATGTACAGGATATAATCTAGTGTTTAATGATTAAGGGCTACCATTATGAACTTGATGCCTTTAATTCACATAATACTCCGTGATCACTTTTACACACATACCTCTGGTTTATCTTTGCCACAGCTTTAGCCAGAGGTGAGACAGGCATCAATAGTCCTGTTTTACAAAAGGGGAAACTGAGGCTTAGCATGGCTAAATGACCTCTGGTATGTGGGAGAACAGGAAAGTAACAAGTGTTCTGGCTTTAAGCCTAGTACTCCTCATACACAGCACTGCCTCTCTAGACCAGTGATTACACAGCATGTTTGCAAAGATAATGAAGGGGTCACATGGACCATTTTTCCTTATTCAAAATACCTTCAAATTCCTAAGGAGTTATATTTTTGCATTAAGTTTTTACAGTGTTTACTGCATGGTGCCTGGCATATAATAAGCACTTAGCCATTGTTCTATGTATCTGTCAGCTGTCTGTGGCAGCAAACCTGGCACTAGAGGCTTATCCTCTGATTAATATTCATTCATTCATTCATTCATGTATTCACTCATTAATATGTTCAACAAATACTTAATGAGAGTATACTATGTGCCAGGCCCCCTGTACTAGATTTGCGGATAAATGCCAAATACATAAAAACTTTAAAGTCTACAAATTTGCTTCAATCAAAGTGTCACTCAACTGCTAGACTTCCTTCCCTCACACAAAGCTACTTTGAAGAAGATGGCAATGACTATACATATTAGTTTGCCAGGGCTGCCATAATAAAACACCATTAGTCTGGGTGGCATAAACAACAAATATTTATTTTCTTACAGCTCTGGAGGCTAGAAGTCAAGATCAAGGTGTCACAGATTTGGTTTCTATTGAAGTCTCTCTCCTTGGTTTGCAGATAGTTTTCCTCTTGCTGCTTCTTTTCAGGGTGGTCCCTCTGCATATGTATACCTGTGGTGTCTAATTGTATCTCTGAATTTCCTCTTCCTATAATGACATGAGTCATACTGAATTGGATCCCACCCATGTAATCTATAATGCTTAATTACCTTTTTAAAGGCCCAATCTCCAAATACAGTTACATTCTCAGGTACTGGAGGTTAGGTCTTCAACATAGGAATTTTGGGGCAACACAATTTAGCCCATAACACTATGCTAATTACTTTCCTTGGAGAGGCTATTATGTGTCAGCACTTTCAAGGCACTCCTATTAACACTAATTCCGAACAGGAGCCCTATAAATTAGGGTACAGCTGAAAACATACTTAAGGGAGTGAAGTGACTTATGTGAAATATAGCTCCGATGTGGTGGCGCCTGGATATGAGCCCAGGTCTGCCTAACTTGATAAAACTTTGATGTTTATTTGATGGTACAGTGGCTTTTCCTAGTCCTGTCTTTCTGGTTAGTTGGGCTTGCTGTATATATGACCTCTGAGCAAGAGTTATGGTGCAGGAAATTAGTATACACTTACTTAAATTGTCAATCTCACTTTAAAAAAATTTTGGGGCAGAATGTTTTTCTTGTTTCTTTTTATATAACACTGGACCTCATCTTAGTTATTAAATTCCACACAATCAAACTATCATTCACAAATTTATCTCAATTTGATATTACTGTCAGGCATGCTCCCATTTAAAAAATTATTTTGGCCTCTGACTATGAATAAATGCAGTATTTAATGCACATAAATATTTTATGATTAACTTTGGTTACTTGTATCATCTCAGTTCACTCTATAAGTTCAGGCAGGGAAGAAATATTTCAGGCAAAATACTCAGTCTGAGATGTGAACAGAAATAACTTAAAATGGTTATTTTGTGCTATATAATGCAAATGTAACCTAGTTAAGATTTAAGAATTCAATAAACATCTTGAATTCAGGCAGAATATTAATACATCATGTTATGTTATGGGATAATGTTAGGTCTGATATACTTTGCCATTTCCAGTAATTCCTCCCTGGACTGCTCGAAGGAGCTCCGGTATTCTAGTCTGATGGGTGGACCCTTTGGGGAAGCAGTATTGTGGTTGGTTAGTAGCCCGTTCTATTTCCGCAAACATCATCCAACCCTCAAAAGTGTTTCTTAAATTAGCTACAAAGTAAATAAAAACTGGTTGTCCATCATTCTAGGAAAAGCTATCTTCTCATGAAACACTCTGGACCTCGCTTTCTTTTTTCTATCTTGGTGTTGATTTGTTTATTATTGAATTCTAATAATTACAGGCTTAGAAGTAGTTGGGCTCCCTGGTAACTAGCTGGGCATTTCCTTAGTTGTTATTAGCAGATCATATAAGTATACATAAAACACTGCAGCAAAACCTCAACAAGCTGTAATGTTAAGGGAGTGGTTAATTGATTTAACCTGTGAAAAAAGCAGAACGCCTCCACTCCTCAAAATATATTATTTCTGGTTGTTTACCATTGTGTTTAAAATATTTTGTATAACTTCCCCATTTATAATAAATGTAAAATGGGCACATATAGTATGTATATTGCATATAATATAACAGACATAATAGGCTTGTCTGTTCAGATCTTTGTTCAGTCTAAACATAAATTTGTAATAAATTTCTATGGAATAATTGGCTGAATGAATGAGTTAATGAATGAGAAATAGAGGTAATAGTACAGCTGACTTAGTACTGCTCTGAGAGCACAATGTAGATATGTTTTAATTTGCTTTACAGTTAGATCTCTGTTACCTTATTCTTTTTTTCTCTTTTCAGTATAAATGGAGATCAGGAGAAAATAAGGTTGATGGAGTTGTCAGTTATTCGGATTTATATATTAGTAACCAAGTTTAGAGATTAGAATCATAATGGTATGGGTTGTATGACAGCTTTGCCGCCTACTGTATAAGCTTGAGTAAGTTGTTTAACCCTTTGGAGCCTACTTTTTTTAAATTTATTTTTTATTGGATATTGAGGAGGAAAGAAAAAAGATGAGGCTCAACATAATTGAGACTTCTTTTATCTGGGCTTAAAATGGTGATAAAAAATGGTACCTACCAATAATAGTCTTGTAAAGACCAAATGAGGTAATGGAATTAGAGGTCTTAGCCAGGTTCTGTCTATAAAATGACATCCATTATTATCATTCTGCTCAATGATTGTGTAGAATTCGGTGGGCTTCGTTTGTCCCTGTTCTGTTTCCTTCTTTTTTGAACATTGGCTCTGATCCTGCTAAAGGCTGCCAGCTAGCTAGCGTTCTTTTTCTCTGTGTCAGACCCAGGTGAACTTCTGAGTTCCTTCCACTGTATCCCACACTTCCTCTAGAAAAAATATTGATTGGAGAGACCAGCTTGATTTAAATCATTCTAGTAACCAGGAACTTGGCACAAAAGTAGTTTTCCAGGTAGCAAAGGGGTACAGATAGGGAATTACATGCATTCCTCTCACTACAGTTTGCTTTCATGCTCTTATTCTGATAGAAAAATGGAGAAAATGTTTGACGATATCTTTCTTATAATTAATTCTACAGGATCCATATGCTATGTTTTTCATTTTCAGGCTTTTTTCTCCAGATTAAGTTATCCAACTTCTCAGCAACTCTATTTCTAATTTCCCATCAGCCCTTCCCTCCCACAGGTTTCCTCTCCAGCTAAAGATACTAGAATTCTAAATATCTGAGTAACTTCTATGGTAAGGGAGGATCATGTGCTGTCCACAAACAGTGATTTGAATGAGGGTAAGCTTATGACAGACTTCATCATGAACAAGGAAAACAAACCAAAGATGTTGAACATATGATCCACAACACAAGGATCATATTTCCTTAATCTGTTCTTAGTTACACCACATACATCAAAGCTAGGACACAGAGCGGAGGACTGGCCAAGATACTCCTCACTTTCTATTGCTGGGAGTTCTGCATGGCTTCTTGGTGATCAGAGAGTTAAACCATTTCCTTACCCTCTATCTTCACAACCTACAATATTACTAGGATCACAGTCCGGTCCATTAGGGTTTACTCACTCCAGTTTCCTGAGGTGATATCCTGACGTGTATGAGAAATGGCAGTGCAGTAAGCATCACATTCACAAAAATGGATTTTGAAGTAAAAATACTGGGTATGTATATTAACTCATACATATTAGTTTCTACTTCCTCATCTTTTTTTTTTCTCTTATCCTTTGCCTCGTGCGTATGATGGCTCGAAGGCAGGGAGGAAACATGGCTACAATAGCACTTGCCTTATAGGATTGTGAGAATTAAATAAAACAATGCCTAGGTACATTGAGTTCATCCACCCATCTGTGCATTTATCCATTCATTCATCCATCCTCTATTTATCAGTCAGTATTTCTGCGAACCCACTGTGTGCCAAGCACTGTGTAGAGTGCCCTAAGGTAGAAGATGACATGTAGGCAGCACAGTTTCCTTTCTCCTGGCCTTGTATTACTGTAATTGAACTCCAAAGGTATAGCCAGAGAAATGAAGCTTCTGATCCAGGAATAAGGTAAAAAGTTCAAACTAGAATCTTGCTCTTCTTCTCTGCCCCATGTCTCTGACAGCCCTGGGCAGAGTTGACAAACCTTCCCTGTTTTATTCACAGGAATTGAAAGTTTCATGTGTTATTAAAATTCCTCCATCCCTACAAACCATCATTCACAGGAGGCAAAGGATGGAAGTGAAATTGAAAAGTCCATCAGCGGATCTTCTGATGTTTACACAGGGGGTAAGGCTGGGGAATAAGCACGTGACCCCTCTGTCAGTTGCTACTCCTGGGGGAGGAGCGGTGCAAAAGCATGAAGCTTTTAGACACATCTGGCCCAGGGCAAAAATATGAATTTGACTGAGATTTTCTTCTACCTGCCAGCCCCTGAGCCTGGGATTTTTCCTTCTACAGCAGTGTCCACTCACCCCCTGAGCTCTCACAAAGTGCTGCTTGCCATCTTGTATGTTGCCCAGAATAAAGTAAACATGCTTTCCCTCTTAGGCACTATGCACTTTTTGAAATAGACTTTATTATTTATTTATTTATATCTATGAGGTACATGTGATATTTTGACATAAGCATACAATGTATAATGATCAATCTGGGTTATTGGCATATCCATCACCTCACATACTTATCTTTTCATTGTATAAGGAACATTCAAAATCTTCTCTTCTAGCTGTTTTAGCCTTTTTTTTTTTATAAGAACATTTTTAGATGCACAGCAAAATTGAGAGGAAGGCACAGCAATTTTGAGTATACTCCTTCCCCCGTATGCATAGCTTGTCCCATTATCAACATCCTTCACCAGAGTGGTGATGAACCTGCATTGACATCATCATCACCCAGAATTCATAGTTTCCATTAGGGTTTTCTCTTGGTGGTGTACATTCTATGGGTTTGGACAAACGTATAATGACATGCACCTGTCATTATGCTATCATACAGGGTAGTTTGCTGCTCTAAAAATCCTCTGGCCTCAAACTATGCCTTCCTCCCTCCTAACCCTTGGCAATAACTGATCTTTTTCCTATCTCTACAGTTTTGCCTTTTCCACAATGTGATGTAGTTGGAATCGTACAGTGTGTAGCTTTTCAAATTGGTTTTTGCCACTTGGCAATATGCACTTAAAGTTTCTCTATGTCTTCATAGTTTGATAGCTCATTTCTTTTTATTGCTGAATAATATTCCATTGCCTGGATGTACTACAGTTTATTCATTCAGCTACTGAAGGCTGTTTGCATACATGTTTTGGCAATTATGAATAAAGCTGCTATAAACATCTGTGTCTTTTTGTTGTGGCATTGCACATTTACAGATACTTCTCAAAGGAAGACATATATGAGGCCAACAAATGTGAAAAAATGCTCATGATCACCGGTCATTAGAGAGATGTAAATCAAAACCACATTGAGGTATAATCTCATGACAGTTCGAATGGTGTCATTAAAAAATCTGGAGACAGATGCTGGAGAGGATATGGAGAAACAGAAACACTTTTATACTGTTGGTGGGAGTGTAAATTAGTTCAACCTTTGTGGAAGACAGTGTGGCGATTCTTCAAGGATCTAGAAATAGAAATTCCACTTGACCCAGCAATCCCATTACTGGGTATATACTCAAAGGATTATAAATCATTCTATTATAAATACACATGCACATGCACACATATGTTCATTGCAGCCCTGTGTACAATAGCAAAGACCTGGAACCAACCCAAATGCCCATCAATGATAGACTGGACAAAGAAAATGTGGCACATATACACCATGGAATACTATTGAACCATAAAAAACGATGAGTTTGTGTCCTTTTTAGGGACTTGGATGAATCTGGAAACCATCATTCTCAGCAAACTGATACAAGAACAGAAAACCAAACACTGCATGTTCTCACTTACAGGTGGATGTTGAACAATGAGAACATGTGGACATGTTCTCATCACACACTGGGGTCAGTTGGGGTTAGCTAGGGGAGGGACAGCTGGGGGAGGGGAGGGATAACGTGGGGAGAAATGCCAGATACAGATGAAGAGGGAATGGAGGCAGCAAACCACCAGGTTATGTATGCACCTATGCAACAACCCTGCATGACCTGCATATGCACCCCAGAACCTAAAGTACAGTAAAAAAAATAGACATCAAAGTCTTAAGGAAATTTCAGCTTAGTGATGATCTACAGGGCAGGGAATTCTCTACTCTGGACCCACCTGAGGTCCAGCCTTTTGAACAGAGGGACAGGACAGGATAAATTGTCAAAGAGGCTAGGACAAGTAGAAAAAGGCATGCTCTTTCTCCTTTCCTTTCACTCCACTCTCCCATTTCATGTGGCATGGCACAGTTTAATCATGAGCTAGGATTTAGGTGGTTCTTCCCTCCCATTGAGACTCATCCACCAATTTCCAAAGACAGGTTGCTGTAGCCCCTGACCCTCCCAAGCCTGCACTTCCACATTTTTTGGGGGCACTAAATTAGAAGAGCAAAATGAATGCCTCTCATGCTACCTTTGAATGACTCTTTGTGCAAAATACTGACTGAACAATGTTTAGATAAATCACCCTGGAGAGTGTTTACCTTTTCTTTTTAAACAGAAACAAACCATTTTGTGACATTCTATCAATTGAGCATTTTACAAGATATGCCAACTCCCAATAGATCTTTGAAGAACATCCACTTCTACTCTCAGCTCTTCCTTCCTCTATGTTGGGAAGACGGGCAAGTTAGGATTTGACTCTTTCCTGTTTGACCCTTTTCTGGAAAGGGCAAACCAAAAGACCAGTAACTGTGGGTTTTATATTCTCCTCATGTGCTAGGTAATGTCAACATGAGTTGGTGCCTTCCCCTTAAACAAATTTGATTAATGAATATTATTAGTAATAATAAAAAAGAGTCTGAGGAAAAGGAAATCTTTTTATGACAACTCACTTGTGGTTTTGAAGTGTACTTTAACTGGTAAGATCACAGTAAGTAATTTAGCTGAAGTGTAATAATTGGGTTCCAAGTGTTATGATTGATACATTTCATTGAAAACAGCACCCTGAGGTTTTCCCAAATTAAAGATGAAATCTAAATAAAACCTTAAATAACCCATGTGGAAATACTTTATTGTAGTTAATAACCAGGCAAAAATATGCTTATTTTATTTGTAGAATCATTCCAACACATTATACCTATTGTTGTTTCCATTTGAAAGGAATCACACTTGGCTTATGTAAAAATAATAGCATTTCTAACTATTAATAGCAAATAAGGGAGACATTTATGGACATTCATACATCATTTATAAATGACCCTTATGAATAAAGTGTTACAATGATTTCCATTAGCATAAGTTCTACAATTACTGCCTGCATGAGAGAAACATTTTTCTTTCTTGAATGCACATATAAAAATCTGTCATTTACTTTGTTGAAATTTTATCCATGATGCTTCAGTATATTTCTAGGCTACTAAAGGATTATAAACTGAAATATACAGACACAAATGTATACTATTGGGCATATAGAGATAGGTCCATGGGCCCCCTAAGACAGGGACACAGGGCACAGGACCATGCCACCATATGCTCCTTTAGTTCAGTTTAGATTGAGCTTCCAGGACTAGCTTGGACAAATGGATAGAAAATTAAGGCATCTGATGAGAATCTTGATCTCATCTTTCCCTTTTCCTGGCATTTCTCAATCTAAGATCTTTGGTACTAGCTTCCCACTCTGTAAGGGATGTTCAACATTGGAGTGAATTTTTAAGGTGGTATCTTCCTTTGATCACGAGTTATAAAGAGTGACCACTGATTGAACTCCTGCTTTGCAACAAGGACTGTATACCCATTATTTTGCTAATTTCTCATGATCACCCCATGTCGATATACATTTAGTGATGTCCCCATGAGGCAATTTTTTTTTGTTCATTTCTAGATGAGAAAACCAGAGCTCAAAGAACTTACATAAATTACCTAAGACTATATAGGATACAGCAAAAAAAGTTTGACCTGAACCCATGCTTGTCCCTCCAAATATATTTCCTGACTTTACAGTTCTGCCTGAGATCAAGTTATCAGGTCTCTTGAGCATTCCTTGTTAACTCTTGAAGTTTCTTTGAAGAGAAATGCATTATATAGGGTATTATCATTTATTGAGCCCCACAATGCCGAAAGCCTGCCTGGGCTATGAGCTAGCTTGACCGAAGGACAGTGCTGAAAAGAAGGCATGTCCTCCAGCTATTCATTTGCCCTATGCTGCCTTTTCTTGTCACAGTCCTGCATCTCCTCAGCAAGGTCATTTAAAGTGGGTAGGATGTTCGAGCTATGGCAAGGTCACTATCATCAGCTGCTGCCAAGGCTCTTTTTCTTGTTTTGCCAAGATTCTTGAGGGGAGAGAATCTTGAGATGATCATGGTGCCCCTTCCTTGTTTCTTTCAGTGACTTTCTTAAGAAGGATCTTCACTCTTTCCTTCCTCATACTGACCTAAGTCTCTTTCTCAAAAAAAAAAAAAAGAAAGAAAATAAAAGAAAAAAAAAATCAGGGAATCCTTTGCTTGAGAGTGCATATAAAATGGAGAAATGAGAGATTTTAAAAGTAAAGAGTGACCACTTGGTTTCCCCTTCAATATTTGCAGAGACAACGCCTGTTCATGGTCATTAAGTTGGTGAGATCTGAGTTTGGGTGCCCTTGACTCTACCACTTACTAAATGTGTGATTTCAGGCAAATTATTTACCTCCATATGCCCTGAGTTACTTATCTGCAAAATGGAGATAATAGTGATACCCACTTCATAGGGTTCTTGTGAGGATTAAATGAGATGATCTCTCGTTCAAACAAAACTCCTATTATTGTTGTTATTATGTATTAGCCCAACTAAAATTATACAGTGAGTTTGTAGCACTCCTAGTATGGCACTAGAACCCAGATCTTACTCAGACCAATTCTTTTTCCTTTGAACATAAAAGGCCGATCTATACGTTTGATATTAACATTGATATCAACTTTTAATATTAGCCTGTAAAACATTTATGGCTGACCAGGAAAAACTAGCTAAAAGCATTATATTACTAATTTTGGCTTTGTTAAATATCTAGTTGTTACTTTATAAAAGATTGCTTGCCAATTTTCTGTTGATGACATGTTTTAGCTTAACATCAGCATGTAATCAATAATCAATGCTGGCAAATGCTTGTTGCTATATTTGTTACTAACCATTTACCAAAAAAAAAAAAAAAAATCAGTTTTGTTCATGTTATTCTTCATTTTAAGGCAACATGTCAGCTTGATCCACCACCTAATTCTCCAAGAGTTTGTCACCCCCAAATTGTATTTTACCTTTTAAGACCAAGAAAAAGTTAGATGAGCTGTTTCAAAGACAGCAATTAGAGCATATGAGTAATGACACTATAATTTGTAGTATGAAAGCACTGTTGATATTTACAAAATAAATCCTAACCTTACAAATAATGTATTATTTACTTTTTCTGAGACATGAGCTTTAACTCCAAAAGTAATACCAAAACATACTTTTTAATAAGAGTAACTTTTTCCTCCATGAAATTTATTGATGAATAAAACAAGGACATGAACAAAGAATCACTATTTTTTCCCTGTAAACTAAATGGCAGCATACTTTTAAAATGTCTTCAAATACCTTTAAAACTAATGAGTTCTACAGCCAAAATACCTTTTTTTTTTGTAAAGAAACAGGAATCAGAAAAAAATTTTAAGGTTAACTGTGTTTATATGCATGAGTGATTATTGTATAAGGATATTAATAATAAATTACAGAGATTTATAAATAAGTTATCTATGGTAAACTAAACCGGGACTTCTAATTTCCTTTTTTGCTTTGTATGCATTGTGCTATTATTTAACTATAAGCTATTTAGAAATTAACTACAGTTGTTTTTGTAATTTTATGGATCTCCTCTCGAGATAAGCAAAGTCAGGTCTCTTTTGTAGAAGATATTAACTCTATAGCCTTTATCTTATGTCCAACAATTCTTTAGGGATTGCTGGGTTGGTTGTTAAATATCACCTTAAGAAATCTGTTTATGACGAGGAGACATTTCATAATTACATTCAAATACTTGAATTGAGTAGTATGAAAGCCCCTCTTTTAACAGATCAAGGCAAACTGTATGTAAATCAGAGCAGGCCTTCAAATAGTTTTCAAAAATCATCAGACCTGAAAAAGACCATTTACTCCACATAATTGAAATTGAACTGCTTGTGTTAACCCAGGCCTCTCTTTTCCTCACTTGGGTCCGATCCCCACATCCCTAAGAGAATGCAAAAACCCGGCTGCCTCTAGCACATCTTGTTAAATCAGAATTTTATAAAAATGTCTTAAGAAAGAGAAGGAAAATATAAAACACTAAAATTATTGAAGCCAAATACTTGGATACTGATTAAATCTACTGACTTATATTAATCATATTGCGTATGGAGACCAATAATTATTGTTACAGTTGGATTCCTTTATGAGACAGAGAGTTGCCAATTTTGTAGTAAATTGAGTGTGTCAAAGACTTGGACAAAGGCCAGTGTCAAAACAGACAGAAAAAATGTGTTCTTACTGCAGGTGAGAGGCGGCTAGGCAAACTTGAATTATTTCTGTCAGCCCTATGATAATTAATTTCAACCATATTATCTGAATTTAAAAGTGACAATTATTTATTCCCTGTACTGATTTCCTGGAAGCTTTCCAAATTTTCTACCCTATTTTGAAAAGGGATTGGTTAAAATGTGAACAAATCATTAAGAATTGATGCATAGATGTACATATTCACATAAAAGATGACCCCTTTAAAACATGGTTTTTAAACAACATTAGTAGAAAGGCAAACGTCTATGAGAATGGACCATAAGTCTCCCCAGCACAGCTGGAGTGCCGTATGTTGAAAAGTAAAAAGAGCACACTGTTAGCAAGCCTTTTGGGCCTGCAGTATGGATCTCTATTCCTCACACAAACCCGTGTTGGCTCCTTTGCTGATAGCTGTGATTGACTGTTGGATCGTATTATCCCCTGCTGTTCCCCCTTCCTCACTTCTGGGGTTACCAACAGCAGGAATCATCAGTCAGGGCTCAATTGATTATCCTCAAAATTTGCTCCTGCTATTGACCATAATGGCAAAAAAAAAAATCTTGCCTCTGAATTATTCAGAATGAAAATATATGCAGAAGAAATCGATAAGGCACATCTGATATTAAAGACAAATTAAAACAGGCAGTGGAAGGGGGCTTGAGGCAGCTGCTCCATACAAAGAAGAAGGCATTTCGAAGATAAAGGAAAAGTGTTTTTGCTTTCTTAAAAAAGATGTTATAGCTGTCAAAGCTTTTCAAAATTAATAGCTTTATTAATGGGGGCATTAGTGCTTCCTGGCCAGCTAGCTCCTTGTAACAGTTGGGATGGTACTTGAGATTACAGCTCTGTAATTTCTTTCTAATAGTTCCAAGGTCTTTATTATTATTATTATTTTTGACTTAACCACAACGTGCCATGCTTAAGGGATAAAATTATAGAAAAATGCTCAGATCAAAACCAGGACATTAACAAATATCTAGGGCCAGCCACCAGCCCTGATAGAATTTGATAGGAATTAGAAGTGTAACAACCAGAAAAAAAAGGTTCCCCTATTACAACTACACTTGTGAGAAACACACTTATGTTGCATTGTCTACAGAAAGAACCTAAGCTCCCAGAGGCTATTACGGGTCAGTGGGGGTGGGAGATAATGGAATCTCTGGGGTAGAAACTTCACCCAGTTTGATCTGGATTTCTCAGGAAAAAGTGTTACTTCAGTGGCGTCGACAGGAAGAATCTGCCATTATCTGGAAATCTGATTTTCTCTGAGAGCTCCATAAAACTTCAAACTTCCTTCTTCCTCTACAAACAGGTGTGTTTACTTCAAACTACATAAAATAACTTTTTTAAAGAGACTTGGTTTCTCTATGTCACTCAGGCTGGAATGCAGCAGCAGGACCACAGCTCATGGTCGCCTTGAGCTACTGGGCTCAAGAGATTCTCCTGCCCCAGTTCACAAGTAACTGGGACTTCCGGTACCTGCCACAAGCTCCAGCTAATTTTTAAGTTTTTTGTAAAGACAGGGTCTTGCTATGTTTCTAAGACTTGTCTCAAAGTCCTATTCTCAAGCAGTCCTCCTGATTTGGCCTCCCGAAGTGCTGCGATTACAGATGTGAGCCACCACGTCCTGCAAAGATAGTTGTTTAGGATCTCCATCTCATCTTGTGAGGTTTTAGTCTTCGTTATTTATCTGTTCTCTTCTGTGGAGACAAATGTAACCACTACCTCCGGGAACTTAAGACAAACATTTCTCCTCTGCCCCCAAGGATCAGGGAACCAGCTTGCAGAACAAGGAGCTTTATTAGGTAGGTGGTAACAATCTCCCTGACTCTTGGTTGAAATGTCACTCAATTAGGAGTCTTGCCCTGGACTGCCGAGCAGAGAGAGACAATTCTCCTGGGATGCTTCTCTTTTCCAACCCTACTTCTGAGAGAAAGCCTGGTAGTTGGTGAAACATATTCTTCCTCTGAAATTAGCAGGGACACTTTATATCACAGGGCAGCACTTGGTTTCTTGAAAATATAACTTGTTTAATTTCTTTTTGTATTCTCTTTTTGGATTTTCTATTTATGAATCAAGTCACTGCTTTAAAAAGCCATGTACTTAAAAGTGTATATCATTAAATTCAAGTGTCTGTGAGGTGTAACTTGGTCAGTTCCAACAGAGGAATATGTAGTAGTATCTTAATTCTGCCTCCTAGCTGAGAGGACAGTTGTTCAGTATCAGGTGTGTGAAGATGTTTATGTTTCAAGGTGGGCTTTGCCATTGCCTCAAGAACTTTCGTTGGCATGGCCTGTCTCTCAATTCAAATTACTGCTATTAAGGATGATCAGAAAAAAGGAGGGTGGAACATCAACCAGGTCACCCCTGCTCATCCAGGTCCCAGTGTTTCTTTCCTACACGCATGCTAATCACTTTCTGGTATCTCAAATGCTGTCACCGATCCTCCCATTCTCTAGAGGTGACTATTTTACTTCTTTTCCTCTCTTTAAAACTTGAACACTCCTGCATTTCTGCCACCATCCCTACTCTCATCTGTGCACTTGTGTCCCCCTTTGGTGAGAAACATGAGACAAGCAGACAGGATTTGTACATCTACTTGCATATGGCATCTGTTCTCTTCCATCTGCCCTCATGGCACTAGGTAATATCTCTCTCTTCAAGGACCTTGCTTCAGTGATATTCGTCTCTTTTTTTGCATCATCGGTTTTTATCTTTCCACTAGATGGTTCCAATTGGCACACAAACATGCTGTTGGCCTTACTTTAAGACAAACAAAAAAGACTAAGCCAAACAAATAAAAAACTTTTTTTGACCCCAGTTTCTCAAGCTACCATCCATTTTTTCTTACCTCTTTAAGAAAACTTCATGAAAAAGTTGCCTACGGCACTGTCTCCAACTGCTCTCTTCCTACGTACTTTTTCATTCCAAAACAATTTTAGTTTACAGAAAAGTTGTAAAATATACAGAGAATTTCCATATGCCCTTTACTTAGCTTCCTTAATGTTAAAATTTTACATACCTGTAGCACAATCATCAAAACCTTGAACTTCCATTTACTCTCAAACCCACTGCAATTATATTCTTTCCTGCCTCCAAACAAGATCACAATTTCTCTACATACTAAAACCAAAGGTCAGTTCTCAGCCCTTATCTTATTTGACCTACCAACAGCTTTTCGTATGGTTGATAACTCCCTCCTCCTTACAACACTTCTCTTGGATTCCGGGTCACCACCACCACACTCTCCTTTGGCTCTGTTCTCAACCCTTGCCACTTATCAGTGTTCTCTGCTGGCTCCTCTCTATCTGTTGACTTTTTTTTTTTCTTTTTGAGACAGAGTCTCACTCTGTCGCCCAGGCTGGAGTGCAGTGGTGTAATCTCAGCTCACTGCAACCTCCGCCTCCCGGTTCAAGCGATTCTCCTACTGAGTAGCTAGGACTACAGGCCAATGCCACCATGGCCAGCTAATTATTGTATTTTTAGTAGAGACAGGGTTTCACCAAGTTGACCAGGCTGGTCTTAAACTTCTGACCTCAGGTGATCCTCCTGTCTCAGCCTCCCCAAATGTTGGGATTACAGGCGTGAGCCACTGCACCTGGCCTCTTTTGAATTTTTAACATTGGAATCTCTCAGAGCTGAATCCTTGGAGCAGCTCTTCTCTTTTGCTAGGATTCTGGCTCACTTGGTGACCAATACATCTCATTGCTTTAAATACCATCTATCAACTGACGACTTACACATTTTTTCCATTTAGACTTTTCCTTCAAACTCTAGACCCATATATTTAGTTATCTGCTTATCTTCATCTGGATATGTAATAGGCACATTAAACATAGTATTTCCCAAACTGAGCTTCTGCTCTTCCCTGTCCCCCAGAATTATTTCTCACACTGTATTATCTGTGCCAGTTAAGGCAATTTGTCTTTTCAATTGTTCAAGACAAAAATTTTGGAAAGAGATGCCTCTTTTTCTCTCATATCTTATATCTAATCTCTCAGAAAACCTGATTGACTATACCTCCACATATAGCTAGAATCTAGTTGCTTTTCAACCTCACTGGTTGCCTCTCTCTACTTTTGCCCATCATCTATTTCCCACCTACAGGGATCTTGTTAAACAACAAAACTGATCATGTCACTGCCCTGTTCAAAATGGCTCCCCATCTTTAATGACTCCCCATCTGACCCCAGGTAGAAATCCAAGAGTCCTGACAATGTTGAACAAGGCTCTGCATGATTGGACTGTCTTCTCCATTAGCTATCTAAACTCATCTCTTCCTATTCTTCACACAGCTCCCTCTGTTCCAGCCACACAGGACTTCTTGCCATTCCTTGAACATCTGAGCCTACTCCTGCCCTAGGGCCTTTTCACTTGCTGTTTCCTTTTCTCAAAATGTCCTTTCTTCAGACAGCCTCATGGCTGGCTCCCTCATCTCCTTCAGGCCTTTGCTCAAATGTCACTTCTTGGTGAGGCCTATTTTGACCACCATATTTAAAATGACTTATCTCCTCCTGAAGAGTTCCATCTCTCTACCTATTTTTTTAATCGTACTTACAACCATCAAAGTACCGTATATTTTACTTTTTACTCTCTGTCTGTTTCTACTAGATGCAAATTCCACAAGATCAATAATTTTTTTTTTTTTTTGCCTGTCACATCCTCAGGGTTTTCCACAGTGACCTCAACATAGTAGGCACTCCAGAAATATTTATTGAATAAACCCATGATCCTTGCTTATGTCTTTGAGAAAATCCAAGCAAGTGTTATGTTCCCATTTAATAGAGAGAAAATAAAGCCTGCAGAGGTTAAATGACTTGTCCAGAGTAAATGAGAATTCTGAAATGAGAGGGCCCAGTTCTCTCAATTCCAAGTGCTTGGGCATCTCACTGTATGTGGCCTTTAATTCAGGAGAGCCATCTATCTGGAGATCTTGTTGCACTTTGCTGGGCAAGTGTTATAAGAACCAACCCAGGGGCAGAGGACTGTGTTAACGTCATTGGTGGTTAGCCGATTAAAGTCTTTAGATCCAAACTGCTTTTCACAAGAGAAGAATTCCAAGTAAGCTTTCACTGCAGGGTGACAAGAAAAAAACATTAATCTGCCAGAGCAGCTGTTTGCTCTTATAAAATACATCAGTCTTCATAATAATGGAAAATCCAAGAGGCAGCTTTACTGATTGAATTGAAAGTCAACGGGAATCAAGGAATTGTCCATGTTGAATTATTAAGTAACTATTTCTAAATTAAGCCTTTTGGATGAGGAGCACACTGGACTGCAGCTTGTACAAATGTATGTTTTCCTCACTTCCCTATTAGGAGAAGTTATATTAGATGTATGCCAGCACATTAATCAAAAACCCCAAAACAGGTGTGTAAAATAACCATCCATCAAATAGGGTCATTGGCCACTCCACAGCAGAGTGATTTGGAATTCATTCAATGGATAATGCACAGGAAAAGGGAGAGGCTGTGCAGAGCTATTAGTTGAATTCAAAAGAGCATGGGAAATACAAATTGATGCTGGAATGAAATCAGAAGATATGCTCAGCAGTTTGCTTTTTCTAACTTAGACTGCCAGTTTGAGAAATGGGAGAAATAATTTAGGCATACCTGGAAAGGGCTTATATTTAAAAGTTTTTTATTTCAGAACACTTTTAGATCTACAGAAAAATTGTAGCTATACTACATAGAGTTACCTTATACTCCACGCTCATCTCCCCCATTATCAACAGTCTACATTATTATGGTACATTTGTCGCAATCAATAAGCCAATACTGATACATTATTATTAACTAATGTCCTCATTTTATTCTGATTTCCTTAGTGTTTACCTAATGTTATTTGTCTGATCCAGGATTCCCTCCAGGATACCACATTACATTTAGTTGTCATTTCTCGGTAGGCTCCTCTTGGGTGTGGAAGCTTTTCAGATTTTTCTTGTTTCTGATGACCTTGACAGTTTTGAGGACCACTGGACTTGTATTTGGTAGAATGTCCCTGAATTGGGATTTTTCACGATTAGACTGCAGTCATGTGGTTTTGGAATGAAGACCACAGAGGTCATGTGACAGAGAGGAAGACTCGAGGTGAAGCTCTGTCATCATAGATCAAGGGTACATATTATCAGTATGACATATTACTACTGATGTTAACCTGGGTCGTCTGGCTGAGGGAATGTTTGTCAGATTCCTTTAATGCAAAGTTACTCTTTTCTCTTCTTTCTACACTATACTCTTCAGAAAGAAATCTTTATGTGGTTACAAGCCATTTCCTTGAGGGTGGAGCAGCTGCAGCTACATACGCTATTTGAGATTTTTGTTTTGCTTTTTTTTTTTAGACAGTGTCTCACTCTGTTGCCCGGATTGGAGTACAGTGGTGCAACACTGAACACCACATCTCTGCTTGGGAGATTGGTTATTTGTTTATGTATTTATTGTGGACTCACAGATCATTATTTTATACTCTGGGTTATAATTAATACTACCTTAATTTTGCTCAAATTGTTCCAGCTTTGGTCATTGGGAGCTCTTTCAATTGGCTCCTGTGTCTCTTTCACATACCCTCATCATTGTGGTTTTGGTTTTATAAATATACTATATATATATATATAAAATTTTGTATGCTATATATATGTATATATATGGAACTATATGTATCTATATTTAAGCTAAACATATGTACCTACTCTAAACTGATGTACCTACTCTAATTCATTACCATATGGATCATTTTAGCTTCTTCTCCATGCTTATCTGTAAACTTCCTTCCAACAGTGAGAATCTGGCTCCCACTATCCATCATTTACCTCTTTCGGGGAGCAACTTTATCAACCAGAGTACTGTAGTATAGTGTTTTTTGCCTTTAGTCTTATGGACACTAATCATTTTCAAAGTTACTTGTTAGTAGCTTCTGTCTACCATTACCTTCAGTTCAGTTATTTCACACATTGGTATACAATTAGATTCTTTTATCACATTCTGCATTTATCCTGGCATCCCCAGTCTCCTAAATGGCTTTTTAAAGTTTCACTATTAAGGCACTCTTAGTGCTGAAAAGTTCTGTGGGTTTTGACAAATGCATAGTGTCATGAATTAATTATTACAATACCATACAGAATAGTTTACTGCCTTGCTGGCTGGATAGCTTAACCTATTCAATCCTCGCTGTCTCCCATTCACTGGCAACCACTGATGACTTTACTATCTCTTTAGTTTTGCCTTTTTGGAATGACATATAATTGGAACCAAATAGTGTGTAGCTCTTTCAGACTGGCTTGTTTTCTTAGTAACATGCATTTAATATTCATCTATACTTTTATGTGGCTTGATAGCTTATTACTTTATTTTTGCCAAATAGTATTCCATTATATGGATATACCACAGGGTTTTTTTTTTTTTTTAACTTATTCATATATTGAAAGACATCTTGTTGCTTTTAGTTTTAGGCGATTATAAAAAAGCTAATATAAACATTTATGTGTAGGTTTATGTAAACAAAAGTTTTCAAATCAGTTGGGTATTTACTTAGGAGCGTGATTGCTGGATTATATGTTAAGACTATGTTTAATGTTATAAGAAACTGCCAGATTATCTTCCAAAGTGATTGTGCCATTTCGTATTCCCATCAGTAATGAATGAAAGTTCTTGTTGTATCACATTCTAGCCAGTAATTGGTATTGTCAGTTTAGAAAAAAAAAATGCCGTTCTAAAAGGTACGCAGTGACATCACATTATTGTTTTAATTCACATTTCCCTAGTAACATGATAGTAAGGATCTTTTCATATGCTCATTTGGAAAGGGCCTATTTTAAAGAATCCATAACACTCTTACCTGGTATGAATTCACTTTCTATGCTGGGAGTTTATTCAGTCTAAACTTCTAGAAACTCAAAGAAGAAAATTTTTAAATGAATGTTTTCTCTCTTACAATTTTAAAATGGCTGAAAATATTTCTGGCCTTATTAACAAATGAATAGCAGATAGCAATGCCCTTACTGACAAGAGCCTATTCTTTGTATAATTATTTATAATGAAGTTGATTTGTGTTCCAGATAATATTAATTAAAAATTTTAGGTAAAGAGTGCAACTTTTCAATGACTTCCTCCAAATGGTTTACAAAACTCTGACTCACCTCTGAATACCATTTCCCCTCTCATTAAAGGGCACTGGACAATTGCAGGTCCATCTCATAGGCTCCCGTTGCTTCTGGCTTAATATTCTGTGCTAGATTCGCAGAACTCTTTTACAGATGCTAAGCATTCAATCCTGAAGGCTCCACTTCATCATCAGGTAATTAGTATTTTCATTAACTTGCTTATTGTCAAGGAAAATGAGCCTTGATCATCTAATTTTTCCTCAATGAGTTGAATATTGTAATATATCTATAATTAATGTGCTTTATGCCACAAATGTGTAATGGAGTGGAAATCTGAGGCTGCTCCCAGCAGTCACTGTCAGTAAATGTTTGATGAATAAACAGAGACTTTCTAATGGGAAATGGTGGCGACTTTTATAAGCAGACACAATAAAGACTTTATTAACATACTTAAGAAGCATTCTGGGAAATAGAATTGAATGCATTATTACTGTAGGCTCCTTTTGTGAAAAGTAAATTTTACTGTCCCCATAACAAATGTTTACTTGTTTGATGCAAGTTGTGCTATCAGTATTTTATGGTGTATTCTACAATTTAGTACAATGAAGCTTGAATTAGCTACATATTCCTTATGGATTTGAGAGTCTTAAAAAAATTATCAACAATTCTGTCGGTTAATCATTTGCATACCTGGTTTACATGGAAAGAAAACAGTGTACCTTTTCAAGATTTTTTAGGAGCCCAAAGACAAATTTCAAAGTATTTATACTAGCTAATAAATAGAAGAAGAAAATATGAGTTTGTTTTAGTTCCATGTATAATGAGTCCATAAGTGGTAGATTAAAAATAAAAGGCAAATTGATTAAATTTTAGAGTATATGTCCACATGCTCTAATGCAGAATCTAGAGACATGAATTTCATTGTATCAACATGGTTTTCTTTGCCTAAGAAAATGTATAGTTGTTTGACTTCATTATTTGTTAATAATACACACTCTCCATTAGACATGGATTTCTAAGTGGTCAACCCTTACACCACTGTCACTTGAACAACTCTCACAAAGCTATCCATAATACCAGGAGGATGATAGCCTGACTCTTATATGAACATGCAAGAGTTCATGCAAGTCATTTTCAGGTTTGCTCTAGCTTGATCCAACCCTGGTTCTAAGCATTCTGCAAACATGAAAATGCATTTGGGGAAAGAGCATTCTGCAGAAAAGAGAAAATACATTTGGGCAAAGAGCAGCATAGGGTAACTTTCTAACCATGGCAAACAGGGAAGCAATCTGTTCTTTGTATTGTCAACAGAGTGTTTCCTAAAATGCAAATCAGATTATGTCATCTCACTGCTCAAAACCTTCACTGGCTTCTTATTACTTTTGGCTTAAAAAATAACTTTTATAAGACCTACAACTCCTGGACACATGTCTACTATTATCTTATGATATCCTCTTAGAAGACTAGAAAGAAGTCTTCTTTAGGACAGTTTATTTTCTTACGTGTGGTCATAGCACTGTGAACTGTATTATTATTCTTAGGGCACCAAATCTTATTTGTGTGGTTATTTGAGTCAGGGTTGTCTCCTTCTGCTGCCTGGAGAGTTCTTCGAGCTGCATTGATATTTTTGCTTACTATTATATTCCTAGTGTCTAACACAGTGACTTGTGTATAACAGTCACTCAGAAATATATCTTTTAAATTAATAGAGTTATTTACACATCGAGTATTGAAAGATAGCCATTCCTCCCATATAATATTGAAATTACAAAGATGTTTAAAATGCCAAGTCTACTGCTACTGTACAGTATTCATGAAAATGTTCTAATTACACCAATTATCCTCTAATATACGGGGTGAGTGACTCTTTGGAAGAGAATGGGATGTGAACACAGAGTGATAGAAGAGAAAAAGAATCAGGTCCCATTTTTCAAAGGACTATCAACAGCTGGGATTTCTTCATGGAAAGGTTGGCTAAGTTAGTTATTCAGCATACTTTTGTTTTGAGCCCATATTCTTACTTCCAATTGCCTACTGGACAACTTCCTTTACAACTGTACATTCTCCAGCAAAATCAAACACCACATACTTAATTCCTTATCTTTTTTCTCAAACCTGGCCCTCCTCTTGATTCCCCATCTCTGTAAAACAAAAATTATTCTCTATTCCTGTTGCCCTCTTAGCTTCCACCTCTGGTCCATTAAAAAAATCTTCTTCTAAATATCTCCTGAAACTGTTCTGTCCTTTCCACCCTGCAGTGGTCTAGATCTGAACCATCTTTAGCTTGGACTACTGCTTCAGCCACCCAAGTGGTCTTTCTGCTGTCAATGACATTCCACACCAATGTGTTTTCTTCTACCACCAGAGTTTTCTCTTCAAAGATTTAATGAGACCATGGCATTTTCCTATTTAAAATCTTTTAGATTTTAATTTTTGACTAGCTGCTGCCTCCAGGAGGAAGTTTGAACTCATTAGAACTGCAAATAAGGTCCTTCACAATGTCATCATGGCTTATCTTTACAGCTTCATGGTTAGTCATCCTGGATGCACACCTTAAACTCCATTCAATTTGTGTGTTTTTGTCGTTGTTATTTTTATGTTGTTAGTTTTTGACACATAAAACTATTTGTGGTGTACAACATGATGCTTTGATGTACATATACATTGTGAAGTGATTAGTATAAATTTAATGCATCCATCATCTCATATAGTAAATTTTGTGGAGGGAATGTTTAAGATCTAATTTATTAGCAATTTGAAGTAAACATTATTATTAACTGTAGTTACCATGTTGTACATTAAATCTCTAGAACTTATCCATCTGATAAGTGAAATGTTGTATATTTTGACGAACCCCTAAACCTCATTTCTCACTCTGCCCCAGTCCCTGGCAACCACCTCTTTATTCTCTGTTTCTGAGTTTGACTTCTTCAGATTCCACATGTGAATGAGATCATGTAGTATTTATCTTTCTATGCTTGGCTCATTTCATTTAGCATATAGTCCTCCTGCTTTATCCATGTTGTCACAGATAGCAGGACTTCCTTCTTTAGTCGGAGCTGAATAATGGTGCACCAATATATATACTACATTTTCTTTCTCCATTTATCCATCAACACTTAGGTTGTTTTCATATCTTGGCTATTGTGAGTAATGCTGCAATAAACATAAGAGTGCAGATAACTCAAGATACTAATTTCAATTTCTTTAGATATATCCCCCAAAGTGGAATTGCTGGATCATATGGTAGTTCTATTTTTAATTTTTTGAGAAACTTCCATACTGTTTTCCAAAATCATTATAACAATTTTCATTCCCACCGACAGTAACTAGCATTTCTTCTTTGTTACATCCTTTCCACTACTGGTTATCTTTTGTCTTTTTTAATAATAGCCATGGTAACAGGTGTCAGGTGATACCTCAGTGTGGTTTGCATTTTCAAGATGACGTTATGTTGAGCATTTTTTCATATACCTGTTGACCATTACCATGTCTTCTTTGAAAAAATGCCTATTTAACTCCCGGTTCATTTTTAAATTGAGTTATTCATTCTTTTGCTATTGAGTTGTATGTGTTTCTTACATGTTTTGGATACTAGCTGCCTATCATACATACACTTTTCAAGTATTTTCTGCCATTCCATAGGTTAAATTATATCATTTTATTGATTGTTTTCTATGCTGGGCAGAAACTTTTTAGTTTGACGTAGTCCCGCTGTTTATTTTTGTTTTTGTTGTCTGTGAAACTTGTCATTTTTAACTGTTTTTATTGTCCTTAATATAATTTGGCCTTCAGGAATCATAAAATATTCTTGCTTAAAATCCTCCAATCCTTTCTCCAAACTGCCAGAATCAGATTTAGAGACATTTTATTTTTGCAAACATTATACTGATCTGTGATAAATAGTTTTAAGTTTTGTGTCTTTTGAAATAAAAGGCTAAATATGAAATAGAAATGTTTATAGTTTTTGATCATTTAAACTTGGTTATAATTATCAGTATGGCATAAGTAGTATGATAGGTAATAGGATTTGTTAACAATGTCAAATATAAATACTATCCAAGTTAATTCCCTTTACCTTTGATGCCCTTAAAAATAGCACAGAAACACTTTTAAAAATCCTGACATTATGCCTTTGAGATTTTGGGAGAGATAGCCTAAATTATATGTCTTCGTTCCTCAGGCCCCTTCCTTCCCCTTCCCCTTTCCTGCCTCCTTCCCTCCCTCCCTTCCTTCCTTATCTCTCTCTCTCTTTCTTCTTCTTCTCTTTCTTCTTTCTTTCTTTCTTCTTTCTTTCTTTCTTCTTTCTCTTCCTTCCTTCCTTTCTTTCTTTTTCTCTTTCTTTCTTCCTTCTTTCTTTCTTTTCTCTTTCTTTCTTTCTTCTTTCTTTCTTTCTCTTTCTTTCTCTCTTTCTCTTTCTTTCTTTCTCTTTCTTTCTTTTTCTTTCTCTTTCTCTCTTTCTTTCCTTTCTTTCTTTCCATGTGAAAATTTCTCTTGGATTTATTATTAAAGAAGAAATGGCAAACCAAGCATTTCATTGCAAACACATGTTTGCAAAAATTCTGCACATAACAATTTCTACTAGCTCTTTACCTAAGTTGTTGAAATTTCTTAAATCCCAGATGAGGGCGTTTGAATTCTGATGTCTACTGTCTCTTTTAGCTCTTTTATGTGCCCTCCATAAATATTTTTATTTCTATCTCGTAGGGCATTTGTTCATTTTATTTAAAAATTATACTTTAAATTCTGGGATACATGTGCAGAATTTGTTACAAAGAGATCGTGCAGTATTTATCTTTGTGTGCCATGATGGTTTGCTGTACCCACCAACTCATCATCTATATTAGGTATTTCTCCTAATGCTATCCCTCCCCTAGCCCCTCAACCACTACCGGCCCTGGTATATTACGTTCCCCTCCCTGTGTCCATGTGTTCTCATTGTTCTACTCCCACTTATGAGTGAGAGCATACCATGTCTGGTTTTCTTTTCCTGTGTTAGTTTACTGAGAATGATGGTTTCCAGCTTCATCCATGTCCCTCCAAAGGACATGAACTCATCCTTTTTTATGGCTGCATAGTATTCTGTGGTGTATATGTGTCACATTTTCTTTACCCAGTTTATCATTGATGGGCATTTGGGTTGGTTCCAAGTCTTTGCTATTGTAAACAGTGCAGCAATAAACATATGTGGGCACTTTTTTTTTAAACAGTAGAATGATTTATAATCCTTTGGGTATATACTCAGTAATGGGATTGCTGGAAGAAATAGTATTTCTGGTTCTAGATCCTTGAGGAATTGCCACACTGTCTTCCACAATAGTTGAATTAATTTACACTCCCACCAACAGTGTAAAAGCGTTCCTATTTCTCCACATTCTCTCCAGCATCTGTTGTTTCCTGACTTTTTAATGATTACCATTGTAACTGGTGTGAGATGGTATCTCATTGTGGTTTTGATTTGCATTTGTCTAATGATTAGTGATAATGAACTGTTTTCATATGTTTGTTGCCTCTGGCCCTTTCTTATGATCTTGGGCAAGTTGCTGTTTTCCTAATGTTGCTTTGCTCATTTGTGTAATGTAGATAACAGTAACTAACATGAGTGTGGTTTTGAGGGCCAAATGGTGGTATCAAATGACTCATAAAGGAACTCGATTATATTAGAGGCTTGAAGTACATCCTTTGATTTTTAAAATTTTTTTCTAAATTTAAGACAATAATTCTTATTTTTTAGGAGGTACAATCTGGTTTTTAGGAGATATGGTATGGATCAAATGACTGAAATCACAAGAATTTCTGAGTTACACTAAAAAAAATTTATTTATTTATTTATTTAGAGACAGAGTCTTGCCCTGTTACCCAGGCTGGAGTGCAGTGGTGTGAACTCAGCTCACTGCAACCTCCACTTCCTGGGTTCAAGCGATTCTTCTGCCTCAGCCTCCTGAGTAGCTGGGATTACAGGCGCATACCACCATGCCCATCTGATTTTTGTATTTTCAGTAGAGACGAGGTTTCACCATGTTGGTCAGGCTGGTCTCAAACTCCTGACCTCATAATCCACCTGCCTCAGCCTCCCATAGTGCTGAAAATACAGGCATGACCCACGGTGCCCAGACTTGAAAAAAAAGTTATAAACATTGCAGTCAAACATTAGAAACCAGGGCTTTCTTATTTTGAACTTCTTTAAATCTTGGGCTAAGTTTTACTGTCTTATTCAGAAATAAATAAGATATTCATAATCTGAATATTATTTAGATTCTAACTACATTTCCAATGTGTTTTAGACATGTTCTATAAAACTTTTAACACAGAGCTTAACTTGTTGGGACACACAAAAAAGATTGCTTGAACAGGATTGAAATCTTTTTTAAACATTCTTGGAGTTGGGAGATGGTTTGCTGGGTTAGGAGTATGGTATTTATATTTTTATTATGCTTTTTCCATATTCAACAAATAAATGTTTATATATACTTTCATAGACAGAATTTGAGAGAAAATACAGAAAATAAAGAGTTTACCAAAACCTAAAATGCAAAAAAAAAAAAAAAAAAAAAGAGTTTAAAGAGCTCCTTAATTTGGTTAGTGTTTGACCTATGGTAGTTTATTTTTGAAACTTTTGCTATTTTCCCCCAACTGATCCATAAAAATTATTAGCAAGAATTGTGTAAATGTTAATTTTCTTTATTATTCTTAATATTATCCATCCTTCTTTTACCAGAGGCTGTCTCAGAATGTTCATTTATACCACCAGAGTATTACAGTGGTTAAAGGCTCAAATGCACCTGGATTAGAGGAGTATGGGAAGGAAATAAGAATATATGTCCTGCACCTGGTGTGTAATAGGCCTTCAGTAAAGGTCCCCACTCTTTTCCCTATTCTCCGAACATTATGATTCCTATCAAAGCTTTAAGCCAGAGTAATTAAGTTCTAATATTAACATCTTAGGGAGTGGACAGTTGGTGCCTTTTTTTGAGTGAAGGGTTGGGAGGCTTTTGTGAAGCTCTGAGTGACCTTCCTGACAGCTGCTGTTGCAAGAGTCGCTAATATCCTCCAGTGGGATTGAATCAGAATGTGGGAAGAGATCATTTCAACTCTGCCACTTAGCAGCGCTGTGACTTCTGACATATATGTTAACTTTCCTGAGTCACCATTTCCTTAAATGCAAGATGTGACAAGTGACAGGGTTGATGGGAGCACTAGAGATAATTTGTAGAAAGCACCTAGCACAGTGCCTAGTACATAATCATTCTTCATAAATGATAATGTGTTGCCCCTCTTCCTCCTGTTTCCTTCTTTTTCCCTTTCCTCTCTCATCAACAAAATATGAATAAGTAGGAGTCACAATCTAAGAACTTCAAAACTTAATTTTTTAAAAACAAGTAGTTTAAATACTTTTAAAAGAAATTAGATATATTATCCAAAATAAAGAGAAGATGGGACAAGTGTCTATAGACTTTATACCTTGTACACAGTTTTGGCAAGGAAATCAAATTATTGAGAGTCACCACTAGAAAGGAATTTCAAGAAGCAAGATAAAAGTTTTTAAAAAATGTATTTTTGTATGTTTCTGTGCTGGCTAGAGATGCAGTTTTTGCATTCCAGAATGAGAACTAGATTAGGAGATGCAGTGAGTTTGTTCACCAACTCAATTATAAAACTATTAATATTACCCTACTTAAATGCTTACTTTTTTGTAAATACGATATCAAACATACAGTAAAAATTTTACTCTCACATCTAATATGTGAAGAGATCACCAGTTGTCCTCTTCCCCTGGGGTTCAATAATATATTTCTGAAGTATAAATAGAGACCCTGGAACCAAATAGACAAAAGTTCTAAAAAATAGTATGACCCATGGGTATATACAAAGCATATCATGTGTCTACGGAAATAGAAACATATATGGAGAAATACATAAAAATACAAATACATAAATAGAAAAGTCATAATGACCCTCAAATGACAAAAACTACGTGATACTTGTTTTTTCTGAATTATTTCTAAATGATTGTCCTAGATTTTACTATTGCATTTTTAAACTGTAAGTTTTTATACTTCAACCAGTTGGGTAATACAAATATAGAATTATTCAAGATAATAGTTTTGAATAGAAACACAATTTAAAATGTAAAGGTCATAAAATCTTTAAAAAATATTTGAAATAAAAGTACAGAAGATGTGATTCTTTATTTTGCTGGATGAAGACATCAGGGAGGATAAAGTAGGCAAAACAATCCCTGTGAAGGTGTCTGCATCCTAAGGCATGCTGACATTTCCCTAATAGACTGCAGTGCACATAAGAATAATTAATCATGTGGAGAAGGCATTGCCAATGTTAGAACTGAGGTCTCTGGTTTTTAATGGAAATGTTCCATGCCCGAACTAAAAGAACAACCTCCCTAGCTCAAGCATTAGGGCATCTGTCATACTTAATTCAGAATAGTTCAGGAGTTCAGTAAAATATCAGACAGAGTTTAGCACTTTTATTTCTCAGGGTATTAAAACTATATATAATCAGGAAAAAAAGGGGGTGTGATGAATTACTGAACATTGTGGGTGGAACATCAAAGAGGTTAAACTTAGATTTCTGAAATCTCAGGAAAAAAATTTTTCCCTATTACAGCTATTTATTTTTGTAGAAATTTTCGGGTGGTTGTTCTATGTGAGCTTCTAAAACACTGACGTAAATGATAAGCAAATACTTAGGGGAAAGCATAAGCTAAACTAGAAGGAGGAAGGCCTGAGTATATTTTATTGCTTAATTTAACAAACCAGGTTAATGTATTTATTTATTTTTGGCTCCAGAAGAAAGTGCAGACAGGTAGAAGTTGAATTATTTTGAGATTATTTTGAATCACTTTGAGATTATTGATGATTATCATGGGAGGGGAGAATGCTTTTCTTTCTCTCAGAGTCGAATGCGCACTGAGAACACCACAATTCACAAATACTTCTCTTTGATTTGTAGAAATAGTAAATTCCCAAGTGCAACCATTGGGAAGGTGGGAGGAGGGAGATCAATCCTCCTGTCCAATAAGTAGCTGTGTTACTATAGTGCTGTGACTCACGATATGACTGGATCCTTTGCTCAGTAGAGATTACATATTAATGTCTTATGAGGGCTGGAGAGATGTGGCTGAGAGATCTGGAAAAAAACATGAGAGCATTTGCCTGGATGTAAAAAAGCTGGCTCTTTGAAATACTCTGAGTTTTCCAAAGCATCAATTAGCTCTGATAAAAATGCAAATCAAAGAAAATCTTTCTCAATCTTTTAAAATATAAATTCATAACTCGGTGTCTCAGCCCATCTTTTAGATGCCCCCACCCACTCTTCTCTCATAAGTGTGATAAGTTTTTAAGAGTTAAGTTAATCTATTATTTTAAGAGTATGTCTTTTGAAAAAAATATTATTTTCCCCCCCAAACTATTATTATTTTTAAAATACATGTACCTAAAGAGCTTTTGAAGGGAAGCTTAAGACACATTCCAAAGGTGGTTCTTATTGGCTGGGCCAAAGCTTCTTTGTGAATGGTGTCAAGCATTGCTGGATATTTCTAGCTGTATGTACAGAAACATTTTGGACTGGCTTGATGAGACCCAGAATAAAAAACTTCCATGTGCCAGGTAACAGATATTTTCACATTTATTTTAAACACGTGATGTGGTGTGTAGCTTGGATTGAATAAATCGCCACTGAGATAATTGGCTGATTGCATTTAAATGGCCTGAGCACAATTATTGAACATTTATATAAATTTTATTGGCTCAAACACAAAAATCAAGCAAATATTGGATTCAGATATTTTCTCTGTCACATAATAATTTTGTGTCCTTGAACAAGTGTATCTCTTTGAATCTCCTTTACCTTACATGTGAAATGGGTTGACAATAGAGCCTATTTCTTACTGTATTAATAAGGAATAAACAAGATAATAAATTTAAAGTGCCTGGTATACTGCCAGACACCTGAAAATATTCTACAAAATGTTGGCTATTTTTATTTAACTTTTTATAGATTTAGGGGTTATAAGTGCAGTTGTATTACATGGGTATATTGTATAGTGTGAAGTCTGGGCTTCTAGTGCACTCATCACCCAAATAGTGTACATCATACCCCATAGATAGTATTTCATGCTTCAATCCCCTCCCATCCTCCCTGTTTTTGGAGTCTGCAGTGTCTCTTATTCCACTTTGTGTGTTTGTGTGTACCCATTGTTTAGCTCCCACTTATAAATGAGAAAATATAGTTTTTGGCTTTCTGTTTCTGAGTCATTTCACTTAGCGTAATGGCCTCCAGTTCCAACCATGTTGTTGCAAAAGGCATGATTTTCTTCTTTTTATTATGGCTGCATAGTATTCCATGGCATATGTATACACATTTGCCACTCATCTGCTGATGGACACTTCTTAGGTTGATTCTGTGACTTTTTAATTGTGAAAAGTATTACAACAAACATACATATGCAGCTGCCTTTTTCATATAATGATTTCTATTCCTTGGGCTAGGTACATAGTAGTGGGATTGCTGGATCAAATGGTAGTTCTATTTTTAGTTCTTTAAGAAATCTCTAAACCGTTTTCCATACTGGTTGTACTAATTTACATTCCCACCAACAGTGTATAAACATTCCCTTTTCTCTGCATTCTCACCAACACCTGTTGGTTTTTTGACTTTTTAATAATATCAAAATGCTGGCTATTTTTATAATTGTTATTATCATCATTATTTTTATTCCTGTGCTCTGTTTGGCATCTCCTGTATTCTGAAATTTTCTATTCATCAAGGAGTAAACTGAATTAAACACAGACATATCTCTTGTCTAGTTTTTATCTACAATATCTACTAGAGACCAGAGTATCTACTTTTACAAACCTCTGCTCTTCCACTTGCAAATCAGTCAAATAAATGTAAAGCCTGTGGCGCACTTTGTCACATTGGCATTTCAATTTGAACAACTTGCTCATTTTTTCTTGTTTCCTCCAAATTCTTAATTTTTGAAGTTTTTGTTTCTCCAATGCATCTTTTGATTGAGAGTTTGTTTTCTATCATATTTCATAGGATCTATAATGAATATTTAATTACTTCACCCTTCTTTCATCTGAATTCTATTAATTAAGCTAGTATACATCTTCCTTTTCCCTTGTGTTCCTGAAGCACTCTTTTAACTTGTAGCTACTTTCCATTAAAAAAAAAAAAAAACCTTCAGTTTCCTCGTCTTCCTCTTTCTTCTCTCTCCTGCCTGCTTTTTCTCTGGGTCTAAAGTAAAGCAGTGAAAGCCCTTTGTCTCCTTGCTGCAACCCACTGGGCCATGCCAGGCCACCTGCATGGCGACAGAGTAGATTGCCAGAGACTTGTTCTAACACAGCAATATGCCTTGTAATCCCTTCACATTCTATATGTATTCGGAGTGCATTCTCTGTCTTCCTTGGGCACATAATTACTTCCCCTCATGTGGCAGAGCTACCTGTAGGACAATCAGAGAGCCACAGTGTTCGGAGGGCAGATGATGAAGAATGCCTGCCGACATCCCCCTTCCATGAGGCTATTATCCTGAAGGCAAGGTTTTTACAGCTCAAGCATCTGCTTTAAAATGCCAAGTTCAGACTCTGTCTTGGCCATGTGTCCTCATGTAACGGCTGAGTAATGCTTGTGTGGCTGTGCATTTGGGGAGGGGCTTGTTGCTGAGCAAGTACATTGCTGCAGTTCCTTTTCCAGTGATCTCAAGACACAGGGAAACATTTATAGCATCTTTGCATCATGGACATAATAGTTGATTTTGCTTTTTGTGTTTTTTTCCAAAATAATATTTCAGGCATGTCAGAACGTTATGTTTGGGAGAAATTATTTGACTTTTTTCCTGCATTTTCTTCAGTCCAAAGCGGGAGTAATGTCAATTTTGCTTATTCTTAAATGGAGCTATGGGGATTTCTTTGATATTTCTGAAGGTAGCTAAAGAAGGAATCAGGAAAATGTCTTTGCAGCCACCATTAACTGCTGAGTTATGTTGCTTTTGTGATGTATCTCTTTACCTTATGTTGAAATAAGCAACTTGTATAAGCAAGGTCATGTAAGATATAGCTGGGATTTGAACTTGGCCTGTGTATGGTCTTTCTGTCACTCCACGTGTCTCCTGGCATGCTACTATGGAGAAATAGACTCAGCTTCTTGGGAAACTTGCTTAAGTTTTGTAGTCCAATATTGGTCTTAGCAGGGAGCTCGAATCAAGAATCAGACAGCAGCTCACCAAAGCACAGAAAATATCCTGAGTCAGGCATTCTTCTTTTACTCTGAGCCCTGCCCTTTCTAAAGACCAAAACTACTTTTATTTGCATTTTAGCCTTTAAGTTAATTAATGGGAATTAATACGTGTGTAAGAACTTCAGAAATTTCCCAAAGGCTCATTATAAATTTAGTGTAAAAGGAGAAGTGGATACATATTTTTTAAAGATAGGGCCCTCATTAAAATTTTAGGCTATTAATAAAAACATTTTTACCAGGGCAAGTTAAGTGTGACTGCTGGGATGAAGATGTCAGGTAATGCCCTTCAACTATATCATCAATTGACTCAAAAGAACCCACATGAGGAGTGTGTGTGTGTGTGTGTGTGTGTGTGTGTGTGTGTGTGTGGGTTGGTGGGAGAGGGATTGCTAGTAAGAAGTATTAAAGTCTGCCAGAAAAGTACACAATCATAGTTTCCTTTCATTAGAAAAAGATTCCCAATTTAATAATTTTTATTATTTAAGTGTCTAAAAATCTCCTCTGCTATTACAGGATATAGCAGAGGAGAATGGCATTTAGTGTATATATAAACAGAACTGAATGTCTTTTTCTTTCTTTTTCTTTTCTTTTTTCTTGAGACAGGATCTCACTCTGTTGCCTAGGCTGAAATACAGAAGCATGATCATGGTTCACTGCAGCCTGAAACTCCTGGGCTCAAACCATCCTCCCGGCTCAGCCTCCCAAGCAGCTGGGACTGCAGGCACACACCACCACATCTAGCTAATTAAAACATTTTTCTTTTTTTTTTTCTGTAGATACAAGGGGTCACTATGTTGCTCAGTCTGGTCTCACCCGCCTTGGCCTCCCAAATTGCTGGAATTACAAGCATGAGCCACCACGCCCAGCCAGTACTTGTTTTTATTCATATATGAACACCAGCTAGGTAGCCTGATCAATGCTAATGAAAAAGCTTTGTGAAGAATACTGCACTCACCAACTCCACAGGTTCCACAGAGTATAAGTGCACAAAAGTATATCTTAACACAAATATGAAAGTAGCTTAACTTCTGCTCTCTCTAACAGATGTTAAATATATGGTTATACTGTTTGGACCTTGGTGGGCTCTCCTCTGGCTTAGCATCACTGCCCTTGGAGTTGGAAGGAACTAGAGACACCGACCTTTCATGGCACACGTATTCTTTCTCTGTACTTTATGAAGTCATGCTGAACATGCTTGCACATGCCTGCCACAATGGCTCACCCCTTTGCTGGATGGTCTGTCCTCTTATGAGATCGTAGAAAAGCTATTAATTCTTCTTAGAGCACAGTGTACCTTGAGGTGGAATCTGCCTCCTGTGGCTTCCGCTTGTGCATCCCAGCCCTGTCACTCAGACTAGTCCTGGAGTGATTATACCAGTTATTACATAGCACATTGAAAATATTTGAAGACAGCCTTTTGGCTCTCTCACATAATTTATCTTTTGGGCCACACAGCACCAGTTCTCTTCACCATGCTTTATCAGGTGTTCTAGCTTTTAGGCTTCTAGACATCTAAGTTGTCTCATCTCTGAAAACCCTCTAGGCTGAGAACACATTTCCCAAATTGACTCCCAGAAGTGGACACCCTGATCCGTGTGAGGTCCCTGGGATGACAGGCTACCATGGGCCATGAACAACCAGTATCTGGAGGCTGCACCTCAACTATTGTAGCTAAAAGTATTACTGTGAATTCCTTATAGGCAGGAACCAGCCTTAGTCACAGTAGGCAGGGAAGTAAATGAGTTGTATGAGTCTTCCCTAACCACGATGACTACACTTCACAATCATTAGTCATTCAGTGCTTCCCCTTCTTGTTTGTAGTGAGAAGGTTCCCTGAGCACAAGACTTCCATTTGCCCATATTAGTTTAAATAGCATCTTCCCGGCTTCAACTCTGATGTCACTTTAGCCACCTGACATCACCCAGGTTCTTATTGTCTTCCAGGATGCCAGCTACTTCTCCTGGTTCCGTGTCATATATAGACTCAAAAAGCATGTTTTCTAGTTTTCATGCAATTTACTATCAAAGGTATTGAATAGGGCAGGTCCTTATGTCATCTGTATCAATCTAATGGTCTATGTTCCTTTTTACCTTAGTTCAGAATCTGATTGATCATGCTACTAAAGCCATCACATCTACATCAAAACCACATGCAGTTTGTTATTTGTCATTCTAAAACAAATACATTCAACATGGAGTCATTCCTTCTTTCAACAGGTATCAGTTGAGCTTCTTTCAAATATTATGCATTATATTAGGTGCTAAACAAGTACAATAATTACAAAATAAAACAAATAGTTAAAAAATAAAATAATTACAAGATAAAACAAAGAAAATACTTACAATCAGGATGGTCCTATGAAGGATATAAGTAAGGTGATGAGATAGAGAGGTATAGGTACAGCCTACTTTATATAGAGCAGTCAAGGAAGGTATCATTGAAAAGTGACTGAAAGACAGAGTCTGGAAGATGAAAAGGAGCAGTGAGAAAGAGAATTTGGAAAGAGCATTCCAAGCAGAGGGAACACCTAGGGCTCTGCAGCCAGATTGGGATTAGCATGTCCAGACTGACAGAAGACCAGTGGGACTGCAGCAGATTGTACCAAAGAGTAATTACGTCATAATGGAACTTGAAGAATGAGACAGAGTTCAATCAAGCAAGGCCTTATATGATTATAAGGATTTAGGATTAGCTAAAGTACAATGGGAAGCCATCGAAGTACCTCCTATAGTGGAGCAATATGGTCTAGTTCCCCCTTTTTTATTGTACTTTAGGTTCTGGGGTACATGTGCAGACCATGCAGGATTGTTGCATAGGTACATACATGGCAAGGTTATTTGCTGCCTTCATCCCCCTATCACCTATATCTGGTATTTCTTCCCTCATTATCCCTCCCAACCCTCCCCACCCCTCATTGTCCCTCCCCTAGCTCCCTCAACCTGACCACAGTATGTGATTCTCCCCTCCCTGTGTCCACATGTTCTAATTGTTCAATACCCGCCTATGAGTGATAGCATGCGGTGTTTGGTTTTCTGTTCTTGTTGTGGCACTGTTTACAATAGCAAAGACCTGGAACCAACCCAAATGTCCATCAACAATAGACTGGATAAAGAAAATGTGGCACATATACATCATGGAATACTATGCAGCCATAAAAAATGAGTTCGGGTCCTTCATAGGGACATGGATGAATCTGGAAACCATCATTCTCAGCAAACTGACACAAGAACACCTTTTTTTTTTTTTTTTTTTTTTTTTTAAAGAACTCTTCTTTGCTATATGAAGAATTGATTGGAGATGAGAGAGTGGAAGAGAGAATATTGGTTACAGAATTATATGACAAAATCTAAGTGAGATAAGAAGGTGCTTGGATCAATTGGAGGCAGTAGAGATGGGAGGACTGATTTAAGACATATTTTGGATGTGTCCTGCTTAACGATTAGGTATGAGGAATAAGGGCAAAGAAGGAGAAAGGGTGGCTTTAGCAATTGGAGTAAGGGCAAGGGTTTGTGACATGAGGGTTTGTGATGTGTAGTCATCATAGTTACCAAGTGCTCACACAGCCTTAGTCCACAAAGCCTAGGCTCCCTCTTCCTTTGACTCTCTCTTCTGAAAGGTTTAATCAACAGCTAAACAATTTATCTAGAATTATCTAGAACCTATTCTATCAGTCTTTAGTTCCTAAAATTCACCTTTCCTCCCATTTCAGCAATCTTCGTTTCTCCGGAAGCCTCTTATTTTTCAGTGATGACTCCATAATTAAATATAAAAAAAAATTCAACAACCTCACATGCGATTCTATTGGGTTTGGGAAATTAAATTTATTTAAGTCCATATAAGTTCTTTAAGTATTAACTCATCTTCTTTTCTCATGCTTTGGTCTTCAACCTCCTCTCAGCAATATTTATTTTGCTCTCTTCTGTTTTTTCCTCCATCAAGAATAGAAACAAACTGAAGAGTAGTTCAGCTCTTTGATATTTGGTAACATTGTAACATCTTTAAGCAGCCTCCTTTCCACATTCTTTCTAGTGTTTTTTGGTGATCCAGAACATTTATAAAACTTTATCTTGTTTTGGTACACAATCTTTCTGACTCAAATCTTATAGATTTGTGCCTATTTTCTGTACTTTCTCTTGGTTAAAAGCTCTTTCTGGCTCATTTGGCATATTAAAAAATCTGAGCTCATGAAGGGAGATAATATTGTAGCTATTTTAGGTACTTTGACCTTCAATCTCATTTCCTTCTCACTTGAATTAGTCTCACTTGCATAGACAGAATTACATATTTTTAAAGGCTCTCCTTCCCTTTAGAATCATATTCTTTTAAAGAGTCTGTCTATGGAATCTCTTTTGTTTTGAGAATCTGGTTTCATGGGAGATAGATTGGGATGGGGAAAGAACACAGATTCCAGGGTCTGTAAAGTCTGTGGCCAAATTCTAGCCTGGCTGACGCAGAAGAGCTGATCCATAAATATCTGTTGAATAAGTGAATGAGCAAATTAGCTGTGACCGCAAACAAGTTATTTAAACTCACCAAGCTCGATTTTCTCATCTGTAAAGTGATGACACAAATATTTATACTTAGAGGACTATTGTCAAAAGTGAATGGGCTACGATATCTGTGGGAGCACTTCAAATGACAACATCATTCATTTTAGTCTTGCATCATTTTGGAGTACACCCTGGGATTTAGGTATGCTTGTAGCGTTGACTATACTGATGCTTGACTGTGTTAAATATTCTAATCTTTTATTTTCATTAAGCCTATAAATACACATACATTAGTCACCCAGGTTTACAAGTGTTGTTAACAATCAGCTGTCATTATCCTTTATCCCCTTCATCCCTTTTCTTAAGAAGTAGCAACTTTTAACCTTTTAAGCTGATGCTGTTAGAATTTACTTCCATATTTCCAAATAACATGCTTATAATATACCTCTTGGTTTTTCTGGAATCAGGCATCTGTGACTTCTCACATAGAAGATATTTTATTTATTTATTTATTTATTTTACTTTAAGTTCTGGGGTACACGTGCAGATCATGCAGGCTTGTTACATAAGTATACATGTGCCATGGTAACTCATCATCACTGGTCATTAAAGAAATGCAAATCAAAACTACATTGAGATGCCACCTCACACCAGTTAAAACGGTGATCATTAAAAAAATCAGAAGACAACAGATACTGGAGAGGATGTGTAGAAATAGGAATGTTTTTACACTGTTGGGAGTGTAAATTAATTCAACCATCGTGGAAGACAGTGTGGAGATTCCGAAGAATCTAGAAAAAGAAATACCATTTGACCCAGCAATCCCATTACTGGGTATATACCAAAGGATTATAAATCATTCTATTATAATGACACATGCACACATATGTTCACTGTTGCACTGTTTACAATAGCAAAGACTTGGAATCAACCCAAATGCCCATAAATGATAGACTGGATAAAAAAATGTGGCAAATACACACCATGTGATACTATGCAGCCATGAAAAAAGGATGAGTTCATGTCCTTTGCAGGGACATGGATGAAACTGGAAACCATCATTCTCAGCAAACTGTCACATGGAAGCTTATCACCTAGCACTCTCCTCCCTTGTCTCCAACATTCACAAAATGCCCTCTTATACTCTATCCTCCCAATATAGTAATTTACACTTTTGATTAGAATAATATTCGGCATGGTCATCAATTTGATTCTGTGTATCATGCAGCGCTAAGCCATGGGATAAACAGTTATTACCTTTCTTTGTCTACACATTAAACAATTATTTCTGGCAATTAGAATTACTTGTTTATTGTCTTCCTGTATTCTCAAATATTTACTCCAGTTGTTGAAATATTTTCTCTGTTCTTTGATTTACCTCAGACAATCAAGAGTTTCATTTTCTTGAAGTCTCTCCCAGGACCTCCAGCCCGGCACTGGCCTGGACTGACTGCTTTAGATGATTGAAAACATTTCTTCATCCTGAGGGTTCTACATACCTCTCCGAGTTAGATCTCCTGCTCCTGGCTTTCATTCTTATCTTTCTTGTATTACTGCCTTGTTTTGTTGTTTTGTTTTAGTAAATCTTTCAATCGTTTCCTAAGAAAACATCTGAGGGAGATAAGTTTTTTGAGCCATTTTATGCTTAAAAATGCGTTTGTTTTATCTGACACTTTATTGATATCTTAGCTCTTATTCAGCCTTATAGGATGGACAGCAATTTTTTTCAGAACTTTTTTTTCTGATTTGAAATAAAACAAAGAGCAAATGGTCATATGCAAAGAATCAAGAATACAAGTGGTTCAGACCTCTCAAAAGCAACATTGGAAGCCAAAAGAAATTGTGGTTTTAAATAACCCAAATTTCTGTAGTTTTTTGGTGTTTTAGGAGAGAATCAAATTAAAGATATGTATTTAATCCGCTTTTTTTTTTAACCTGAAAATCTCTTTACTTGTATCTTCATGTGAGAGAACAAGGTACTTCCCAGATGAAAAGAACTGGTGTCAGAGAAGGAGGATACCACAGGCTCTCACTAAGCTTGTCCTTGTGACTTACCTCAAATGATTCAAACCAGAGCCCTGGGACACAAGAATTGTAATAAAATAGCGAGCAAAGTTGTAATGTTGATACATTGAGGCTCAAGACATAAGAGCACTGGTTGACTAGAAATTTGGCTGCGAGGGGAAATGGCTTCTTAGAAAAGATATGAATTCTTTCAGCATCTGTCATCAGCAGCTGAACACTGATGGCATTCACAGCAGCAGGGACCTTGGAAGGCAGAGTTCTTCATCATAGAGTCCTTGGTGCTCTCATAGCATCATTATTCCTTTGCTTATCTGTAGCTGCGAGATATCCAAAATGGTAGGTGTACCTTGGCAACCAGGAGAAATTTCTGGAATGCAGCTGAAAACTCCTTTGGAAATTTCTGGAGCTATTTCAAAGGAATTTGAAGAGAGTGGAGGCTCTTAAGGAATGGGTGAGGGAAAAGTCATGAACATCCTATTTTGTCACTATTGTTACAATTCTTGGGTTTCCAGAGATTCTTGGCCCTTGTTGTGAGTCTGTGATGCTGATAGCTGATCTGTATTCATATTCCAGGTGATGTTTCTATTTTAACAGAGAATTTCTGTGGGATGTTTTGGTCTGAAAGGATGAATCATTAGTGGTAGAAATTTAAACCCTGCAAAGGTATGTCTTATTAGAGGACCATTTTCCCTGTGCCTCTCATATTACTCATAATTTGTATTCCATCTCTGCTTGCTACATATTTTCATAATATCTTTTGGGATATCATATATTTTTTCTTTATTTGGGCCTCTGAATTATTTTCTGACTTCCATGATTGGACATGCCAATTGAAGAGGAATGTTATAGATGCACTTTTAAGGTATAAAGACTCATTCCCTTCATACTAAAGAGGCACAAAGAACACACTCTAACTGGATTGACTTCATATTCAGATGTTTAACAAATGTTATGAGCCAGAGTGTGTATCTCAAATGTATATTTATATAATTGAGCACTGTAGAATGTGTCTTCAGGGTACTATTGTAAACAAGCTGTCAAGCCTAACTGGGTTATCTTGGGGGAAAAAAACAGCCTTTGTTGTACATACTCTTTACAAATCTTGTTAGAAACATTCACTAATCGAATTGATTGGGCAATTTTATAAACATGGAGTGTTGCGCTATATGTTCAGAAATCCAAAGTTTAGGCCTTTGTCTATTTAGCATAGGGACAACTATTTAATTTAATTTATTTATTTATTTATTTATTTATTTTTTGCATTTTAGGTTTGGGGGTACATGTGAAGAACATGCAAGATTGTTGCATAGGTACCCATGTGGCAGTGTGATTTGCTGCCTTCCTCCCCCTCACCTATATCTGGCATTTCTCCCCATGCCATCCCCCACCAACTCGCCACCCCCCACTGTCCCTCCCCTATTTCCCCCTAACAGACCCCAGTGTGTAGTGCTCCCCTCCCTGTGTCCATGTGTTCTCATTGTTCAACACCCACCTATGAGTGAGTACATGCGGTGTTTGATTTTCTGCTCCTATGTCAGTTTGCTGAGAATGATGGCTTCCAGGTTCATCCATGTCCCTAAAAAGACACGAACTCTTCATTTTTGATGGCTGCGTAATATTCCATGGTGTATATGTGCCACATTTTCCCTGTCCAGTCTATCATCGATGGACATTTGGGTTGGTTCCAGGTCTTTGTTTTTGTAAACTGTGCTGCAATGAATATTCGTGTGCATGTGTCCTTATAGTAGAACGATTTATAATCCTTTGGATATATACCCAGTAATGGGATTGCTGGGTCAAATGGAATTTCTATTTCTAGGTCCTTGAGGAATGACCACACTGTCTTCCACAATGGTTGAACTAATTTACACTCCCACCAACAGTGCAAAAGTGTTCCTATTTCTCCACATCCTCTCCAGCATCTGTTGTCTCCAGATTTTTTAATGATCGCCATTCTAACTGGCGTGAGATGGTATCTCAATGTGATTTTGATTTGCATTTCTCTGATGACCAGTGATGATGAGCATTTTTTCATATGTTTATTGGCCTCATGTATGTCTTCTTTGGAAAGTGTCTGTTCATATCCTTTGCCCACTTTTGAATGGGCTTGTTAGTTTTTTTCTTGTAGATCTGTTTTAGTTCTTTGTAAATTCTGGATATCAGCCCTTTGTCAGATGGGTAAACTGCAAAAATTTTTTCCCATTCTGTTGGTTGCCGATTCACTCTAATGACTGTTTCTTTTGCTGTGCAGAAGCTGTGGAGTTTGATTAGGTCCCATTTGTCTATTTTGGCTTTTGTTGCCAATGCTTTTGGTGTTTTGGTCATGAAGTCCTTGCCTACACCTATGTCCTGAATGGTTTTGCCTAGATTTTCTTCTAGGGTTTTTATGGTGTTAGGTCTTATGTTTAAGTCTTTAATCCATCTGGAGTTAATTTTAGTGTAAGGTGTCAGGAAGGGGTCCAGTTTCTGCTTTCTGCACATGGCTAGCCAGTTTTCCCAACACCATTTATTAAACAGGAAATTCTTTCCCCATTGTTTGTTTTTGCCAGGTTTGTCAAAGATCAGATGGTTGTAGATATGTTGTGTTGCCTCCGAGGCTTCTGTTTTGTTCCATTGGTCTATATCAAGCCAGGTATGGTGGTTCATACCCGTAATCCCAGCACTTTGGGAGCTGAGGTGGGCAGATTACCTGAGATCGGGAGCTCAAGCCCAACCTGGCCAACATGTGAACCCCCCTGTCTCTACTAAAAATACAAAAATTAGCCAGGCATGGTGGCAGGCACATGTAATCCCAGCTACTCAGGAGGCTGAGGCAGGAGAATTGCTTGAACCCAGGAGGCCGAGGTTGCAACGAGCCCAGATCGTGTCACAACACTCCAGCCTGGGCAACAGGGTGAGACTCCATCTCAAACAAACAAAATTAAAATTTAGTCAATTAACAAATTGCCTCAAAATTTTCATAATTGTTATTGTTCTTTTTTTAAAATCAAATTAAATTGATTTGTAGTCATTATATAATGTTGAGAGTAAAGATCATTCCATTGTATAAAGTAAACATATTTACCTTTCTATTTTTCTGCTTTTATTAGAGAATAAGCAACCTTATTCCAAATATCCAAAATTTCTATGATTAAATCTACAGTCATTTTCATATTGAAGATAAAACAGTCAAATTCTTAAAATGTTTATTTACTACACTTAATATTAAGGCTTCTTTGTGAGGTGAATTATTGGAATAGAGGATCAGCCTCAGCAGTACTGGAGTTTGGAGTAGGGAAGAGCATTGACACCCAAGGAAGGCTTCCTGGAGGAGGAGAGATTTGATTTAGGCCTTTACAGATAAAAAGATTGTTCATTGATTGATCCAGGCATGAGAACATTAAGAAATGAGGGAACAACAGGGAAGAATTTAGGTGTGTCTGAAAAATAGTGACTAATGCAAATTAGAAAAATTGTATGGACATTAGCAGTATTAGTATCGTAGCAACCCAGAAAAGATATTGTGGTACAGGAAGTGTACTGAGCACCACCATGTGCCAGACATTGTTGCAGGCAATTAGAGTGTCTGTGTGTGGGGTATTATATAAAAGACATTATAAAAGGCCTTTGGACAAAGTACGAAGACTTATTAGTATAGATTCCCTGGAAAAGGGTGAAGTTCATGAGCATTCAGAGGAAAATCATCAATGTGCAAGAGTAAACAGTGCTATCCACTGCAGCCTGAGGAGTGAAGATAAGCTTAAGGGGGAAAATTGATATAGCATTGACTCCCACTCATTAATTCAACAAGTACTTATGGAGTCCCTTACTTTGGGCTTAGTGTCATGCTGGCAAGGGGAGTAGTTCTGAGCTGCTAGAAGTGATCCTAAGAAAGGCACAGGGCTTCCTCCCAGAATGTGCTGCTGAACAGCACAAGCCTGGCAGGAATGGTTGTAGCTCAGTGCTCAAAGGACACGTGACATCTCTTGATGGGGCAGGAAGCTGTTGCAGCCCTCCAGTCATCATTATGGACATTGGCTATCTTTTGATTACAGATCTGCAGAACTGACAGCTATTAATAGACAGCAGAAAGCAGAGTTTACTGTAAGAGCCTGATAAATATAGATTTCAGATATCATTATGCTGCCAATTTCTCTTCAGCCTGCAAAAGGTTTGTTGGGCCTTGTACATCCTCCCTTTTCTTGATATTCTTACTAGGACAAGAGAGCACACTTGGCCAGGTACAGGGTGTATTCTGGGTCTGTCTTCAAACATAGATAAGGCACAAAATGAGAAATAAACTCTGTTATTGTAGATTCACTTTCCTATGTTTGTTTATTGCCTGACTTTTTAAAGGACCAAACATTTCTTCTCTATCTTTGGGTCCTCTCTCCACTCTGAGCAGCCCAGAGCATTTAAACTTACATCCATTTTTACGCATGATTTACAAGCTTTCTTGAGAATTTTGAAGCTAGGTCCGTCACTGAGAGAGAATCCTTAAGTCATGTCGGAGAAAGATAATATCTTTTTTTTTAATGGCACAATAAACTGGTTATGGAATTTCCTTAGAACTTTTTAAAAAGACTGCTGTAGGCCATCATTTGAAAGTCTTCTGAATTCCAAGCCTGTCTTTCTGTCTTTAATAATTATAGCGCTGCCATATTTTTGTGATTATCCCAGTGACAGACTTACCTGGAAACAGAGCAAGGAACTATTAAAATGTGTCCACATGGTGGTTCTCTACCTGCATTATTGCTAAAGTAAAATAGATCAAAATTTCTGGAGTCTCAGCTATAGCCTGAAAAAGAATACTATGCCTCCACTTGTGAAAAAGTTAAATTTCAGACATATTTTTTAAAGATAATATTATGGAATTTAAATTACCTAGGAATGCAGATACATAGCATTATAGATTTTTAAGTGACTGATAAATGTCAGTTTCTGGTTTCCTCTGTAATGTTGAATTGCTTATCTAGATAGAGTAAGCCATTGTGGAATTATGTTTTGGGACTTTAAAACATTTTCCCCCCTACGGATCTATTTTCTGTTGCAACCTTGCCCTTTATTTTGTCTTAAAAATTTTTTTTTCCTCATAGCCTTTATTGCCTGTAGGTGTTTTAAAACATTGTGCTAATATAATTTTTCCAAGATTTACACTTTTTTCATTTTAATCCTGAATTTTAGGACTATTTTTTCCAGCCTTTAATTAGGTCGCTATTTTTCTTTATCTATTTATATAATACAAAAAAATTTGGCTTGAAGTTCTGCTTACTTAATAATGCATTGTGAAACTAGAACATATAAGCAGCATGGCAAGTGTTAGGGCATCTCTATCAGAAAACAGTGAGAAAATAAATAAACCAGAAATGTACTGTTAGTGGCAATGTGAGGGATATTATTTGTTAGTAAAATGTAAACTTTTGAGTTGTTATGATGTGTCTGTAAAGATACTGGGTGAATGTGAGAATGGGGTAAAAATCCAAGCAGATAATATGACACGTAAACCTTATTTATTGAAAAGTACTAACATTTCTGAAGAAATGTTGTGTGAATAATAATTGCTTCCATTTGTCATCTGTTGAAAAATTGCCAGGGATTCAGAAGGATGCTGCAGATAGGCTGGTGAGCAAGAGAAACTCTGGCTGGAAGGGCTTAACACTTAGTTGGGAATGAGCCATTGCCATACTGTAGGATACATTTTATGATGGGTAAGTGCGGAAAAGTACATGGGAGTTCAGACAAATTCAGTTTTAGGGGTCAGCAAAGTACTAAAGGAAGAGATGTTAAAGCTGATGTGGTAGGCATGATTCTTGGATGATCTCCCATGAGTAATGGCACTGAGCTGTCTTTTCCACTTGGATGGAAGTCCTGCAACTTGTTTCTATCCATATAATATGACAAAGATGACATGATATCACTTCTGTTATTATCTTAAATTATATGGCAAAGGTGTGGGGACTCAGCATATACAATTAAGTCTTCATATTAATTGACTTTAAGTTAACCAAAGGGATACTGCCTTGGCTGGGTCTGACCTAATCAAGTAAGCTCCTTAAAAGAGACTAGAAGAGAGAGAGATTTGTCCCCTGGTCTTGGTGAAGTATAAGATGTCATATTATGAAAGAGTCAGTGAGTTGGCCAGGCAACATGGCAAGGAACTGTGGTGGCCTCTAGAATCTGGGAGAAATTCCTGGCTGACGGCCAGTAAGAAACCAGAAACTTAGGTCCTACAACCACAGGGAATTACATTCTGCTAACCACGTGAGCTTAGAAGAGGACCCTGGGCTCCAGAAAGGAATGTAGAACAGCTAACACCCAGATTGAAGTCTTGTGAGACCCTGATCAAAGGATGCAGCTAGGATGTACTTGGACTCTTTTTGATACATTGTATATATATATATACACACACATATATATACTGTTTCCATACATATATAGTATATATATATAAACACACATATATAGTGTATATAGGAATATATTCCATATGTATATATAGTATATATGTATATACTATACATATGTATACCATATATATACCATATATACATATATATGTATACCATATATATGTATATATAGTATATATACATATATACTATATATATGTATGGAAACTGTATATATAAATGTGTGTGTGTGTGTAATCTCCCTATAGCAGAAGAACACTGCCCTCTATTGCTTTTTGATTCAAGTCTCTCAATGGTCTAAATGATGTCAGAGAAGAGGGTACTATGAGTCAATGGGCACAGCTGTTGAGAGTTTGAAATGTGCCACAGGGTGAAACTGTTAAGAGTGTGTGTGTATATTATATGTATATATATATGATTTAGACATATCTATGTGTATATATATGATTTAGACATATCTATGTATATATATATGATTTAGACAGCTAAGTTTGTGGAATTTTGTTAGACAGCAACAGAAAGCTGATATAACTGAGATGTGAAGGATAACGCTTAGATAAGGAAACAATGTTTCAGGGTTTTTGTAGAACGGCTAAAATCACAGGCTTTGTAGGCAGATTAACTTGGCTTCTAGGTTAGCTAGGTGACTCTGAGCTGGTTACTTAACCTCTCAATTTTTCTAATGTGTAAAATGAACATTTTCATTATCATCACCACCATTTCCATCCTGCTCCTCTTCCTCCTCCTCCTCATCATCATCATTATTCTTCTCTCATAGGGGTATTGTGAGGATTATATAAATTAAGCCGTCGAATGATTTTAAACAGAAGCATGGCATGAACAGAGGCAGGATTCTAACTTAAGTCAGTCTGACCCCAGGTCCTATTTTTCAGAATGCTCTCCTATACTATAATTTATATTGTCCTCTATTGTTATGAGCTCAGCTTTAACAATCTGATAGACCTGGATTTAAATTCCAGCTTCCCTAGGAACAAAACAAAATTTTAAGGCTCAGTTTCTCATATACGATATTTAAGAATAGTACCTACTTTATGGGGCTGTGAAAATTAAATGAGATAATGTATATGAAATGTGTATACATTTAAGAATTTCTTAAATTATTGAAGAAATGTTTATACATATTATTTGCAGTCTTCATTGTTTATATGACATATGTAAATAGTTATGTCTACACACATATTAAAAGCTTTTCTGCACAATGAATAAATTATTGAGGGAAATGGTAAAGTCTTTCTAAAGATCATTGAAACTAGCTTATTTTAATTGGTCTGGGCTGCTTTGGGACAGGTAAATACTGAAAATTAGTTGATAGGTTAGATGTTCTTTCAATTACTGTTTATTTTGAAATTTTATTTTAAACATTCTTCACCATAATAACTTTCTGTGTATAGGAACCTTCCTGAGTGGGCTGATTTATATTCCTTTGGTCCTTCTTCACGATTGGAAAATTATTGTTCTTTGATTTTCAAAAGCTGAGCTATTGCTTTCTAATTTCTTGCTTCTTTTTCAGAAGTGGTTTCCTTGCCCTGTGACTAGGCACTGATCATATTTAGTTAGCTGAAAGCAAGTTTTCTCACATCATGTGGCTTATGATTACTATAATTTTCTAAACTTGGCTATTGCCCCTGCTGGTCCCGAACAAACTGAAAACCAAGATGCTGAAGTTATGATGAGGAATGGGGAAGACTCATTTTATTTCCTCACTGTGTAAACGCAGTCGCTCCCATGACTGCTCTGCTTGTTTTATCGGCACTTCTGCTTGCTCTTTCTTTCTGTCTCATTGCGTATAGACTATGTTTATTGTTGTCTTACAAATTAGCCTTCCACTTGGCACTTCTGTTGCTAATTGCCTACTAGCTTTCTCCCTATTCGAGTAATGAGTGGCAATTTGGTGTCTACCTCCATGAAGATATTATAGTTTCTTATCATTATCACACTGCATCTATTTCTCCTTTTTACTTTATTTGACTTACATATATATAATGCTTTTTTTACATGAAGGAAGTAGAAGCTATTTATATTCATAATTATTCCATCTTTTCAAGAGCAAGGCAAAAAAGTATATTCAATGTGTTCTATATGGCAATTTAGATTAGAGAACTGAATTACAGTTACTAACATTTTCAATAAAGTTTGAAAATTGTGCAATTGTGCAAACACATCAGAGCCTCTTTATCGCTTCTGTCAGGGCAGAGAGCCAAAGCCTATGTTTGCTTTAGAAAAACTGGTTGAGATTTCTGGGTGCTAGTGGTAAACTAATGGTTTAGTTGGGGCCCCTTTATTGGTCACCCTATGGCACATTTCACACTCTCAATAGCTGTGCCCTCTTCTCTGACATCATTTGGACCATTCAGAGCCTTGAGACAAAAAGCAATAGAGGGCAGTGTTCTTCTGCTATAGCGAGATTACATAACACATGGTAAAGTTATTGTTCTGTGGCTTATTTGAATACACACTTCTACCTACATTCACCTGATTTTGGATGGGAGATTCCGTAGGCATCCTCCAGAGGGTAACTGATTGTTACTATAATCACTATTGACAACATGTTAGTTTAAGGTCCTGTCTTCCTTCGAAACTGAAATTATCCCTCTTCTCTTAACTCCAGGCTCATCCTTAATCCACCATTCACAGGGCTACCAGAATTCTCTATTTCAAACAGGAATCTGATTCTATCGTCCCATATTTAAGGACATTTGCCATCTCTGACTGTTCATAGGAGATGGCGATTAAGAGCACAAACTCTGGTGCAAGGGAAGCTTGCCTGGACAACCTTGGACAGTTATTCTATCTGAACCTCTTTTTTCTTCTCTGAAAATGGGGTTTTCAGAGGATGACAGTAACCTGCTACACAGGGCTACTATATAATTGGAAATTATATGTGAAATGTTTAGTGAAGCCCTTTGTACAATGCAGGCTTTCAAGAAATCCTAACTCATAACTATTATTTTTTAATAAGTATCATTGAGGTAAAGTCAGTTTTCCTTTCAGAAAAAGGGAAAGCATCAGGAGAGACAATTTATGTAATTTGATCTGTTCCTCCAATCCATCAAAACTTATTGTAATCCAACTATAAAGCAACAGTAATTCACTACTCCACACTCCGTTTTTTTTTTCACAGTGCCAGGTTATTTTATATTAAGTGATCATGACGATTAGAAGAATATTCCATTTTTAGAATCTGTTTTTGGGGGGTTGACAGAAATGCCAACATAACATGGCCAAAAAGAAAGAGATAAACAAACAGATCAAAGGGACTCAGCCAGAAGAAAATCATATTCAGAGCAAGAGAGAAAAAAATGTTCAGAGGAAAATTAAAGAGGCTGACAACAAATTAAATACAGTCGGCAAGAACATTTTTATCTGATGCAAGATGCTTTGTGGGTTCGGATTCATTTTTGAAAACATGCACTCGTGAATATCTTTGCATTTGCCGGCCCTCTGCCTGAGATGCACCCGGGCATCTACCCACATTGCTGTTTCCCTTTATTTACATCTTTGCTCATCCCCCATCAGCTCACAGTGCCTTCCCTGACAACCCCATCCTAAGGGGTTGCCCCAGTTATACCTGTCCCTCTTCACTGCTTTACTCTACATGATTTTCATAGTTAGCACTTTTCACTACTATGAAATACGTGTGTATCATCTGTCTCCGTCATGAAAATGAACATTGTCCAAGGACAGGGGCTCTGTGCTGTTCAGTTATATATCTGGTTCCTAGAATAGACCCTGGTATCATAGTGGGTACTCCATAAATACTTACAGATGAGTAAATGGATGGTAGACTTAAAGTCCAAATCCCCAAGACGAAATGTTTTAAAGGCATTCTTCTACTTTGTTAATTGTCAAATAAATTGATTTTTTTTATGGAGTGACACTTCTTCCTAAACAAGTCCTTGGTAAGGAAAAGCTGCTTGGGCACCCATTTTGTCTGCAGATGGTGTGCTTAGTGAAGTTATTGGCATATAGGAAGTGTTTAATAGGTACTAATTATTGTGATTATAAGCATGATAAGTTAAAAGTAGAAGTTCTACTGAAGAATAGAATAAAGCCTGCATTATAGTGGCATGAGTATACTGCTTAAAAAGGTGTTTCTGGACACCGGTCTTCTGTTAGATTTGAATGACCAAGCTCAAATTGTTAGTAGGGTGTAAAAACAAGAGTGGAGGTGGGGGGAGGGGATGATCAGCCGGAGCCTGTTTCTGATCAATGAGCATAAAGTTTCAGTTATGCAAGAGGAATACCTTCTGGAGATCTGCTGGACATTGTGACTAAAGATTATAATATTATATTGTGCATTTAATAATATGTTAAGAGAGTATATCTTGTCACATGTTCTTATCACAATAAAAATGTTTTTAAAAGTTGCATTGAGTAATACCAGCAAATCCTCGTGGGCACCACACCTCAGTTACCTTCTTGCTCTGAAATTTGGTCCAGTTTCATCTGGCAGAGTTTTCAAAGCTCTTTCCTAAGTTTCTTCATCATTCACATCCGACTATTCACAGCTGCACTCAGAGAGGTGCAGAAAGAGAAACTGCCAGTCAGGAGACATGGGTTCCTGATTTAGTCTCACCACTGTGTACTCCTCATTAAATACTACTTAATCTTCTGCTAACGTGATTTCCTGTCTAAAAATGGGAATGATCCTAGCTGCCCTATAGTATCTGAAGGGAATGTTATGAAGAGGAAACAAATGATCACATAAAAATATATTGACAGATGAAAGCAAAAAAAAATTCTTTAAAAAGAAACACTTAGCACAATGTATTAGCCTCTTTCTTGCATCAACAAAAGAGACAAAGAAAGGAAGAAAAGAAAAAATCCTGCAGTCATTTTAAATGCAGTCCTAGCTGTGTTAAAGACACAGAAGAACTGCATTGTATCTTCAAAATTAGCTTCAGTGGCGTAGTTTTCAAATGGCCATTTTACATCTGCTTTTAAAGAATAAATATGAATGACAGATTACAAAGAAGTAAAGACTAAGACCAAGAGAAAATACAAAAGACGCTTTGTAAATATATACATATCTCAATTTTGGTGTATGTTAGCTAGAAAAATAAAAAAAATTTTGTTTATAAGATATATCATCTTTTATTTTTCCATCTCCCTTCTCTTCTTAATTTCTCTACGGATTTTATAAACTTTGAAGAGGCTTTTTTGCATATTAAACTTAAGTGGGCTTCAAATGGGAGCACAAACAACCCTTTGCTCAATGAAGGATAAAGTATGCCACTTACCACAGTATTATTTTTGCAAAAAGCTATTATGTAAATATACAAGCTTATATGAGCTTAAATAGTCTGAGTCAAGGATGCACAGAAAGGGAATACATACACATCTACTGAAGCAATGCTCACAGCCGCCTGACTTTAACAGAAAATTGCATACCCTCACTTACAGGGCAAAAAAGAAACCATATGTCTGTTTTAGTGACTCCATCCTGAGATGATGCACTCATTCCTTTTATTACATTTTCAAATAAATACATATGGGACCCGTCAGATGTCAACAGTGGCTCAGAAAAGAGTACGAATTAGTCACACTGGCACACAGGGCTCAGGAACAATGAACAGTGCTCTGGAAGACCCTTGAATACAAGCCTATTTGCCTCTTAATCCAAATGAATAATTAATGATAATTATCATGCTGCAGTTATTATCTGTGATAATAATATATCCGTAAGGTGAATAAATTCAATCTGCTACTATGCAGAAATGGCAACTCATAATATTCTTAAGAAATACAGATATAATTATCAGTATTAATGGTCAAGGAAAAAAAGAAATTTTTATACAAGGAATTACAGCAAAAGGTCTAAAATAAGGTGGAAATGCATCCTCCGGATGATTATTTTTTTTTTCCACAGCCATCACTGCTGTGGGCCTGCTGTGGTGATGTTAGGGTTCCTACTTTTGTGGGCAGGATCCATTTAAGTAAAAGCTTTACCATGCACTACACACTGCAACCTGTCCATAACATTTCCATTATTGCCATTTAGAAAATGATTTCAGTTAAGTTTAAAATCCTGTAAAGGGCATGTGAAACATGTTAGGACAGGTGGGGGTGACTAGGCCACCACCGTGACAATTTAACACTTAAAAGAAAAAGAAAAAAGCAAAAAGTCAAACCAAATAAAATGTGAAAAGCTTGGTTACATGGCTGGGGGTGGCGGTGGGGCAGCGCTGATTCATGGCGTTTGTGGATGGTGGTTGTTTCTTTTAAAGTGCCCTAATGGCTTGGAGTCAACTAGTGAAATGGAATGCAATTGTGGCACATGACCTAATCCTTCCTAGCAGTTCTCATCACCATTGGAAGGTAAGATACTTGACTCCATCGTATGCACACATGTTCACAGAATCAGCTTTCACGCACATATATACTTTTTTTCAAAAGTCAGGTCTACTGAGGTGTAATTTACATATAGTAAAAATTATTCATTTTTGATTTATAATTTTTGAAGTTTTCAAAAAAGTATACAGTCATGAAAACTTCATCCCAATTTAGATATAGAATATCTCCATCACCCCTAAAGAATCTGTCATGCTTCTGTGCAATCCCTCCCTTATTCCCAGCCTCTAATAATCATTTGTCTGTTTCTGTTCCTGTAATTTTGCCTTTTTCAGAGTATCATATAGATTAAATAATATGTGGCTTTGTGTGTGTGTCTGGCTTATTTCACTTTGCATGCCGTTTTTAAGATCTACCCATGTTGTTGTTGCAGGTAGCAATAGTTTTTGTTTGTTTGTTTCCTGAGTAATGTTCCACCATGTAGTTTTATTACAATTTGTCTATCCATTCACCTGTTCATAAACATTTTGGGTTCTTTCCAGTTTTTAACAATTATTAATAAGGCTGCTATAAAAATTAGCTTACAGATCTTTATGTGCACATATTTTTTCATTTCTCTTGGGCAAATACTTAGAAATGGGATTGATAGGTCAAATAGTAAATGCATGCTTAACTTCATAAGACGGCCGAATTATTGTGCAAAGTGGCTGAATGATTCTACATTCCAGCAGCAGATGAGAGCTCCAGTTGCTCTGCAGCCTCACCAACACTTGGTATGTCAGCTAAAATTTTTTTGCTATTCTGGTTGGTGTGTAATGATATCTCATTGTGGCTTTAATTCACATTTCTCTATTGGCTGATGGTGGTAAACGTTTTTTCATGTGTTTATTTACCATCCATAAACCTTCTTGGAAAAAGTTTTGTTCAAATCTTTTTTTCATTTTAACAAACTAGTCAGTATGTTTTATTATTAAGTTGTGAGAATTATTTGTCTTGGATTCAAGTCTTTTATCTGATACATGTTTTGCAAATGCTTGTTTTTACTCTGGGAGTTATGTCATTATTTTGTAAGCAGAATCTTTCAAAGAGCAAAAGCTTTTAATTTTTTGAGGCTGTCTGACTTAGCAAGCAAAGCAAACTGGAGAAACTTTGCAGATTAAGACACCTCCCTCTTCCTAAATAAATCTCTAATACTTTCTGAGTATTTACTACCTGTAAGACTCTAGGCTAAATCTGTAAGAGCATATAAGAACCCACTTAAGAAAAAAAATAGTAGCAATAGTAATTCAGTAGCTTGCATAATTTAGTTAAATGTTACCCTGCACTATGTTATTTTTTCTTTACAGAAACAGCTATAGGTAAATATTTTTGCTTAGATATGGGACAGGTGCAGTGGCTTACACCTGTAATCCCAGCACTTTGGGAGGCCAAGGCAGGCAGATTACCTGAGGTCAGGAGTTTGAGACCAGCTTGGCCAACACAGTGCAACCACATCTCTGCTAAAAATACAAAAATTAGCTGCATGTGGTGGTGTGCGCCTGTAACCCCAGCTACTTGAAAGGCTAAGATATGAGAATCACTTGAAGTGCTTGTTAGATGTTGAGGAGGGAATAACAAGGAAGCAGTAGTTCATCTCCTTGAGATCCTTTGTCCTTGACAATGAATCAAAAAAAAAAGGACTTAAAATCTTTGAAAGGAAAAGCTTCATCATGACATTCAGTTATTTCCTTTCTTTTTCCAGTTGTGTCCTGTTTGTGCCAATATGAAATTACTCCACTTTACTGGGTTAAAGAGACTCAGCAGGGGTTGGGAGCATGAAACATGTCAATGTTACCAGAGCATCCTGGTTTTGACTGGTTTTCTTGAAAAAAGTATACATGTTCCTGCTTCAGGACAAACTTTAAGTTCTTACAGGGACTGTCAAAGTTAAAAATGCATTTTATAATTGTTGATAATATAATCTCAATATTGTGATGCTTTTCAATCAGAGAACCTCCAAAGCAAGATGGGTAAGTTATGTTTAGATCTCAGCTTTACATAAAAAATTGCTCTGATTTTTAAAATAATTAAGTCAGTACAGAATCACAGATAATCAAGATAATCAAGAATGGATTAGATTATAAAGATTAGAGAACTAGAGACTAGATTAATTAGTGAACTAGAGAAATTAGAGAGACCATCTTACACATTCCTTTCTAGAGATGAAAAACTAAATTTGAAAGGTCTTCAAAAGTGAGTCCTTAATCCAATTTATTGTTTGAATCAATTATTCAGCAATATTTAAAGCCAAAAATATTTCCTTAGGTCTGAATCTAATGGTTTATACTGAAACAAACATGGCTTCACTTCCATTCTCCAATGGCCACTTTACTCTGTGAGCCCCTCACACACCTGAAGACAATAATTAAATTCCCCCGAGCTTTGCCCTGCACTTTAACCATCTTGGTGCCATGTTCTGAATCTGCCTTAAATTATTCTTTTCTCCTTTACAGACCCTAATACAGGGCATCTGGATAAAGATCTGACTAGAATTGATTAATATGGAGAAAATGATTACTTTTGTGCACTCTAATATTCTAATTGTTTTATAAAAATTACAGTATCGTGTTATTAGCTCACTGCTAGTTTATTACTTGCTGTGAATTTCTCGTCATTTCTGATTTGTATTTCTTTTGTGAGGATCCCTAGGTTTACATGAATGGACACATTAAAAAATATACGCATACATTTATTTTCCTACTTATATTTCTGCACATTGAAACTCCTAACTGGTTTATCTCCTCTTCTTTTTTTTTGAGATGGAGTCTTGCCCTGCTGAAATGGTGTAAGCTCGGTTCACTGCAGCCTCCACCTCCCGGGTTCAAGCAATTCTCGTGCCTCAGCCTCCCAAGTAGCTGGTATTATAGGTGCTCACCACCACGCCCAACTAATTTTTGTATTTTTAGTAGAGATGGGTTTTTGCCATGTTGGCCAGTCTGGTCTCAAACTCCTGACCTCAACTGATCCACTCACCTCAGCTTCCTAAAGTGCTGGGATTGTAGGCGTGAGCCACTGCACCCCGGTCTATCTCCTCTTCTTTACTCCATGGGGTCACTAACAAGTGGAATCCTATCCCTTGGTGTGATGGAGGGACTTGGTGTGTTAGCAGAATTTTTATTTTTTGTTGCGTAACCTTTCTATTTTCAAAAACACAACATGGGATCTGAAAAACTAAAAAGCCCAAAGAGTTCCAGACACCAACAAGAGGCATTGAGAGTAGTGAGCTGGCACTAGCACCACAGATGATGACCTTATGTCAGAAGTCCAGACTGTCGATGGGTAGACCTGGAACCAACCCAAATGCCCATCGATGATAGACTGGATAGGGAAAATGTGGCACATATACACCATGGAATATTATGCAGCCATCAAAAACGATGAGTTAGGGTCCTTTGTAGGGACATGGATGAACCGGGAAACCATCATTCTCAGCAAACTGACAGAAGAGCAGAAGATCAAACACCGCATGTTCTCACTCATAGGCGGGTGTTGAACAATGAGAACACATAGACACAGGGAGGGGAGCACTACACACTGGGGTCAGTTGGGGGGAAATAGGGAAGGGAGGGTGGGGGGTGGGAAGCTGGGGAGAGATAACAAGGGGAGAAATGCCAGATGTAGGTGATGGGGAGGAAGGCAGCAAATCACACTGCCATGTGTGTTCCTATGCAACAATTTTGCATGTTCTTCACATGTACCCCAAAACCTAAAATGCAATAAAATAAATAAATGGGAAAAAAAAAAAGAGAAACAGGGCCTCCTACTCCTATTGTGATGGATGAATCTGGGATTCTGAATGCGTATGACAGAGATTCGAGGAGGAAACTCACCAGGTCCCAGTGTTTGAGGCGCTGGCTCCACCACTGCTTTTGAATGCTTCCTAAATTATAATTTATTTCATTACAAAGTAAATTATGACTTAGTTCCAGACACAAGTTTGTAAGAATATATTCACTAGGTAGCTGTGTTCATAATATTAAGGCTAATTAATATCAATGATATTTCCTTAATTTATCTGGAAAAATATATTCTACCTCTTAAATATAAATGCTCTTCCATCTGAGGAGTTTTTTTGAAAAATTGCAAAAAAAAATTTTCTGTGGAATTAAAATAAAAATTACATCATATTAAGGTGTTTTTATAAACTGTCTCTTCATAGCCAGATACTGCCTGACATATTCAGGAATGAAACTATTGTGATAATGGTAATCCAGGGTTTTATGCTGGCAATGAATTTACCTTATGTTTTCTTACTGTGACCAAATAAACCTCCAAAATGTCTGGCCAAAATTAGTGGACCAGTTATAAATGTGAAACAAACTAAATTTATGCGAATAAAGTTGAAGTTACTAGAGCGTTTTTCTAGATGTTACAGGGAGATTTTCCTATTTGCATTTCTTTTGTGAGGATTCCTCGGTTTGTCCCCTGGGTGGGCACGTTTAAAAATACACACACATCCTCCACATTTACAATTACATTACTGCCATCTACATTCGTAACAAGAACAGATCTAATGCACAGCTTTGCATCACATATTCAAAAGGCCATGCCATGTTATTGTGTGTAATGGCCTCAAGTAACACGACCTAGTTTTGACCTTCACCATAGTTGTCTCGAGTCAAAACTGTGTGATAAGTGAATTTGTATTTAGCTCTTTCCATCTTTTTTCTTGGCTCCCTTCTTTTCATCTGCCCAGACCTTGTGGTCCTCAGTTACTTAGCATTCTCCAGCTGTCTGCTGGCTGCTTAGAATCTTCCACTAAAGCATCACCATGTGGGCTTTCCCTCCTCCCAGGGTCCTAGACTCCAGTTCTTTCCCTCTGTTCTTTCCAAATAGATCTGCTTTGTGTTCCATCCCTAGTATTCATAGATGATGGAAGCTAAGATGATTTACTTTTTAAAAATGTGAGCCATGAAATTCCTCACCTATGATGATTAGTATTGTGAGAGTTTCAGAAACTCTTGAAGAGTTGAAGGGTAAGATATTTTCAGGTTAGAGAGTGATTGGATTTATGACCATCATGTCTATAAATCCAAGTACTTCCTTAACACATTTGGCTAACTCAGAAGTGTGACTGGGAGTAAACCAGGAAGAGCGGTTGATTCCCTTGAGCACATGGTACATTTTCCCTCAAGATGGCACTTTTCAAAAAACATTTTCAATGTCATGGCTCACATAAAAAATCATTTATTGGCATGGTGATTTTAAAAACCATGATAAAAAGACAGCTTTAGAGAAAGTAAAGTGACAGAGGAATGAAGGAAACAGCGTGGAGAGAGTTAGTGTTCTTGCTTCCTCACCAACCAGTCAGGCAGGCTCACCGCTAACCTGGTCCCATCCTGAAGGTGGCTACCCCTGGTATTAGAATCTGAAATTGGCTCTGGATTAACTGTGAAATCCTCCAACTGACTAGAGCATAAGCTGTTTTGGGAGCCCCTTGTAATTTCTAGAACATTTGCTTCTAGCATTTGTCATCTTCTGGGGAAAATTCACCAACTAGAAAAGCTTACCGTTTAATAGACACATATTGGCAGAGTTTGATTTCTACCGACAGAGGAAAGAGAGTTTCAGGCATTATCACGTTGCTAAGAAACTATGAGTTTTGAAAAACAAGAAGTGTTTCTGAATAATTCTGGATCCGGATACTCATTTAACAAATTTTAATGGCACACCTGTTGAGTTAATGTATTGAAGATAGAGAAAAGCAAAAACGGCATGGGGATTTAAGAATCTCACACTCTAGTGGCATGAAAGCCTGCTATAAAATTAAAATCACTGTATAAATTAGTTATTGGTTATAAATTACTACAAACAGTTCAATAAATATTTAACAAACATCTTTGTATTCTAAGCACTGTGCTTGGTTCTGGTGTCACTTAAGAATATTAAGGTATGTAAAACAAAACTTCTTTCCCTGGAGTTTACAATTTTGAATAGACAATTATATAAACAAAAAGCCAAAATGTCTAGAATTAAGCTCTATAAGAGAGGTAGTTACAAAGGGCTTCAGGAACACTAAGAAGGGTACCGCTAATTCTTGTGAAGGTCTATGGAGGCCTCTATTAAGGAGATGGTGTTTGTTTTATATTTGAAGGATGAGAAGGAATCTATATAGTAGAAGAGAGTCTGGGTAGATGGAAGAAGGAAAATCTAAGAAGAGTGAGCATGGAGGTGGGGGCGGATTTCCAAGGTCTGGAGTGCTGTGCATTCATTCATCTGCAGTGACAGATGAGAAGAGCTTTGCACGTGACACTCACACAACTACGTTAACTCCCTTGAAATTAACACGATGGGCCAATTTTCTTCCTTCATACCTGGGCTGATTCTGATATAATATCTTGGCCCTCACCAGTAGCTTACTTTTTAGTACATTAACAATATGTTTATATTTGCATAAATATCTCTTGCAAAATGTGTTAACAGCTCAAGTGTAATACAGCAATTGTGTAATAAAAATATAATGTATAATAAGACAACATTTATATCAATGTAATATAAAATTATCTCTTTAGAAGATAGATGTTATCACCTGCTCAAGTTTTCAAAATGCCTTAGGTATGTAAGCACCCATATGCCCTTAAGTCTAGCACTTTTGTCTCTATATTATCTTTTTAATACATAGCTCCTGAAATTGTCAGCTACATTTCCTTTTCTATGCTATTATTCCTTGGAGGTCTGGATATAGAAATCCAAGGGAACATTTGGCTCAGAGAATTGGGCAGGAATCTTATGAATTTGTGCACTGACACTTCACCCAGCAAATTATGATGGGTTGGTAAATGTGAATTCAAGTTTAAGCGGATAAATGTCTGCAGAGATTTGCAATCTATTTTGATGGCCCTAAATGTCACATTTTCTTCCCTTTAGAAAAGAATAGTTCTGTCCTTCACCACCTTTAAATTCAGGTCTTTAACATTCTATGGTCCTTTGAGTTTGTAGTTGGTGCAACTGGAGTTTTCCATTTCTTCTCTTCAGCTATAGTCTTCACCCTTCATTTAATCAAACTCATAGTCTATGAGTCTTTGTCATTAATATTCTCTTTCCACAACCCTCTTCCACTTCTTCATTATGATCCTCTCATTCGAGGACTTCTTTACCTATGATTTGCCCCACAAGATCCTCTCATTTCTCTTTGTCCATATTTTTCCATCTATTTCCCTTTCTTTCTCATGGCTTTATAGACCCTAAACTCCTCTGCTTTCTCATCATCCACTAATTAGCATGTCTCCATGGTAACAGACAGTTGCAGAGCGGGAATCATTCTCTGTATCAGCTACTGCTGAGCAATCTTTGGGCCTAGCAAGGAGGGGCCTTGACACGATTAAGATAGGAAGACTTTTCTCTTCTTGGAAGGAGAAGATCCATACATTTCAGAGAAGGCCCTGTTTCCTAGGGGAAAGAATAAGTCAATTTGGTTGAAAAGGAGCGTATACTTAATCTCAGGCATGTGAAATCAAAGTATGAAATAAACTAAGAAAATACTCAAGAAGATGTAGGAAAAATATCTAATGTTGGCTCTCTGCTTCTGGTTTATAAAGATTAGCAGTGTTTTGATCTGGAAGATGCTATGAAGCAACTGGTAGCAAATATTTGGTAACTTTTACCTTCTAATTTTACATATACAATTCCATAAGTGTGCCTCATGGGGCTGAATCTATGACAGAGAACAACCCTACTCCAGCTTAATGAGGTTTATTTATTTATTATAATTTTTAATTTTATGGTTCTTATTTTCAGCTAGATTTCGACCCATAATCATATACTTACTAAACAGCTAGTATTGAATTAATTATTATTGGAGTTCTGGTTGCAGTTCTTTATTGATAAGCTCCATAGCATTATATAGTTCCTATCAGAACACATTTCCTGTATATTTTCCTGTAGTTCAGAAGCTAGAAAAGATATTATTAGTTATAATTTATTAAGTACCTATTATGTATTAGGCACTATACTAGGTGTTTTCTGTATAATGTTTCTGAATCTCATGCCAGCTTTTCAATGTAACATACCACTATTCCAATTTTGTATATGAAAAGACTGAGATTCACAGAGCTTAGGTAATGTTTCCAAATAAAAAAGCCAGTAAAAGCCTGGTACTGGAATCCTGGATACCTGAAAGTAAGTCTGTATAAGGATACATTAACTATGCATTCCCACATAAAGATGTTTGTGTGATAATTAGAAAGCTTTATAGATGTGAAACTGTAGACTTCTGCATTCATAGGAAAACCTTGATCAATAAGAAAGGGAGGGTGAAGTTTGAGTTCTTCTCAGTTGGAAGCTGCAGTAGCTTATGGTATGATAACCTGAAGCAGCAGGTGATTTCCCTGGATGTCAAGAAATGAAATGTTTTAGCAACATATGAAACCCACAAGAGTAGGAATGTGATGACTAAAAGCATAGATTATGATGTAAGTTTGTGTAAATTGGATGAAAAATTTTACCCCCAGACATGTAAATCAGGGATGCCACTGCTCTCCTGGGAGCTCTGCCATTGATGGCAAGTGGGGATGAACAATTTGTGTCTACTGGAAGAGTGTAAGCCTTTCATCCTTTTCTTCCCTCAAAGTTTATGATAAAAAATATTCGTTTTCCAAATATGAATGAGATGTCACCAATTTGTATACTGCATTTCATAAACTGAAGATCAGCATCTCAAAGTTGACTTAAATCATGAAGCGTTTAAAAAAATGACATCATGCTGGGTGTAATGGTGTGTACCTGTAATCCCAGCTTAGGGAGGCTGAGCTGGGAGGATAACTTGAGTCCAGGAGTTCAAGAGCAGCCTGATCAACATAGAGAGACTCAGTCTCAAAAGAAAAAAAAAACAAAAACAAAAACAAAAAAACATAACCACAACCACAACCACCACAACAACTCCAAGGGAGAAAGTACATGTTTTGAATAACTTCTATAGGCCAATTACTGGTGCCAAGTGCTTTTCATATGTTATCTGTTATGAGAGCATGTCTCTCAAATTTCTTTCAGCAGGGAGCATAATTGTCTGGCCTCAGCTGTTGTGTTCTGAAATCCATCACCAAGTTTGTATGGAGGCCAAGCTTCCCACGGCTGCTCCCAGCCAATGATGGAGTGTGGCAGGGATGCTAAGACAGATCCATTTCTGGGAAATAGAGAATTCGCTGATGAGTGACTTAAGCTTGACGGGAACTTCCCATTGGCCTTGCTGAACTTTCTTAGAATCCCAATCAGGAGGCTCCCGGCCAAACCTTCCCTCTTGCCTTCACAGGGGCCAGACTGCATTTCGGTCTAACTATCTGTCAGCCTACCTCTGCTCCCTTCCTGCTTTGCTTCTCAGATGTCTCCCTGAATGAATTCTCTTGATGCCTGCTTCTTGGAGGAGCTAAATCAACACATTATCTAATTTAACCTTCCCAATCTCATGCGCTATTTATGATGATAAGAAATTGAGCCTCGAGGCAGTTGCGATACTCACTCAGGTCACCTAGCTAACTAGTGACAGGCTTTAAACCCAGCTCTGTCTGCTCTCATGGTCCTTTGACACTTCCCATTGTATCACGCTGCCCAGGAGGCCTTCTTGTGCTCACCACTATTTTTTAGCTACTTTGTCTGATTACAAATTGCTTAGTAAAAAAGGGAATAGGTAAAAATTTTTCTTAAGCTCCCTGAAAAAAAAAACTGGAAGGAAACAAGTTGTTAATATAAAATGTTCACCCTTTTCCTAGAATAACGTAACAGTTTGAGCTTTCTCATCTGTGTCTGTGACAGGGAGCTGTCTGGCTACATGAATATGTTGTTTTTCTTTTTTTTTTTTTCTAAACCCCTTCTTAGGTAAATCAGAGCTGCAAGTACTGTATCTATCTTTCAGAGATAGCATGTGAATTTGTGACAGTCCCTGGGGAGTTGGAGGTCTAGAAACCAATGAAGATATCACAATGAAACAGGAGCGTTATGTTTTCAAGTGCGAGGGTGATTATTATCTGAAAGTCTTAGTGTTGCTTAAAAGGCAGTTTTTCTCATTTGGATCAGGGAGCAGTGTGAATTTTCGGAAGACGAGGAGGCCTTCCTAGCATCAATAAAAGCCGAGTACAGAGTGGGGCTTCAGGCTGCTTGTGTTACTGTGGAGGCCAGCAGTGAAAGCCTGGGTAGACGGCTCCAGGGATGCTCCAGGAACTGGAACCGATTCCTAATGAATCAAGAACCCAGTGGGGACGTAAATAAAATGTAGGGAGCTTTCACTTTTTTTTCCAGCCCTCCCTCTTTTCATTCTGGGCAAAAAAAAAAAAAAAAAAATACAAATTACTGCAATTCTCTCCAAAACCTGGTGAGGGTTCAAGAGGACAGGAAGCCTGAGGACCTCCACCTGAGGAGCTTCTTGAAGATGCTGTGTCTAAGATCTTTAGTGCCAGGAGAACATTGACATTTTCCCCTTTTACTTTGCAGGGCATCTTTTCATGTGATTTAGGAAACTTCATCCTTCTCAGAGTTGTGCCGCTGGTGTTATGAAAGCTACAAGACCTCTGATGCCAAGCCAGTCTCTGTTTCTCTGTTCTACGGCCCAAATAAAGGCAGACCCCCTCCATCCTTTTGTGATTTCTTTCCCTGGGATGCGTCTTCCACGGACGCATTATCTCACTGAAAGAGGCTTCCACTGTTGGTCTTAATCTGCTTCAATATTCCCTTTAACTTGATAGTGTCTTGCCTACTTCTCCAGCTTCATCTCCTATGCCTTCTTCACATCGCACATTTGTGAAAATGAAGTGCTTTCCATTCTAGAACCTTCCATGTTCCCTTAAGCCACATGCCTTTGCTCACACTGTGTCTTCTGCCAGCAGTGTCCTCCTGCCCCCTGCCAACTCCTACACTCTTTTTCCATTTGGTGAATGTCTAATTCCATCAAGACTGAGTTCAAATGTAACCTCCTCAGTGCCACCTTCTCTGATCTCCCCAAACTCAATTAATAACTTTGTTCTTTGCCTATTTCAGTAATTTTGTTGAGCTGAAATTAATTTGTTTTTCTATGAAGATCCATATCCAAATTCAGTCCTTTTTTTCTCACTTACTACTAAGTGCCTGGCATAGGAATAATCACTTTTATATGCAGCATTTCTTAAATTTTTATTTGAAAAAAAAAAAAAAAACTAGAGACAATGATTCCTTTGGATGGAGATGAACTATTAATATTATTGCATTCTGAAATTACTCTTGACTCTTCAGAAAAGGGTATGACTGGAGAGATGAAGGACAATTTTTAGTCGCTGCTCACGATAAAAACAAAATGAAACAACAACAAAAATTCTTGTTATTTAAAATCTCTGATTTTAATACCTTTTGGAAGATGTTCTGGAAAACTGTGAGCCTCCCTTCCAGTGAGCCTCTGCAACTCCAAGGTACATGTTAATAATCTTCCTTGTAGGTCTCTTTGGAAGCGGCATTATTTTATCACAGTTATGTGAGCTCTGGGGGTCTCCAGTGTCAGCCATGCACAGACCCTGCCTGGTCCCTGTTGAGATGACCACCTGAGCCATGAACCTCTCAATTTCAGTCACTCTTTTGTGTACAGTTGTAGGTAACAGCCTGTATACCAACATAATGCAAGAAGTACCACTATTTAATGCCTAATGGAATTTTAATCCACTTCTTACACTCTGCTCCAAGCTGTAAGGAGTGGATAGTCAGCTCCATAAAGCAATCATCAATCTGAAAAGTAGCTTTTATTTTTCACTTATAAAACTGTCAAAAAATATATTTTGGAAATGACAAGTCTGCTTTGAATTGACAACATAGACCATGGGCTGGTCAATCACAGCTTTCTGTCACATCCTTCCTGCTGCTTGTTTTCCTAAATAGTTGAAACACAATCACGTTATTTATTTACATATTGTCCATGACTGCTTTCACGTTATAATGGCAGAGTGCAGTAGCTGCAAAAGAAACTGTGTGGCTCATGAAAACTAAAATATTTGCTATTTGGTCCTTCATGGAAAGTTTGCCAACTTCTGACGGCAATCCAGAGTTCTGCCAGAAACCATAAATGCAAACTCTCCAATATCCATTTATTATTCAAAGTCTGATTCTGAGAACATATTTATCTCAGAATGTAGCATCAGGAAAGCCACTGGTGACTTTGGAATCTTTTTTTTTTTTTTTCCCCATTTATTTATTTTATTGCATTTTACATTTTGGGGTACATGTGAAGAACATGCAAAATTGTTGCATAGGAACACACGTGGCAGTGTGATTTGCTGCCTTCCTCCCCATCACCTACATCTGGCATTTCTCCCCTTGTTATCTCTCCCCAGCTTCCCACCCCCCAACCTCCCTCCCCTATTTCCCCCCAACTGACCCCAGTGTGTAGTGCTCCCCTCCCTGTGTCCATGTGTTCTCATTGTTCAACACCCGCCTATGAGTGAGAACATGCGGTGTTTGATCTTCTGCTCTTCTGTCAGTTTGCTGAGAATGATGGTTTCCAGGTTCATCCATGTCCCTACAAAGGACCCAAAGTCATCGTTTCTGATGGCTGCATAATATTCCATAGGGGCGCTGTGAATTGCATAACGAATCGTGTCTCCTCTTCAGCTTTGACTATCAGAATATCCTGAGCCAAAAATTTTTATCCTATGTAGAGGGGTAGACAGTACTTATCTTTACCCACTTATCATTTTTCCTACTTTTAAATCCTCTTCACTCTGATTTCCTATTAATTTTTGTCTGATGACCTTACATGTACATATATTTTGAGAAAAGGGTAGGTATAAATACGTATGTCAGTAGTACCTACCCTCTGCACTTCCACAGTTGATTGTCTAGAATTAGCTGCTTGTATATCTGCTTCTGCTTCCTAGTTTAAACACCCTTTGGGGAACTTTTTGTTTACTTATTCATTTTGTTTTTGTCTTTTTTGTTTTGTTTGTTTGTTTTGTTAGTGGATTATTTTTAGAAAGTATTTATTTCAGAGACCAGCAAATTTTCAACTTAAATTAATTGTCAGTTGTAACAAAAATAATAGTGTCTTCAAGGTGACTGAAGTTGTTGACTCCTTGGTTAAAATAAATTATGTAGTTTTCATGCTTTTATTAATAATATAATAATTGTTACTACTTAATAATAAAATAATTATCACTATTTAATAAGTGCCTAGTATTTTCCGGGTGCTTCATGTACATTGTTGAATCGTTTCCTTGTAGCAGGCATGGTGAGTTTTGATATTTCCATTTCATAAGATAGTAACAATAAGACTCAGGGAGATGACGTACATTGCTTGGAAGGAGTGTGCAGCAGGAGTCAAGTGATGTCCGTGAATGAAGCAGGTGGGTGTAGTACAATCTGGAGCCGTGGGGACCTATGAGTACATGCTTTGTCTGAAGGGGCAGCTGATACCCAGGCAGCCAACCACTGCCATATTCAAATATCAGCTTTCTATTGCTGGAGTTCCCAACTTATCAGAAACCAGAAATTCAGACATTCAGTGAAATATTTTAATTTTAAAAACACTGTTTCAAAATAATGAAACATGTTGTGGATTAGGTTTGGCCCCTGGGCTATTAGTCTTTAAACTCCGTGATAACGATAACCACAGGCCAGTGGGCCTGACGAGTAAGAAATTACTAGGCCACTGCATCCTAACTCTACCACATTCTGTGTTACTTTGAGCAATTTAATCTCTTTAAGTTTCAGTTGCATCAACTAAACAATGAGACAAGTAGTAGTTTGAACTTACTGAGATTTGGTAAAATGTTTAACCTGTGCCTGCCACATAAAATATACTCATTAAAGGGCTACAAAGGATACACAACTAGTAATTTCTTACTTGGAAGTTATAATCAGGCCTTTATGACCTCAGAGCCACATCCTTTTCTCCTAGTACAATCCTGTCTCTCATAACTCAGCGTTTCATTTTGTTTTATTCCTAACTCTAGTTTGCCAGTTGTTTATCATAATAGAAGCAGGCCAACAATTTTATGAGCCATATAACTATTTGCTCTAAAAAAGTATAATTGAATAAATTATTCCTTCAATTTTGCTCAAAAAGTCATTTTTAAACTTCTTGCTATTTCCTCTAAATTAAAAAAAGTTAAATTTCTTTTTATAAATGCGCATGTAGCTTCCATTGATTTTAGTGGAAGTCAAGAATCCAAGGATAGAATCTCTCCTGAAGAGTTTTAATTTTTTGTTTGTTTACAGCAGGAGATAACAAAAATGATATATTTGCTTAGAGTGTATCAACATTAAGTATTCTAGCCAGCTGGTAAAGTACAGTATTATGACTGAAGTTGAGAGCAAAGGGTTTCTTCATTTCACGAGTAGACATAAAGATGCACTCTTATAAATGAGCAAGCATAGCTGTAGGCATCAAAGATAACAAGCAATATTGAATAGTAGAAAGGATTTTACTGGGGTGAGAAGGGGAACCAAATATGCATTACAGCTGTTAAATAGTTTTTTACCTGTATCTTTTCTTCTGACTGATATTTTTATTAAGGAAAATGATTAACATAGTAAAGAAATATTTTTTCTAATAAGGTGTTTTTTTTGTTTTGTTTTGTTTTGTTTTTGTTTGTTTTGCTTTGTTTTGTTTTAAATAGGGAACTTTATTCACACTACCTGGAGGGTTATTCTGTCCTGACACAATTGAGTAAAACACTAGCATCTCAAAGTACAGTGGCACGATAGAGCAGCAGATAAATAACTCATTTTGGGAATGAAGAACCATAGGTTCTAGTCTCAGTTTGGCACACAAATAACTGTGATTTTGGGCAAATCACTCTCTGTTGATTGGAGATAATAAACCTGTTCTATCAATAGTGAAAATATCTGTGGAAGATCTTTGTCTTTTGTACAATATTATTGCTATATTTATTTTTATATGATGATGGTGATGGTATAGTGCAAATATGAAATTATAAGCACTAATCTACTAAGGAATTAAATAGTTTCAATTTCTTCAATAACAGAGGAGACATACACTGTCAATTATGTACGTTTTGATTCTGACCTCCCAGAAATAAGTTAAGGTCATTCATCTTTTATTTTTTTTTCTGAAAAATAAGAAATATTTTGCTGACAATAAAAAGAGTAAAAATGAATGGCTCACGGACAGAACAAGAAATGTGGAATAAGTAACATGAGGAATGTAAAGTGGAGATGACTGAGTGTGAGTAAAAGCAATGCTAAGCAGCTTGAAGCCCCTGTTGGTACATAATTTTGATAGCTCAATTAGCTGATTTCTCTTTCTTTCTTTTCCCCTCCCCCCCTTCCTTCCCTTCTTCATTTTATCACAGTACTTAGCAGTCTGGGAGCAGGACCAGAAACACTAATTGTATGTATTCATATGGCACTGGTGACTATTTGAGAGGAGATTCAGGAACGTGACAAGAAAGGAAACATATTAATGAATTTAGAAACTGAATTTTTTACTTGGTAGACATTATGTTTCAAAAACAGTGGAAAAGGAAGTAAAAAATGAAGTCTAACGAGACTAGTCCTTGTAGTGAAGGAAATGTACATTAGTCTTTGATGTCTGGAGTTGTCTTTATTGTGTTTGATATGATGATTTAGCTGGGTATAAAACTTCAGTTTGACTTATTTTCCCCCAGAAATTTGAGAAATGCCATTGTATTATAACATATACTGTTGCTGAAATCTACTGTGTAATTTTTGCTCTTTTGTTGGTATTTTCTCTCCAGCAGCTTTTAAGGTTTTATTCTTATCCTTGATATTCAGCAGCTTTCCCATCATATGCTTCAACATGGAATATTTTCATTTATTATGGGACTCAGGTATTTCTTCAATTTTGGAAAATTCATGACTATATTTCTTCAAATATTATTTTTCTATACTTTTTAAAAATGGAATGACCGTTTTACAGATGTTGAATATCCTTATTCTATCTTCTATGACTTTTTGAAGTCTTTTATCTATCAACAATGAATTAAAAATAATTTTCACAGTATTATCATTCAGCATTTAGATCTTATCCTTTGTGTTTAAAACAAATTTCAATAACATTTTTTAAAAATTCTAAGATACCTACCAAGTTATTTTTATATCAATTCATTGCTTCTCTTTTCTGCCTGATTTTATTTTATATTTTCTTCTCCATTTCTAATATTTTTAAAAGTTCATAATTCACAAATGTATAACTTAGTTATCCCAATGGAAACACCTCTGTAACTCTCACATAAGTCAAGAAATAAAACATTGCTAGCATCTCAGATTCTTTTTTTAGGCCCCTTCCTAATCACTACCCTGTCTTTTCCACAAAAAATAACCACTATCATATATTCTGACATCATCATGTAGATTTACCTGTTTCTGAAATTTGTATAACTGAAATCATAGAGTACATATTTTTGGTAACTGGTTTCTTTCACTGAAATTTATGCTTGTGATATTCTTCTATCTTGTTACTGAAGGCTATAGTTCATTAATTTTCATTGTTATTTAGTATTCAATTGTATTGATACACTGCAATTTAATTATCCCTTCTAGTGCTAATAGACATTTTGATCTTTTTTTAGTCAGGATTTGTTATGAATAATGGTACTATAATAATTCTTGCACATGTCTCTTGGTGCACATGTACATTTCTGTTAGGTAAATATGTAGAAGTGCTAGCTCAAATACTATGCATGTCTTTAGCTGTAGTAGATAATGTCAATTGTTTACCAAAGTTAATTTACCAATTTACATTCCTATGAGCAGTATATGAGAATTATTATTGTCTCACATGCTTGATATTATTAGTTGATATTGATATTATTAGTTGATTTTTAGTGTTAACCATTCTGGTAGCTGTGCTGTGTGTGATACCTCATTGTGAGGTTGGCACCTTTACATGTATTTATCCATTCTTTGGACATCGTCTGTTATGCATGCCTGTCTAAGTGTCATACTCTTTTTTCTTTGGATTGCCTGTGTTTTTCTACTTAGTTTTTATGAGTTATTTATGCATTTTGGATGTGAGCTCTTTGTTGGCTAAATTGCTGAAAATATCTTCTGCCATGTGCTAAAGCAAACTAAGTATGGACTGAGAAGAACTCTGTACTTCTGTATTTGAGTCTTTGTGGACAAATTGCAACCTAACTTAGCAGGTAGACAAGATTGAAAACCTAATTTAGGAGTATGTGCCTGTAACAATAGCTGAGTCTTGGCCAATCCCTGCAGCCATACTTCAACCACTCGTACACTGCTGAGTGTTCAAACTGTGTTCAAATAAGGCAAACGCTGAGCTGTAACCAATCCAGTTGTTTCTGTACTTCACTTCTGATATCTGTACTCCCTTCCCCCCACTTTTTTTGTCTATAAATCTTCTTCCACCACGTGGCTGCACTGGGGTCTCTATGAATCTGCTGTGATTCTGGAGGCTGCCCGAATCACGAATTGTTTATTGCTCAATTGTACACCTTTAAATTTAATTCGGCTGTAGATTTTCTTTTAAAACATGTCATAGCTTCCCTTTTTATACTCCTGATGGTTCCTTTTATTTCTGATCAACAGACATTCTTAATTTAATATAGCACAATTCATCATTGTTTTCTTTATTGACCTGCTTAAGAGATCTTTTCTTTTCCTAAGGTCATAGAGATAGTATTCTGCATTATTCTGCATTATTTTCTATTATTATTATTTGCCATTCATGTAAATAGTGACAAACTACTCAAAATACATGTTTCCCATAGTATAATGTAGAGAGCATTTTTCCCTTTGTGAATATTCAGTTAGCCTAACACCATTTATTCAAAAGGCTATTCTTTTTCCACTTTTATTATAAATCAATGTCTACATAAATAAGGATCTGTTTTTGTGTTCTCTGTTTTCTTCCATTGGTCAATTTGTCTATTGTGTACCATCAACACATCATTTTAATGTTAGAGCCTTACAATTACTAATATAAGTAGATAGAGCTTTATAGTAATCACTAATATAAGTAGAGCAAGCTGTTTTATCTTTTTTCTCTTTAAGGTTATCTTGATTATTCTTGATCTTTTGCATATCCAAATATACATTTAATATTACTCTTAGAATCAGCTTGTCAAGTTAAACATACACAAAACAATAATGGTAGATTTAAATATTTATGGTAGATGGTAGATTTAATTGATGGTAGATTTAAATATTTAAATTACATTGGATCTATAAATAAATTTGGAAGAACTGGCATCTTTATAATATCAACTCTTTACTCCATCAGCATGGATTATCCTACAAGCATTTAGATTTGCTTTTATTTCTGTTCATATTATTTTGTAGTCTTATGCTTATTTTGTATTTATTTATGTTTATTTCCAGATATTTGATACATTTTGCTCTTATTGTAAATGCTCTCTTTAAAAATTTCATTTTTTTGTGTCTCTAGTATATGCAAATTTAATTGACTATGGTAGATTAGCCTATATTCATGAACTTTGCTAAATTCATTTTTTTCCTCCAAAATTTTATTCTGGAAATTTTCAAACATATAGAAAATAGACTTGTGTAACAAACTTTTATGTGACCATTATCCAGCTTTAACCATTATAGTAGTTTTTGAATTTCCTTAACTCATATTTAATTCTGATACTTTCTATAGATTCTTTTGTATTTTCTATACATACAAACATACTATTTGTAAATAATGGCAGTCTGATTTTCTTTTTCTAAGGTTGTTTATTTATTTGCTATCCATGCTGCTGAGGATATTCAGAACAATGTTGAAAAACATTATAACGTTCTTACCATTTTTGTGAGCCTAATCATTCCTTCGTGTTTTCGTCAAATGACACTTATGGAACATCAATTCTTAGGCATTTGTCATAAAAATCAATGTCTTAACTAAGTTAAAGCATGTCTATGCTGAAATATTTGTATAATTTGAGCATGCTAGCCATAAAAAATTCAGAGCAAGGTTTTTGAATAAAGCACTACAAACATGTCAGTATGTAGCCTGTGTTCATATGTGGTACTTACACATTTAAACTTAAGTCTCAACATTTACTTTATGGTTACTGCTGTAACTTAAAAACTGTCACCAAGGGATAAGGTATAACGACCTACAAATGGGCATATTTGTTAAGTTTTTAGTTTGTGAAAATATCTTGAACTCATTTATACAGGGACCAAATTTCAACTCTGAGTAATCAGCTTTTCAATGAACTTCATAGTTTACAACTGCATACAGGCAACAGAAAATATGAAAGAATTTCTAACTATGGGAATTAGTTAGAAATTTACTATTTTATTAGATTTTATTTTATTTAACATTTTAAGGAGTTCACAGCCATCAGCAATTTCAATGTAATTTTAGGTGCAATTGGGAATTTGGCATTCTCAGCAGAGCTGTTAGTATAGAAAACCTTGTAGATGAAATAAGTACATTTAATAGCATATGTGAAGGGATTGTTCTAAAATTGACTTCGATGGCTTCATTTTCCACAGCTGAACTAGGTCGCTCAACATGGCTGTTATTGTTCCTGATGTTAGGGCACATTCTCTTTTTACAGTAAAATCATGACTGTCAGAAGATTTTAACTTGACATATATGGCATCTCTGCCTCCACAACCTCCACAGGATTGTTTCTTCCCATCTGTTATGTTCATGTGAAATTCTATTTCATTGCCTTAGGAACTTTAATAGTTTCTTGTCAGTCACTGTAGCTGGGTTCTTGTGCATGGTCACAGCTCCTACTCCAGGGCCAGCTCCTCTCCTTTATCCTGTCATATATATATATATATATATATATATAT
>NW_022436949.1:24829378-25034378 GCF_009761245.1 Sapajus apella | reverse complement strand
GGAAGTTTTTATTCATTCACCCACTCATTCAGGTATTTAGAAAATATCTATTAAGGGCTTATCAAGTGCCAGTATGTAATCTAGGTCCTGAAAGTACATCAGTGGGCAAAACTGTCAAATTTGATTTGTAGTAAATGAGAGTAAAAGGAAGAAACAGAAAAACTGTGTGTACTTCCTAAAGTCTTCCAGTAGTGGTGGAAGAATAAGAGCTAGAACATAGTCTTTTGATTACTCTTTTTCTGGCTCTTCCTTCAACTAATTCACCTATGAAACATAATATATAGAACATATATATTTGTTTGCATGTGACTGCTAGGAGTTTGGGGGGGTACACAGAAATAAATAGGATTTCATCTTCAACAGACTCACCGTTTCAAAGGGAGACATATGTGTGATTACAAACAAAATGGGACAAACACGACTTTGACAGAGCTAAATGCGGGGAACTCTGGAGAACTTAGAAGATGCAGTTCCCTGTGCTGGAAGGAATAGAAAAGGGTTTTTACAAAGGACTTCTGAGCTGGCTCTGGATGGAGTGGGAACTGGCCAGTGTTGGTGGTGGAGGGAGCAGTGTTCAGGCCGGGAGAGGGAAATGTGCAAATACCTCTCCTGAAACTCTCCTAGTACCACCATGTTCTTACCATCACCTATTCTCATTTTCTGGCTTTCATAAAATTACATTCTTTTTCTTGTTAATGGGCACACTAGAGAGATTTTTCTTCACCAGTCTCCCGTGTCTGGCAGAGGGCAAGCCAGTGACGAACTTTAGGTATGGGGTGTACAATGACTGGGAAGAAGCAAGAGGAAGCTTGCTGGGTGCTGGAATGTTTTAGATCATGATGTGAGTGTTGGTTACATGTGCCGCTTATTAGTGCATTTCCAGCATTTCACTACGTGCATATTAGGCCTCAATAAAACAAGGGGAAAAAAAGACTCTTAACCCAATGATACTAATGTCAGTCCTATGATACTAATTTATATATGGAGCAGTTTAGTATTTGGCATCAAATGTATTTTGTTTTGTTTATTCTCTATTAATTTCTTATATGAGAATCTTTTCAGAAATCAGATTTTAAATGCCATTTAAGACCTCAGTTTTGTCTTAGGCCCATTTATTTGTCCTCTTCTGTGGAATCTCTATTGCCTTAAGTTGGAAATATATAAACTCACACACAGGATCCAATTGGCCTTCTATTTTAGAGGCTTGCTTTGCATACAGCCTGTGGAGCATGTGTTTTTGTTTCTCTCTGCAAGTGCCCTGTGGCAGGGGATAATTCTACTATTTCTCTTTGTAGTATCTGAGAGATCGAGCTGTGTACACAGTCTGAGTCCTCAACAAATATTGCTGAAAGGGAACAAGTGTGAAAAATTCTTTTTTCTATTTTGATTTATGAGCGTCTCAGAAAGGAGAGGGGAAAGACCTAAATAGTATATTTAAGGGATCTTATTTCTCCCCTACCCCTTAAACAGATTAAAAGAGGAAAAGAAATAAAATACTCTTGAAGGTTGATTGAGGGATAAAACATCCGCAGAACAAATTTTACTTACTCAAGTTTTATAAATCTCCAAATAGCAAATTTACATAAATTTGCTGGAGTTTAGATATATGTGTCTGTCAAACAAGATAACTTTTAAAGGAAATAGTTTTTTTTTTTTTTTTTTGCATTCTTTCCAGGTCAAAAATTAAGTTTTCAACTTAGCTTTTGCTCTCAGGAAAAAATATGCCATTTATGTTGTAACTGTATAACAAACTCAATGAAGAGATCTCACTTCAGGTAAAACAACTCACAGGTCCCCTGAACCTCCATGTAAGCATAAAGAAAACTGTGTTAGTCTGTTCCTATGCTGCTAATAAAGACATAACCAAGACTGACTTATTTATAAAGGAAAGAGGTTTAATTGACTCACAATTCCACATAGCTGGAGAGGCCTCACAATCATGGTGGAAGGTGAATGAGGAGCAAAGTCACATCTTACATGGCAGCAGGCAAGAGAGTGTGTGGAGGAGAAATCCCCTTTATGAAACCATCAGATCTCAGGAGACTTTTTCACTATCACAAGAACAGTATGGAAAAAACCACCACCCATGATTCAATTACCTCCCACCAGCTCCCTTCCACAACATGTGGGAATTATAAAAGCTACAATTCAAGATGAGATTTGGGGGGTGGGACACAGCCAAACTATATTATAAGCCTGATTTTTTTCATGCTGCTCCTACTTGGTGATATTTGAGGCCAGCCAAGGCAAAACTTACTGAGCACTTTCAGAACCCTTCTGGAGCCCTCCTTTTTCTTGGTGACGCCTGTATCTAATTCTCTTTCACTCCTACCAGAGTTGCCAGTGACCACACACTGGCCCTGTGGCTTAAGACCTTTTGCTATATATATAGGTCCCCACCTTGGGCTATGCCCCATGTCCTTAAGTAATGCTTGGTCACATCTTGTCTATCTTTAATTCCTTTCCTTGGTATCCTGAACTTTGCTATCCAAAGATTATCTGTTGATTCCAGAACCAAACAATGCAGGTATGTTTATTTATGCAATTTTTCTAATGGGAGATGTATTATACTATGCTTCTCCTTTTTACTTTCATTAATCAAACATATGTGTAAGTGAAAATGCCTTGCTATAAAATACAGAGAAAACACAGATAATCATTCATAAGAGAATAAAATGTTTTCAAAGTCTCTTCACCATTAACCCCACACATATGCACATATACTCACATATGTACACACACACATACATATATATAGACATAACATGTATTACTTGCTTTTTCAATTTGAACAATATTTAATTAAAATGTTTCATGTCAGTAAATGTATTTCCATAACATTTTTCTTTGTGTCTGGAAAGCACTGCACTTTATGGCTAAACTATCATTTATTTACACAGTCTCCTACTGTCAGATATGTGAATTGCTTCCCATTTTTGCTGTATTAAATTAATAGGGAATCCTTATAATATATATGTTTCTCATCCAAAAAATTTTTTGAAAGCATCTTAGAATTTCCAAGTCAAACATATGCATTAAAAAAACCCTAGTCACTTTTGGCTCTAGCTTATTTTTATTGCAAAAAGGAATGTATGTCCATTGTAAAATTCCAAATAGTACATAATAAAAAATATGTTCGTCTTCCACCTGAGCCTCCTGCTTCTCTCTGTTGGCAACCACTGCTGTGTATCTCTTTTATTGCTCTCTGGAAATATTCTATGCAAGCATATACATGGAGTATATCCTTTTCTTTTTATACAAATGGATATATATATATATATATATATATATATATATACACACTATTCTGTACCTTTATTTTGAAATTTTTAAAGATGTATTTTTGAGCTTCTTTCAGTTTAGGACACACAAGTCTAACTCACGTTGTTTTTGTGACCACATAGTAAACAAAGTATAAACACATACAATTTGATATAGTGGGCTGTTGATGGAGTTTGGCTGTTACCTCTCCTTTGTTGAGATAAACACAGTAACAACAAACACTCTTACACAAATATGAGAGTTGTTGAATTCTTAGAATTTTAAGGCTTTTGATAAATACTGACAAACTTTTATTATTTAAGAGTGAATTTACATTGCCATGGAAAAAATGTACCTACCTCCTTTAAGACAAGGATTTTAGAGACAGTATTTAAACCCTGAGGACTGAGGGTAAAGTTGGCATTTTTCAGTCCCTGAAGAAGAAACTCGGATAAAGACAGCATTCCTTTAATGTCCCACCCATTCCTCTCTGAAGAAGCCAACTACTAAGCCTGCATGAACATTTTAGTGCTGCTGTTTGTGGCCGTGCTCCTCAGAGACATTTCAACCTTAGGTCCTTCTCCATGGAAAGACATCATAATTCTGCCTGATCAAATCTCTTTGTCTATTTCTTTGCCCACCATAGCACCTGTGATTCTTACCATGATTTTATTAATTTATTTCAGACTTTTCTTTTAGATATCTTAATCTTTTTTATCTTTGATGTAAATTCTGTGAAAGCAGTTGACAATTTTGTTCACTACTATATCCCTGAATCTCTCTAGTCCATAGTAATGGCTTAAAATTTTTTTGTTGAAAGAATGAGTCCATTGAGTCAAACAACAGAAGTTTCTAAAATTCTCCATACAGCTTGACATAGTTCCCAATCACAAGTTTTGCACCATTGTCTTGTGTTTTGTTACCTTCTAACTAAAGCTGGGATTAAAAAAAAAATCTGTGTTTGGAGGATGAACTTCAGAGGGTGTGTGAATCCCCACGGCTTTCAGGCCAGGTCTGGGGTACATGAATACGCATTTGCAGGGGCGGGAGGAGGAGAAGGTTCCTCATGCTTCTGGAAACTAAATGGTTAATTCTATTTAATTTTACTCTCAACAATAATTTAGCATAAAAGATGCTGAAACAGATGTATTGGGAATTTTTTTTTTCAGAGACTGCCAAACTAGGTGTGACCCCTTGGCTCTAGATAAATATCTAGATTTAAAACTAGATAAAACTCAGATTAATCAGAGTTTTTGGTAACTATAGGGCAAGCAGTGTTATGGGCAGCAAAACAAACAAACAAACAAACAAAAAAACAACCCTTACTAGTTGAAACCATAATCTTTCTTTTTGGTTGATAATGATGATTGCAATTTTCTTGAAAAAAATAAAAGGGTGACATTTGCACATTCACTTTGAAAGAGAGATAATCAAGCCTACATTACAAAACACTAAAAATAAAATGTATTATTTTGATCAGTGTCACTTACAGATTAATAAAGTGGATGAAATATAATATTTTATAATTTAAAATTTTCATGTGATCTTTCTGATTTTAGAAAAGAAGAATCTGAGTGTAAAGTGGATTAATAAAATGATTTAATCACATTTTTAATGCTTCTCTCTTCAAAGAGAATTTCTAATATTTTGGACATAAAATTGCTACACGTGTGAAACTGTGGGGATAAATGAAAACGCAGAGTGTGTTATTTCTGAGCAGGGTTTTTTTTCCATGTGATAGGAAATGGGACAGTGATTTGCCTTCAGGTTAAGTATAGTACTGAGAGGATGGACAATTCAAGACCCAAGAAAGTGGGGTGCTGGAAAAATATAATGAGGAGGAGGAAACATTGGAGCAAATGTTTGAGAAAGCTGTCAGAAAGTAATAAAGATAGAAATAACATCTTGTTTTCAGAATAAATATTAACACATCACTCACGTACCAAAAATCATTCAGGAGAAACAAAGAGGACTGGATTAAATGAATTTGGGGATTTTAGGAAGGAATTGTCTGGCCTTTTAAACAGGACATTTTCATTCATTTATTCATTCAATATTGATATCGCATCTATTATATCTTAGTGCTAGATATGTAGGAAGACAGACCACTGGCAACTTTGGTGAATGCCAGGGAGGTTACCTGGTTAAAGTACAGCAAATTTAGAGTGTTTTAGGTTTTTAGAGAAGAAGCTAAAAATGGGACAGGTACTTACCATGGTCAATTTTATAATCAATTAAAATTATAATTTTTCTATAACCCCGATACACAGGTATGAAAAATAAGCTAACAAAAGGCACATGATCCTGGACCTCAGATTCTGCGGCTTAGCTGAAGTTAACCTCACTATTGATGTTCATCTTGACTTTCATTAATCTCTGACCCATGTTGAATATGCTTCAGGTGAAAAGAAGTAAAGATTGTATTGTAATATGAACAAATTACCCTGTTAAAATTTTAAATGTTTACTAATGGAACACAGGCCAGGTAACACATACATGGAGTAATTAGACAGTAAGCTGCTATATGGGAGCCTATTAACTGCAAAATGAGTTTGAACAGAGATTGATTTTTTTAGCATTTCTTAATTAACAAAGAATGAGCAAGATAAATCTGAAAAATGAAGAGTTACACTGAGTTTTAAATAGTGAGCAATTTGGAAACAGAAGTTCACTGTTTATTCACTACATGAAAATGATCCAACATGGTTAAACACATTTCACATTTTACATTTTATTACCGGAAGTGAAACATCCACATTTACATAATTGCCTAAAGTTATGCTATATGTTAAGATGGAAAACTTACAATAAACATCTAAAATATGATATTGCCATGTAATGGTTTTAATGGTTCAACAATTGGGAATGATAGAGTTCTTCTATGAGCAACTTTTAAAAGAATGTCTACTTAGAACACATTCTCATATATGAAATAAGCTTTCCAGTTGCCCGAGGATATTTATTAACTATGTGTTTGTTTTAGTCCTAGATTTAATATTAGAGCTATGATATCGACTTTATTAAAACACACACACACACACACACACACACACACACACACACTCTCTTAATCAAAGTTGGAACAAATTATGCTCAGTCAAAATAACTGCAGTTTCAATTAGTAGAAATTTGAAATGGTTGATATCCAGATATACACCCGTGTAATAGTTTTAAAATAGACTACCGTTATTTTACGAAAGTATTCTTTCAATTAAGAATAGCAAATAAAACATGATTTAAATAGGTGATTTTTAATATCCTCCTTGTTTTCAATAAACTTTAATTTTGAAAAGATGGATGAAGGGAACTTGTTACCAATAAGCCATGGTTTATTAACATTTGTACATCAGATTTAGTCCTTTTTATAATAAAATTGTGCATTTTTTATGGAACTGGGCCACCTCTATGAAGAAGCTAAAAATTTGCCTGATGACAGCTTAGATTGGTTTCAGAGACAAGTCATTATTTATCTTTTGTTTTCATTTTCCTTTATAATCTGAGATAACTGGCCAGTCTAATGGTTGCCCTATTTATGGCATAGTTTTTATACTTTGACCAAAACTATGACCTTTATAAACTAATACGTTCGATGTACCTATACAAACTTGTATGGGTAAATACATTAATAAATACCCCAAGGCCCAGGGTATGGTGGCTCATGCCTGTAATCCCAACACTTTGGAGGCCAAGGTGGGTGGATCACTTGAGTCCAAGATTTCAAGACCAGCCCCAGGTCGGGCCCAGTGGCTCATGCCTATAATCCCTGCACTTTGGGAGGCCGAGGCAGGCAGATCATTTGAGGTAACTTGAGGGTTACATGGTCAACATGGCGAAACCCTGTCTCTACTAAAAATACAAAAGAGCCAGGCGTGTTGGCACATGTCTGTTGTACCAGCTACTTGGGAGGCTGAGGCATAAGAAGCTCTTGAACCCGAGAGGCGGGTTGTAGTGAGCTGAGATTACACCATTGCACTTCCAGCCTGGGCAACAGAGAGAGATTGTCTCATCAACAACAACAAAAAACAAAAAGAAGCCTGGGCAACATGACGAAACTCTGTCTCTATTAAAAATACAAAATTAGCAGGGTGTGGTGGCACAGGCCTATAGACCTGGAGGCAGAGGTTGCAGTGAGCCAAGATTGTGCCACTACACTCCAGCCTGGGCAACAGAGGGAGACTGTCTCAGAAAAAGAAAAAAGAAAAGAAAAGAAAGAAAAATTAAAAATAAAAAAAATACTTTACTTTTCTCTCTCTTCCACCCTTCTTCTCTCTGCTAACCTTTTAAATGTTTTCTCCTCTTATTACCATTTTCTTTTAAATAAGTGGCTGCCCACTTAGTCTTATCTAATCAGATTAAAAAATTTTTCAGCATGTAAAATAACCCTTTTAACAGCAGGGTAATCTAAGAGAGTGACATTTATACGAGTTATTGTCTTGCCTCTCTCTCTGAAGTGACTTGTGAATCTGAGTACAGTGAGGAAGTCTCCTCACAGCAGGTGGCTGGGAGCTTACTTTAATGCTGACTCTGCTGGTTGTCTATCTCCCTCTGCCTCTCTTTTATTCCTTTCCCCTTTTTGTTTCTTTTTAACTAAAATAGTATTTATTAATGTCATATAAAATGATGAAACTCCCATGGAAACTTTAATGCTAATATTGTCCCTCTGAGAAACAATGAGCTAATAATCATTTTAGACAGAAGAACCAATAGAAATGAACGCAACGTGTGATAGGGGTCCTGGCACTTTGTTGTGTTGATTGCTGAGGTGCGAAGACGTGTGAGCCTGTCAGCTGGACTGGAAGGGGTGGTCCCCCAAAAATCTCTTTTTGGGAGGGACTAGGGATCTTAATAATAGATAACTCATCCTATGCAAAAAAGTTGCTATGCATAAGAAGCTTGATCCAATAACAACACCTAGGACTCCTGAAGGGAAGGGAGTCTCTGGGTATTTCTCAGGTGGCAGTGTCTATTACCCAGGCAAATTCTTTCCTCTCTACCAATTGGACACATGCCTGAGTCTTATAGTGACTCTTGAAGAGAATCTGTAAGTTAAAATAAAAAGACCTGCTAGACAAAGTGAATACTGGAGACACAGCCTAATGTTTTGGTTGCAGCCATTTGAAATAATGTAATACATGAAGAGAGAGAGAAACATTCTTATCTATTTTACAGGCCAACAGCCAATGACATTGGTTCTTCATGGGCTCAGATGTATTAGCAGTAGTAGTAAGCTATGGTGTGTGTGAGAGTGCCCAAAGACAGTGCTGTATCCAGCAGGCCCAGTGCCTGGCAGTTACAGATGTATGTCCTGGAGCAGACCCAGTGCCTGGAAATTACAGATATATGTCCTAGAGGGGCAGTGGCATGCTGTAAAGATGAAATATGTGGTGCTGAAGTCAGCAGATACAGCATGCTGGGGAATCACACCCATGTGAGAGCCAATTGGATATAGCTGAAATACATAGAGGTGAGGGGCTTTACAGAGGTCTTAACTATTGTAGGGGAAAAGCAGTGATATTTGTTGTTATTACTACAAATTGACTCTACTTGCTACCAGTGTGACTCCTGCAGAAACTCGGCCACCCAGAAGTAGCACACAATAACGCTGCCGTGTGTCAATACTTTAGTTCCCCATCCCATCTCCATTCAGTCCACTTTTTGAGAAGACAGAATAATGAGTGCTACAGGGAGAAAAATAGGTCACCAGCTTGATAAGGAGGAGGATAGTGGTGAAGTGTTGGGGGAAAAGAACCAGCAGAATTAACAAAGGTAATTAAGATAGCAGAAGCGAGAGAAGCTGGTTTTCACGTTGCCAAATATATTCAAACTGAGCAAAAAGGAGAGTTATTCACATAGATGTATTAAAAGAAGGCAGAAACAAAGAACAAAAATAACCATGAAAACTGACACTGGAAATTAAAGAGGAGGAAATAGAATAGTTAATTCTTGTCTTCAGCTTAGTTTTTTTTTTTTTCCAAGCTGAAAAATGACTGTGAATTATATAAGCAAAGCTAGAATAAAATTACTGTAAAATGATGCTAACTTTTTAGCAGCTTCCTTTAAGTGAATCCACCTTATTTGTCAATTCACCTGCCAAGCATACAAGACATTCATTTTTTTCCCTCCCTGAACTACCCACAGATTGGGTAATCTTTGTGCACTGAAAGCATGTGTTTCTTCATGCATTGGTGCATGCTGAATAGGGCTGTCCTTTTTCCAAATTATCATCTGCTTGCCTGGGCAATTTCCATGAGCAAATATGGGTATTTGCACACGCAAATGGAAGTGCATGAAAATAATATGTGCTCGGTATTAGTGGGCCCAGCCAGGGTTTGGCTTTTTGGAGTTGTAAATGCCGCATGGATTTCTGAGGAAGCTTCATTTAGCAAGCACAATTCATAAGCCAAGCCAAGGAGTTATAATTCCATTAGCTAAATATCCCTTTGTGAATAAAATAGATATTTTTTAAGGACCTGGACTTGTAGAATAGTTTAAAAGGCAACATTTGACTAGGATATGGTATAAGCTAACTGTTGGCTCTCAAGTATTTATTGTATGTTACGGGGGTGAGACGTAGACCACAACTTTTCATTTCCTCTTAAAACGTCACTGGAAAGATTCTATAATTACGAAAAACAAAAGTGAGCTTAAACACTCAGGTTTATATGGCCAAATAATACCTGAAATGCAGAAGATTACAAAAATTAGCAAAGATTAGCAATTACACAGAGCCAAGCTTCCTCTCAGTGGACACGTAATATTTTAATACTTTAGGAAATCTATTTACCATTTTACCAGTGCAGCATCCTAATGCATATGTCTTATTGCTATGCTCACATACATATTGGTATTTTGAGGAATCTAGTAACTTCTTCTCAACAGAAATCTAGCCATGGCTTAAGAAGTGACTGCCGGTATCTCTCATTCTAGAATCTTTTAAAGCCTCCCAGCTCACAGAGACTTAAGTCCGAATCTCGTCTTTCATGACACCAGCACAAAATCTTAAACGTATTTTTCAGTTTGTATTTTCACAAAAAACTTTTCTTAGTTAAGCAATTTTGAGGCATCATTTAGGAATTTCTGCTTTCTTAATACATTATTTATCTTTTCTCATCACTTTTTTTTTAAATGAAAAATAATATTTTACAAAGCGGGAAAGGGAGGTTATATTGGAACTTCCCAATGCAAAATAACTGATTAACAAGTGAAAAACTGAATCAATCAACTGGAATTGTTATATACCATAATTAGTAATGAATCAAATGATGGAATTGTTATATACCATAATTAGTAATGAATCAAATGATGTTTCTCCATTATTTCTCATCAGTGGTTTTTTTGAATTGAGGTGGCAGATTGAATTTTCCAAAGAGGGCTACAACACAACTTCCTGTCCTATCTGTTCTCCTAGAACCTTGCCACTGCCCTCTCAGGAAAGAATGTAAAATTCTCTCCTCTGTGAACCTGGGCAGCTTATGAGTTGGTTATCAATGGGAGAATGCAGTGGAAGTGATGCCCATGTGATTTCTGAGGCTGGGTCAAAAAAGACAGTGCAGCTCTGCTTTGTTGGCCAGCATAGGCAGCTCCTGAAACTCTGGCTCACCATGTAGAAATCTGATCATCCTAAGCCTCCATGCTATAAGGAAGCCCAGGGCACAGGTAGAGGCCACTTGTAAGTGCTCCTGCCAACAGACTGAGGTTCCAGATGACAGCCAACATCCATCACCAGGCATGTGGTGAAGATGCCTCCAGATGACTTCAACCCTCACTTATTGATTCACCCCCCCCAACCTTTGAGTCTTCTAGCTGGGAACCCCGACATCGCAGAGCAGAGTCAAGCCATTCCCATGGAGCTCTGCCTGAATTACTGACTCACAGAATCTACTTGCTCAATGTGATGTGCATGTTTGCTGCTAAGTTGGGTTGCAGTTGGCCCTCCGTCTGTATCTATGGGCCATATCCCTGGTTTCAATAAACTGCAGATCAAACATTAAAAAAAATTATAAAATTACAGTCTAACAACTATTTATACAACATTTACATTTTACTGGCTATTAGAAGTAATTGAGATAATACCAAGTACACTGGAGGGTGTGTGTAGGTTATAGGCAAATACTGCACCATTTTATATACAAGACTTGAACATTTGCAAATTTTTGGTATCTGCAGGGGTTCCTGGAACTAATCCCTTACGGATACAGAGGAATGACTATAATTTGTTACGTAGCACTAGTAACCAGAACTGTCAACAAATCACTTGAGAGAAAATGTTCAAATCTAAACAGTCAGAAAGTATCATCTCATGTTTCAGAGTCCATTTGGGATAAAATGTTGGGCTACTCATTTCCAAAATCCAGTGGTATTTCATAATTTTCCAGGGAGAAACTTCACGGATTAATTATTTTTAGGTCAACATTATCTATTTTAAAATGTTCTAGCTTATAAAAAGTGTATACAAAAGTTTATTTTTTAAAAAGCTCTCATTAGTAAATCGATCAGACTAGGGGATCCATTGCAGAGAGTGCCCGTGGAACACAATTTTGAGCATCATTTGAGCTTGGGCAACAGGCAGGTTGCCAGTATATGTGGATGTGGATGCGGCTACTCCCACTCCATTTTCACTCCTCTTTTCCTTTCTCACCTCCTTTCTTTTCCCTCTTCCTAGCCAGTGCCCACTTACAAGATGGCTGTTGCATATATGTGGTGTTCAGTCATGTATGATAAATGCAAAATGAAAGTGACTAATGTCTGGCCTCTCATCCTACATGTATCAGATCCTGGGAAAAGTTACTTATATGTGAAATAAACATAAACTTTTAATTTCACCTCATAAGTCATGATGAGAAAAATCCAATAAATTCTTTTTACCAAATACTTTGAATCTGACAGTGCCTAACGCTAATGATGAAAAGACAGATCCATGACTAGAGAAGTGCAACAGAAAAACACAGTAAGAACTTTCCAGTATATAATACTCATATTTAATGGGCAAAAAAAAGAATGCTGAGAGAAATAAATAATTAGAAGTGGAAGACAGAAGCATAAGATAAAGAAATAAACTACAGTGAGAAAAAAATTCTTGGCCATAGCTCCTGTATTCCAAGCAATTCCCATGTGTCCATAAGTGAACATGAGGCTCCTGCAGTCTTACATACATCATTTATATGACAGTCAAGGGTAAAATTATGGGAGCCAGTTAAGACTGGATTGGTAATATGAGTTACTACGACTCTAGAGCACATAGGCCTAAGAACTGTGCAAGTGAGGAGTCAGTAAAGACATGTGAGGTCCTCATCCAGTTTTGTATTTTTACATGTGTGCTTCAAAATAGTGAAACTTTTAGAACAAATTTCGGGGGTAACTTCTGTGTTAAATTCTCCTTGCCTATAAAGGAAACTCCATATTTCACAAAAAGGCTTAAAATTTGTCTTCTTTCTTTAAAATCCTGCAATGCCTGGCATGACTCATTATTGTCTATAAGTACACCTCCATAGCAACAGAACGTTCATGAAACAGATCCTTCTTTCTACTGCTGCCTTGCTTTCTTGGTGACAGGGAACCAACAGAGGGTGGAGTGAGTGAGCCCCAGGGTGGAGGGAAGGGAAGAATGAGGGCTCCTGGCAATCTCTGTTGGTTCTTAGTGGTCATTAGACCGTCAGACCAGTGGTAAATGCTGCTGCAGGAAGGAAGAAAGCAGCATCTGCTAACTGTACTCTGCGAAAGTGTTGGTTTCCGTCAGGGGCGGATGGGTTGGGTCAGGATCCAGCTGGTTCTTTGTGGCTGCTATGTTTGCATCTTGGTCAGGGACTTGCACTGATAGATGTTCAATTAATATTCAGTCAAATAAATAAAGAAAAGTTGTCCTCTAACCTGCTAATTTCCCTCATCTGCTAATGATTTCCCCCCACAGTGTCTCTGATTCTCTTCTCCGTGTGGTCACTGGAGCTGATTACACACAATTAAATAAGGATAAAAACAACAACAATAATTATAATATTGTTTGTAAAGACTGCTAATTTTTGTTAAGTGATTGCCATACCAGACATTGTTTAAAGCACTTATCGAATGTAGTCCTCACAACAACAATTCTACCAATTAGGCAACTCTTTTCTTCCGAACTTCATGATGAGGAAACAAAAGTCTAAAGGTACAGACATCTCTGGGAAGTAAGGTCGGATGTCAGCAGAGGAAGGAGGGAGGGGTGCTGTGTGCATTAGGACAGAGTCTTTTCTTGAGGATCATGGCAGAATCTAAGACTGGTTTGCCCCTGCAGTCAGCTTTACTTTGCTTTTTGGCCAAACTTCTATGTCCTTTTACTACTGCGGGAAAGTTGGTCTGAAGTTATATCTCTCTACTTCTCTGCACTACCCTCTGCTCTAATCTCCCAGATATGTTTTGAATTTGTAATGCTCTTAAGCTATTAGAACTTAGAAAATCCATTTCTTTTTCAACAAATTTGAGTTTTAAGGCTGTAATCTTAGAAAAAAGTCTAATTGGACACTCAAAACTGAGCAAGAACTGCTTTATTTTAGACTGCCACTGGTCTCTCTAAAGTGAGAAATGCTATTGTTTTAACTAAAGGGAATTCACAGGGAGACAAGATTGACAGAACGCAAAAAGTACATTGCAAACTATTTCAGAAAATATTACCCTGACTCATTTAAAAGAGCGTGTGGGGATAGTTTACTCTGTGTGTTTGGTTAAATACATATAAGCTTTATACTAAGTGTGCTTCATAGGCATTTGCCAGTTGGCTATCGTTACCTTCTGTTTCCTCTGCTATTCTCATGTTTAATATCAAAAATAAAACTCAAAAATGAATTTACATGAATTTCAGCGAGGGCTCATTGTGGTCTCAGGTTTTCAGCTCACATCGTCCTGCACTCAGTTTCTTGAGTAATGAGACAGTGTTTTGTTCCAGCATCTAACATGGCAATAGACATATAGGAGGTGTGCAATATTTATCTGTGGAAGCTGGGAAATCATAAAATTACCGAATGCTGGAATATTCATAGCTTTTTTTTCGCTCTTTCAACCCAGTTCCATTCCTGCTTGTCTGCCTTACTCTTTCTCTTACTCATTTTCCCCCTCTGTGGATATCTGTCTTGGCCAGAGTGGTTCCTGGAGTTTTGAATGCCAAAACAGCACAGGTAGGAAAAGAGCAGATCTAAGGGGCTGGAGGTTGAGAGAGATGTCCTAGGGGAAGAACAAAGCTGGTGGACCAGAAGTTGTCGGGGAGGGAGTCAGAGGCTTGGTGGACAGTAGAATTGGGGAGGGAGTGGTGGCTGGAATACTCCAGGTTTGCAAGCATATGATGTGCCAAAAATGGACTAGGAAAAATAGATATGAGAAGTTTGGCTGGTGATTACGAACAAAATTCTCTTTAAGATTTTATACCACACAAGTGAAAATTGGCATTCCTTGCTTTTTATTTATAGTTTCTTTGTGGTTTTTGACTAAATTTCTTTAAAACAATAGTCATGGCTTAACAGAGTTTTAATGTGCTATAAAGGGCTATAAAAGAATGATCTTCCTTTATAGGAAGGTCTCATCTTCTCTTCCTCCCCCTGCTAGTCACTAACATTCATTGAAGTTTACTCTATCCAGACACTGTGCTAAATATTTGCATGATCTTTTTTAGTTTTCACAGTAACAGTTAGAGGCAGAAATTATTATTTATATTCTTCCAAAGAGAAAAACAAAGCTAAGAGAAGTTAAGCTGCTTATCCAGGTAATACAGTGACAGACCCAGGATTTGAACGCAGTTGATCCTAATGCAAAAATTCAGATTCTTAAGTTCTATGAGATACACCTGAATATATTAATTAATAATGTTTAATAGTAAAGTTCCAGAATCATGAAAGGACTGAGAATTGCTGCTTTCTGTTCTATGATATGGCTAATGATTCATACCACATGATTTTGTTTATCCTTTTGTGCTTTTCAAAATGCATCTGGGTTGCAGTTACACAAGTTGCCAACATACTGGATTTTCTGGATTCTGTCTTTTCAGAGATTCACTGTGGCTTTCAAAGTGTGGTTGGGGAACCTCTGGAAATCCCTGTGACAATTTTAGGAGGTCTTTGAAGTCCTCAAACTACATGCCTGCAGACTCAGGCATTAAAATCTTGCTGTCTTCTATTAAGAAGATGCTAAAGAAATTTACAAAATTTAAAACTACTTCTTTTCTTACAATCTTTTTTTGCTTTGGAAAATATAATTGTTAATAAAAATATGTTATATTACTATATAATAAGTTTATTTATTGTCATTTTAAATTACTTAATAAATTAGTATTTTAAAAATTTCTCAGTTTTCACTTACAGTACTGTAAATATCAATGTAAATAAAAGCTCTTTTGGTTTCCAGACAAAAAGGCAAGAGAACCACTGATGGAGTTATTTACAAATCCATTTAGTGTAATTCTGAACACCCATTATACTCAAGCACTGTGCTAGGTGGAAATAAAAAGGTAAATCTGACAGAGGCTTAGCCTTGGAGTAGTTTCAAATTTTACCTGTTAATGAGATGTAAACATAATCATGGGATACTTAGTACTACTAAGGCAAAAATACAAACAAAATGCAAACCTTTCTAATTGAATTGAATTTAGCTTCCCAATTGCAATTCTGTAATACCTGAGGTAATTCCAACATCCCTATTTTATAAATAAGGAACATGAAGCTCAGAGAGAAAGTGATATGGCCAAAGTTTCACAGTTAGTGAGTGGTGAACCAGTGTAGCCAAGTCAACCCATAGGATGTACTTGTATTATTGCCATGATTTCCTCACCTGTTAGTGTTCATCTCCAATATTCTTGGATTATAAAATAAATATAAATCTCAGAATTTGAACTGTTAAAGGGAAGTAAATGAACAAATCTCTTTGGGACAATTTGTAAAGTATATTAGTGACCCTTATTAAACATAAGTTCAATTATTTTGTATAAATAATAATAAATTATTTTTTAGAGAAGAATATTATTGGTTACTCATTTAAGATGTTAGTATGTGAATTTTCCCTTTACTTGGGTAAAGAACTCATTTCATTGTTAAATTGAATATATGCAGTAATGTCTTAAGAGAAATTTCTATGTTTCCACTTTTATTCAATTTCATTAAAATGTAAGAAGAATATGATTTAAAAAAACTAAACCTCCAAATAAACATACAAATGCATAAAGTAAAATGCAGTAAATCTACTGGGAAAATCACCCAGTGCCAACTGATAGGATTTCACTTTGTGTAAAACCATGTCCATTTCAGATGATGCTCAGTGCAATAAATGTGGCTCAGCAGAACTTTTATTCAATAAGGAAACCTTCACAAATACACACCTTGTGCATTTTACTTGATCTGCTGTAGAAGTGCATTTTGTTGAAACATAACTTTTAAAAGCTTATGAAGACATCCCATATATTCAGAAATAGCATTCTTGCAGGGGAAAAAAAGCAACAGCAGCCCCACGAATCCTTTAATCATACGCATTAAAGATGATCTGTTCAGAGACTGCAAGGCTGCTGACTCAAGTTAACATTTTCTTGGCTTGCTTCTGGGCTGCTATCTTTGCATGTGTATGATGCTGATATAAAATGACATTTGCACCTGTTGTTGCCATCCTATGTTAATTAGCATAGTGCCCTAAGTAGTAACCAGGCCATCACATCCAAATAGAAGCCATTAACATATTGCAGCTGTCATGACTAAGAAAGATACTGAAGCTGGGAGATGTGCACATCCCTGCATACCTTGGCTCAGTTAGCAAAGTTCTCCCAATTGGAGTCATTTGGGAGAGGAAAAGAAGCATGAGATGTAGCCAGTCAGGAGTGAAAGAATACATTTTACTGCAGGTTTACTTTCATGTATTATGCATAGCCTTCAAGGTCACTGCATGATCATTTATAAGATTTTAATGAGATATCAAAGTGGAAAGAATGGAATATAATTAATGGAATCTTATTGAAAAGACAGACAGGTATTATAAAAGCCTCAAAATACAATGCAGTCTTCCAAATTCTAGAGCTAAGTAGGAGACCAAACATCAAAATCACACTGGGGGAAGGGAAGGTTACCATGTTGAGATAACACCTCATTCCAAATGCCTCTTTGTGTTACTCTTTTCAGCAAGGCAACAATTCAAAAAATTAAAGAACACATAGAAGTTTCTGTAAGAAAATAATGATAGGTACTTGAGTTAGAATACATAGATCTTTTCTAAACCCAGAGGAGGTAGATGACCTATTCCAGGACTTCAAGAAGGAGAGCTTCTATTAAGTATGGGTATCTTCTATGAATCATTGGAACAGGGCACACAAGGTCAGTTATCTCATGCCAGTGAGATTCCCCAGAAGGTGTTTTGCTCAACATACAGTCAGGTTTCTTTGAAGCTAGTTTGGCTGTATGTATTTTTCAACTTATAAAAATTGCTCGGCTCATATAAATGCTGGTTAAAATGTAGACACATAGCATAGGAAAAGTCTAGATTGATGAGTGTGTAGTTAACCAGAAATTTCACTCAATTGACTTTATTTATTTTTTTTTTGCAATCAAACTAGGAGAAAGAGGCAAATGGAAATAAATTAAATGGACAATAGGGGTTGAATTATTTTTAAAAAAGAACAGCTTATGGGATATGTACTGAGGATTGATAACCATGCTACTAAATTTTTTAGATCTGTATCCCCACATTTCTGTTCAGGGAGAACTGATGTTAAAAATAATGATCCCCAGGCGCAAAGGACTTTGAATTCTTTCATGATTCATCAAAGAAAAATAGATCCCATTCAGCACACTGGTCTAACTAAAGCAGGAATGTGTAGTACGGCTTAGAAAGATTTCATAGCTAAAAATCTTGGGAGGAATAAACTGCTTAAAAACCTAACCCCCAAATCTATATATTTAATTTCTTAAACATGCTGGTTAATTTCATTAAGCCCCAAATTCTGTCTTTTAAATGTAAGTTTGTGTGACTAAAAATTTCTTTTTAGGATAATAGCAAAGAATAGAGATCTCTTCTAAATTTCTTCTTACACGTTACCTTCTGGAAAGTTGTTTTGCAAAACATTTTTGTCAGCTAGAAAATGTTGACACTTTTATTTACTCAATATCCAACAATGTAGTCAACTTTATATGTGTGTAAATATACAGCAGAGGGCATGGAAAACAGCTAAATCAGTCTCATCAAAACTTTAACACATTGATTGGCTAAATCACGAATTTTTTTACTCTGTGGTTGTACTAGTTCTGGGGTTGAAGAGACAAGATTTTTGTCTATTTGTGAGGCTATCATAAACACAAGGAATATTAGTATTTTGAAAAATTTTTGTTACTAGTCATAAAAATCCAATAAAATCATAAAGTTATTAATGCAGGAATTTTTATGTAACTGTTTCAAAATCCTTTCAAAATTATATTTTCTCTTCTGGTCTAAATCCAGAGAAATTAGGTCATGCTTGAAAGATACTCAAATAATTAAATGAAAAGTTAAAAAATGCTACTTCTGCAAATCTCTTACTATATGCATTTGGCTATTATAAAATAACTAGAAACAAAGGCCAGGTGCTTTAAGTTTTCACCAAGATATTGGACCTCATTTCTAGATAAGTAAATGGTGACTAATTTGAGAAAAAAATTGTCTACTTTCTCTTCAATACTGGAGTTACAAGAATGTGCTATTTTCTTTAGGCACATTATTACACAAGTAGTTTCTAATAGGTCTCCTTCAATCTGTAAGCACAAATATGAGTACTATCATTTACACTTTCCCCCAGCTATGTATGACTGAACAAAATTTGGTATTGGGGTAGGGGGAGAAAAAAAATAATCATTTTAATCTAATCAACAATCCTAGACACAGGAGATAAAAATAATTTAAAATTCATGAAGACACCATCTTCCCATTTTTAAAAGGTTAAGTTCCCCTAAGCTATGAAAGAAAAACACCCTCTGAAGACCTGGGGAAGCAGTAAACACTGGTGGCAAGTGACAGGAATTGATCCTCCTTGGCTGTGCCTGTCATGTCTCTATATTTTATTTCCACCATCTCTACAATGCTATGAAAAGATAGAGTGGGTGCTGGACTATGGCCCGAGGGCTTGGTACCTGGGTCTCTGACTTTTCTCAATTAGGAAGCCTCCCTGCCTGATGGAGAGATGTGCATCTGACTGGTGCATGGACAGTTGTGAGGTATTGATTAGCCATAATGTGAAGTCAAATCTGAATAAAAAAGACCTTGATTGGAGACAGCATGCCCTCTAAGTCAAGGGTCCAGAGATTCTGATGAGCTCTGTTTCCTTTCTGGGAGAGAGAGAGTTCCAGCTTCCTTATAAAGGCTCTCTTGATAAGAAAGTCCAGTGGACCTTCTGTCAGAAAAGCTGAGGCTTCAGATTTGACAGGTGCTTGTTAGTTTTTCATCCCAGGTCACTCAACATTCAGAGAAGAGAAGAAAAGAAGATTGCTAATATTGCCGGGTACCACAAAAGTTAGCCTCGCACTTGCACTAGGAAGCTACAGCTGCCTTCCTCTACGTTAAAGAAAATGCAAACTCTACCTAGCATGGAACATGTCTTTTTCTACAATGCTGGCCTCACTGCAACACAGCACATAGAACATGCACTAATTAAAGTATTATTTAGATCATGAACAACCAACACATGGATTTGTGTTGAATTTTTAAAAATTATTTCTTTTTTCAAGTGGTACCTTTGCATTCTTTTTGCAGATCTTCTATTTTGACCTTAAAATGTCTTGGTCTCTTTCATTTGTATGATGTTTTTAAAACAGTTGTATTTATCATTTCCCTTGAGCCTTTAAAATAGTTCTGTGAAGTAGAAAGTCCAAGTGTCATGGTTCCCATATGAAGAATGCAGAAACAAAGATACACACAGAGGCTCTGAGATTGTCTAAGATTGTGAAGATAATTAATGTTAGAATCAGAATTAGAACTCAAGCACTCTATCTTTTAGTCTGATTTTCTTATCCCAGAACCAGAAATAAACCATTCTGACACCAAAACTACACGTTTGCAGTGTCGTAACTGAATGCTGTTTTAGGTAACCTCATTCTAGATTTGCCATACTTCATAACCTATCTCAGCAATTACTGTTTCATTTTTAAAGTTAGCAAGGATAGAGACAGTGTTTGCTGCATCCTCTCTTAATACTATTAATGGGTGACTAAATAAACTCATATTCCTACTGAGAATACCCTCCATTTCTTGCACAAGTTCTTTAATATGCTTATATGCACTTATTTCATCACATATTGTTTTGGATTTTAATTTTCCTTTGTTTCAGAAATATGTTTCTCTTATTCACTCTTGTATGTGTGCCCCGTCACCATCTCTGACCCAAAACAGATATTCAATAAACACCAGTCACAGAAATAACAGATGAGTGAACAGAAGCACTAGAAATCAAAAGGAGAACCATAGTGGACTAGATACCATTGATAAAGCTCTCTATAAATTAACAGAAAACACTGCAACAACTACTGCCTTTGTCAAATTTTAGAGAATTTGAGAACTCTCTTCAGAGCCTCACCTTTCTTATGACATAAATCATGTCTTGTTCACCTCTGTTGTTGTTTGTTTGTTTTTTGAGGCAGGGTCTTGCTTTGTTGCCCAGGCTAGAGTGCAGTGGAGTGACCATTGCACACTTCAGCCTTGACCTTCTGTGCTCAAGTGATCCTCCCATTTCTGTTCTCCAAGCAGCTGGGACTACAGGTATACATTGCTACACTAAATATTTAAATTAAAAAATTTAAAGTTTAAATTTTTATAGAGACAGATCTCACTATGTTGCCCAGGCTGGTCTCGAACTCCTGGGCTCAAGTGGTCTGCCCTTCTTGACCTCCCAAAGTGCTAGGATTACAGGTGTGAGCCACTACGCTCAGGTTTGTTCACCTTTGTATCACCAAGACCTGGCCCAGAGGAGGCACTAAGTAATTATTTGTTGAAATGACTGTTGAAGACAAATTCTTTCTTCTCTTTTTTCCCTCCTGTTACTAATATACATGTAAATATTTAAAAGAAACATTTATTGAGTACTGCAACAGGCATGTTGCCGTGCACTTAATATGCATTATTACTTTTATTTCTCAAATAACTCCAATAAGTAGATACAGTTATTATCTCCATTGTAGAGGTCAGGAAGCTGAAGCTCAGAAAAGTCATATGACTTGTCAAAAGTTGAAAAGAGGTGGAGAACCTGATGTTCTGACTCAGCTCAGATTCTTAACTATTCCACTAGTCTGCCTCTGAGTCACATTGCACTGTTTGATTTTTAATGAACAACAGTAGCAAATACTTACGTAACACTTACTATGTGCCAGCTATTGTTCTAAGCACATTGCATAGATCAATCAATTTAATCCTCTTATCTTCTCTTATCAACCTTCTAATGGAGACTCTAGTATTTTACTCATTAGACTCATAAGACAATGGATGCCTAGAGAGTATAATAAGCAAGATGTGTCAAACCACACAGCCAGTAGGGGTGGAACTAGGGTAGAAACCCAGGCTGTCTGACTCTAAAGTTAATGCTTTCAAACCACTTTGGAGTAATAATACTTTCTCTTGATAGAGTAGTCAAGTTTTTCTAGTAATATAATTCATAATATTTATCCCATAATACTTAGAATTCCCTTAGCACACATAGTCTATATCTCTCATTTGGTACTTATCTCAAAGTGTATTGTTTTTTTTTTGTGTGTGTGTAGTGTTCAATCTCTCTAACTAGATTTTAAGCTTTAGAGGAGGGATGGCTGCCAATTTTAAATCCAAGATCCTTAGCTTAAGAGTTGAAGCACTCATCCAGAAATGTTATGTATACTCATAGTATAAGCTAACATATAAAAATGACTTGCATATGTTCATTTGAGGTGGATGAATATTTCTATTATAATACCTAGAATACAGAAGGTAAAATTAAGATATTGTTAGGTATAGTTAAGAGTCTAAAAACTATTTTAGACATATCAGGGCTGTTAATTCTTAGATATTTCTGATAAATAAAATTTTGGTATTCATCAACATGAAATTCTAGTGTTACACATGGAATTGTTATTTTCTTCTGACATATGCCTTATTCTATTAATTAATCATTGGAAATGTGTGTCAAGCCCTTAAAAAAAATACAAAGGGAATGGTAGGAAGTAAAAAAAAAAATGGTGTTTTAGTATTTATATTTGCACTTCTTGAAAAGTAGCAAATATATTGCCTGATGTTTAAAAGCATAGGAAATACTTCCCAAACACATGTTGAAGTATATTTTATATTAGGCTTTCCATTGTCAGACTGCAATGTCAGACTATTTATGGCTCATGGGAAATACTGACAAAGTCCTTGTGTTTTACCTGAAACCCTCTATTTGTCTTTATTTATACAAAGCATCTTTTACCACAATGTTTTGCAAAACTCGTCTTCCCAAACGTTAAGCCAAAGATAATGCATGGAATGTCAGTACAAATGTCAATTTATGTTGGTTTCTATTTGAATTGATGCCAAGAAACCCTTTCAAAAAAAATCATTGAGTTTTTAAAGCTTCCTTGTATGTTGCTACTTTGACAACCAGCAAGCGTTGATCCATAGAGTCTGGTCAGCTTTGTCAGTTGCCTGATAAAAAGATTTCAGGAGTATCCAAATATAATAAATTGTATATTATGAGATCTATCACATTAACTTGGTGGTTCTCAATTAGGAATGATTTTGTTGCCAAGGGGACATGTAGTAAAGTCTGGAGAGTTTTGTGGTTGTCAGGACTGGGGCTGCTATTGGCATCTAATAGGTAAGAGGGTCAGGGAGGTTGCTAAACATCCTACAATGTTCTGGACAGCCCCCGTGACCAAGACTAACCTGGTTCAAAATGTAATAGTGCCATGGTTGAGATATTCTGCTTAGTTTAAGGCCCCTGTCTTTCTGTTAAAAGTCCGGTGACCTTCAAAGGATCTGAATAGACATTTTTCAAAAGAATACATGCAAATGACCAGCAGGTATATTAAACAGTGTCCAACATCACTAATCATCAGAGAAATACAAATCAAATCCACAATGAGGTATCATCTTACCCTAGTTAGGATGGCTGTGATTAAAAAGACAAGACGTAACATGTTCATGAGGATGTAGAAAAAAGGAAACGCTTATACATTGTTGGTGGGAATGTAAATTAGTACAGCATCCATGAAGAACAGTAGGGAGATTTCTCAAAGATCTAAAAATAGAACTAACATTTGATTTGGTAGTCCCACTGCTGAGCATCTACTCAAAGGAAAAAAATCAATATATCAAAAGATATCTGCATTCATATGTTTATCTCAGCAGTATTCACAACAGCATGGGGTATGGACTTAACCTAAATGTCCATCAACGGATTAAAAGAATATAGCATACACACACACACACACACACACACACACACACACACACACAATGGAATACCACTCAGCCATGAAAAAGAATGAAATAATGTCTTTTGCAGCAACATAGATGGAACTTGAGGTCATTAACTTAAGTGAAATGAGTCAGGCACAGAAAGACAAATATCACATGTTCTCACTCATAGCAGCTGCTAAAAAATGTGTTTACATGGACATAAGAGTAGATTGATAAATAATGGAGATTTGGAAGGATGAGGAAGTTGCGGGGAGGGCAGGGGCAGGTGGTGAGGATGATAAGAAGTTGGTTAATAGGCATTGTGGAAGACAGCTTGGTGAATTCTCAAGGATCTAGAACGGGAAATACCATTTGACCCAGCAATCCCATTACTGGGGGTATACCCAAAGGATTATGAAACATTCAATTATAAAGACACATGCACATGTATGTTTATTGCAGCACTGTTTACAATAGTAAAGACTTGGAACCAACCCGAATGCCCATCAATGATAGACTGGATAAAGAAAATGTGGCATATATACACCATGGAATACTATACAGTCATAAAAAAGCATGAATTCATGTCCTTTGCAAAGACATGGATGAAGCTGGAAACCATCATTCTCGGCAAACTGACTCAAGAACAGAAAACCAAATACTGCATGTTCTCACTCATAAGTGGGTGTTGAATAATGAGAACACATGGTCGCAGGGAGGGGAACATCACACATCAGGGCCTGTCGGGGGACAGGGGAGCTAGGGAGGGATAGCAGGGGGTAGGGGGATTGCGGAGGGCTAACATTAGGAGAAATACCTAATGTAGATGATGAGGGTATGGATGCAGCAAACCACCGTGGCACATGTATACCTATGTAACAAACCTGCATGTTCTGCACATGTATTCCAGAACTTAAAGAGCATAAAAAAAAGAAGTTGGCTAATGGGTACAATGTATGTTACTTTCATGGTGGATATGCATGTAACGAAATTGTACATGTACTCCATAAATTTGTACAAATAAAACAGAAAAAACTTGGTACCCTTGAAACAGGGAATAGTAATGATTTGCATCATATCAGTCATTTAAATTTTAGTGTGAATTTACCTTTACTTGTGGTCAGATAAGTTTTTGATGTGGTGGGGGTGGGCCTTCAAGGGAGGGAGAGATTTCTGGAGACACTGCATGGAGGAGTGGTATCATTGTAGGACAAAATGCATAAATGGGAGGCTGAAGGCTAAAGGGGGCAGTGCCTTTTGTTTTTCTTTAGATACAGCTTCAATTATAGTTTAGGAAATAAAGAATGAAACAAGTATGCATATGAGACCATTATATAAATAGGCAATTGGATAATAGACCCTAGTAATCTGAAATCAGTATAAAAATGAGGCAATTGATAGCCCTTAGCAATCTAAAGTTTTCTCTTATTTCTCTCCTATGTGACTTCTACTTTACAGGCTGAAAACATGCTATGAACTTGGCTGCCTCCACTTGGGCTTACATTTCTTACTCCTGCTTGGAAAACATTTAACTTTCCTTTCTGCTTATTTATACCAGGAATGGCAAAGAATTTTACCTTGAAAGTCAGCTCTACCTAACCGGAGTGGGTTATTGCTATGTTGAGAAGGATTCCGATGCTCCGTCTGGGTTAAATTGGAAAGACTCTGCCATGCTTACCTATGTCTTGTATGGTCTGGGAAGGAGCTGTGGCTCAATTATGGCCAAGCGTCTGCCATCCCAGACCTAATGTTTCCAGGCTCAGTTAGTACCTTTTCATGAAGTATTCCCTAACTAAATTAGCTCTTCTCTGAATTTCCATAGCAAACATAGTCTATATCTCTCATTTGGCACTTAATCCAAAGTGTGGTAATGCTTATCTTAAAGGAAGGTCCAATTTCTCTAACTAGATTTTAAGTTTTTGGAAAAATGATGGCTCCCAATTTAAAATCTCAAACACTTAGCTTAAGAGTTGATGTCTGTCATGAATGGATAAATGTAGGATACATTTATAATGGGTTACTATTCAGCCCTAAAAAAGAAGGAAATTCATTTGTGACAACAGGAATGAACCCAAAAGACACTATATTAAGTGAAATAAGCTAGGCACAGAAAGACAAATACTACATGATCTCACTTACATGTGGAATATAGAATAATGGAACTCAGAGAAGCAGAGAGTAAAATGGCGTTTGCCAGGAGCTGAGGGTGGGGGATTGGGGAAATGTTGGTCAAAGGATAAAAAATTCAGTTAGATAGGACAAATAAATTCAGGAGATCTATAGTGTAATGCGGTAACTCTAGTTTATAACAATGCAGTGTATACTTCAGCATTACTAAGAGAATAAGTTTGATGTTTTCTCACCACAAAAATGATTAGTATGTGAGGTAACACATATTTTAATTAGTTTGAGCAATTTCACAATGTATACATAATTTCAAAACATCATGCTGTACACCATAAGTATATTCATTTTTATTTGTCAGTTAAGGAAAAGAAGAGTTAACTCCTACCTCTCCAGATCACTAACTGCATCTAACACGGTCACCTCTATTTTCCCTTCCCATCCTCTGTCAATGAGTGGCCTCAGATCACCGGTGTAACCTTTTCAAAAAATACAGCATGGGCTCTATCTAGTTCTACTGATCTAAAATATCTATGTGTGGGCCAGGTACAGTGGTTCATGCCTGTATTACCAGCATCTTGGGAGGGTGAGGAAGGCAGATCACTTGAGCCCAGGAGTTTGAGACAAGCCTGAGCAACATAATGAGACCCTGTCCCTATAAAAAATACAAAAAAATAAATAAATTAGCTGGGTGTAGTGACACACATCTGTACTCTTAGCTACTCAGGAGGCTGAGGAGGTTGAGGCTTCATTGAGCCAAGATCTCACCACTGCCTTTCAGCCTGGGCAAGAGAGGGACACCCCTGTTTTAGAGCTATGGAAATGCTTGGTGACAGTTTTTTTTTTTCAAGTTCCAATTTTCTTCTCCCACACAATTACCAATGCTGTTTTATCCCCCTACTGAAATGCTTTCCATGTTTTGCCGTTATCTTTAAAACTCCTATTGTCCTTTCCAGGTCAAGCTCAGAGGCCATCTTTGTTGTGAGCCTTTCTTGATCTGTTCAGATTGAAACGCTTCTGGTTTATTTCTTGTGAGCTTTTCTAGCCTTTCAGTGATAATTATCATATGATCCCTGTGTGGTAGAAATTTATGTATACATCCCACACTTTGGGCTATAATGTCTTTGGATTCAGAAATCACACCTCATACATAAAAAGTGATCAGTAAAATTCAGTTGAATGAATTTAATATTGTTGCAGCCCTTTTTTTGTTTCTTGTATTTTCTTTACTGTTGTGCCAAATAGAAAAGTTAGTATTATAAAGCTTGTCATTGATGAGATATTAAAGACAGTTGAAAACTTCACATTGCCTCATTTCTTATTCTGATGACCTTGTCAAATTATATCATTATATAATAATTTTCTTATTTTGTGTCTTCCATGATACTTTATGCTAGGTACTGTTCTAGGCACAGAAGATGCAAGCATAAAACAGGATTCTCTAAGGAGCACAGACTAACAGAGAAGACCAGTAGTGTGACTGAGGTGCGCTGTTGGCTTATGCATGAGGTAGAGTAGAAACAGGAGATGGAGAGTTCACAGGAAAGAGGTTTAACAAATCTTCATGGAAGATGTGACACAGATGTATTTCAGTTCATTTCAATGTTATATATAGTCCTGCCTCTAGATTATTTATAGTACCTGATATAATGACACATATCACTTCATTCATATGGATTCAGTGCAATACTTCATGCATGGCAAGTTTTTTTTGCCTTATGAAACTTTGTAAAACTTTTTTTCTTTTTGAGATGGAGTCTCATTCTGTCACTCAGGTTGGAGTGCAATGGCGTGATCTTGGCTCACTGCAACCTCCACCTGCCAGATTCAAGCGATTCTCCAGACCCATGAGTAGCTGGGATTACAGGAGCATGCCATCACGCCCAGCTATTTTTTGTATTTTTAGTAGAGATGGGGTTTCTCAATGATGGCCAGGCTGGTCTCGAACTCCTGACATTAGGTGATCCGCCTGCCTTGGCCTCCCAAATTGCTGAGATTACAGGCGTGGGCCACTGCGCCTGGTGAAAACTTCTTTCTTAATTTAAATTTTTATTTTATAGGAAAGTGTTACATGTGCAGGTTTGTTACAAGAATATATTGTGGGATGCTGCCATATGAATTTCTATTGATTCCATCAATAGAAGCTAGTGAACATGGTACCCAATAAGAAGTTTTTCAGCCTTCCCACCCCGCAATTGGTAGTCCCTAGCATCTATTATTTCCATCTTTATGTGCACGTGTACCCATGGTTTAGCTCCCCCTTATAAGCAAGAACATGCAATATTTGGTTTTCTGTTTCTTCATTAATTTGCTTGGGATAATGGCCTGAAGCTTCATCCATGTTGCTGCAAAGAACATGATTTCATTCTTTCTGTGGCTGTTTAGTATTCTATGGTGCATATGCACCACATTTTCTATCCAATATACCATTGATGGGCACCTAGGTTGTTTCTGTATCTTTGCTATTGTGAATAGTGCTGTGATGAACATATGAGTGCATATGTCTTTTTGGTGGAACAATTTGTTTTCCTTTGAGAATAGAGCCAATAATGGGATTGCTAGGTAGAATGGTAGTTCTATTTCTTTTCCTGAACATCTTCTAGATGTGGTTGGTTGGATCTCTAGATGCAGAACCCAGGGATATGGAGGGCTCATCTGTACATATACTAAGATGTATACTATGGGTCAAGGACTGTCCAAAGCTTTGAGAAGACAGAGATGGATAAACAAGCTATGGTTAGCAGATTACAGAATAAAAAGTATAAAATTGTAGATAGAGCCAAGAGTGGTGCCTTACGCCTGTAATCACAACACATTGGGAGGCCAAGGAGGGAGGATCACTTGAGACCAGGAGTTTGAGATCTGCTGGTCAACATAGCAAGATCCTGGCTTTATGAAAATAAAAAATAAAATTAATTGGGCCTGGTGTTGCATGCCTGTAGTCCTAGCTACTCGGAAGGCTGAGGCAGGAAGATCCCATGAGCTCAGATGTTTGAGGCTATGGTGAGCTACAATTGCATTACTATACTCCAGCCTGGGCCACAAAGCAATACCCTGTCTCTAAGAAAAATAATCAAAAAATTAATAAAATAAAACTGGGAATGGTCTAAGGTTGGGGAATGCTGAGGGACAGGGAAAGGCACTGTAAGAAGAAAGAGTGGTGTTGAGTAAAGGGGTAATGGTATAAAACAGAATCAGGCTTCTGCAACTTTAGGCACAAATGGCAACATAGGGTGGTCACAACTGAAACACGAAATGTTAGCTCGCCTGATGATAGAAGAGGCTGTAAAAGCAACCAGAGTCTGAGTCAGGAAAGGTTTTATATAACCTACAGTACTGTTGGGACTTGGTCCCATGGCAGTAAGAAGACAGGGAAGAGCTTTGGTGGTGAGAATATGATTGGGTATGTGTTTTAGAAAAGTTACTCTGGTAGGTATGAATACTCTTGTTTACTAGTTATGACAATAAAATATGAGAGAGCCAGATGTACCTTCTCAAAAAAAGCAAGAACATTCCCCAGAAAACATCTTTTTTTTCTCTTTTTGAGATGGGGTTTCACCATGTTGGTCAGGCTGATCTTGAACTCCTGACTTCAGATGATCCGCCTGCCTCAGCCTCCCAAAGTGCTGGGATTACAGGCCTGAGCCACCGTGCCCAGCCATTTTTCTTTATTTCTTCTTAAAAAAAAAATGAGATGCATGTGCAGAATGTGCAGGTTTGTTAGATAGGTATATATGTGCCATGGTGGTTTGCTGCACCTATTGACCCGTCTTCTAAGTTCCTTCCTCTCATACACCACCCCCATCAGGCCTGGGTATATGTTGTTCCCCTCTCTGTGTCCATATGTTCTTATTGTTCAGCTCCCACTTATGAGTGAGAACATGTGGTGTTTTGCTTTCTATTCCTGTGTTAGTTTGCTTTGAATGATGACTTCCAGCTTCATCCCATGCCCTGCAAAGGACATAATCTCATTCCTTTTTATGTCTATATAGTATTCCATGGTGTATATGTGCCACATAGTTTTCATCCAGTCTATCACTGATGGGCATTTGGGTTGGTTCCATGTCTTTGCTACTGTAAATAATGCTGCAATAAGCATACAATTGCAGCATTGTATGTGTGTCTTTATAGCACAATGATTTATATTCCTTTTGGTATATAACCAATAATGGGATTGCTGGGTCAAATGGTATTTCTGGTTCTAGATCCTTGAGGAATTGCCATACTGTTTTCCAGAGTGGTTGAACTAATTTACATTCCCATGAAAAATGTAAAAGCATTCTTATTTCTCCACAGCCTCGCCAGCATCTGTTGTTTCCTGACTTTTCAATAATCACCATTCTGACTAGCGTGAGATGGTATCTCATTGAGGTTTTGATTTGCTTTTCTCTGATGATCAGTGATGTTGAACTTTTTTTCAAATGTTTGTTGGTAAATAAATGTCTTCTTTTGAGAAGTGTTTGTTCATATCCTTAGCCCACTTTTTGATAAAATTGTTTTTTTTCTTATAAATTTGTTTAAGTTCCTTGTAAATTCTGGATATTAGACCTTTGTCAGATGGGTAGATTGCAAAAATTCTCTCCCATTCTGTATGTTTCCTGTTCATTCTGACAATAGTTTCTTTTGCTGTGCAGAAGCTTTTTAATTAGATCCCATTTGTCAATTTTGGCTTTTGTTGCAATTGCTTTTGGTGTTTTTATCATGAAGTCTGGCTCACTATATGCAGAAAACTGAAATTGGACCCCTTCCTTACACCTCATACAAAAATTAACTCTAGATGTACTAAAGACTTAAATGTAAAACCAAAAACCTTAAAAACTCTAGAAGAAAACCTAGGCAATACCATTCAGGACATAGGCATGGGCAGAAAATACTGTTTATACAAACTCTAATAACTGTGCATAAAGAACATAAACAAGAATTGCATAGAATCATAGAAAAGGCTAAAAAAGTGTGTAAGTACAATGTTTTTTGTCCAATAGTAAAGAGTATAAATGTATTTTAATAAAAAATACTTCATGCATATGTACATGTAAGCATACGTAATACATAATATATGTATATACATACAAGCATGTATATTTATAAATACACAGGTTTGTGTGTGTATAATTTACTCAGGCAATCTCATATTAAGGAGAAATGATTAGGAAACATATATTTAGTGTTATGTTACAGGCTTTGAATGCAATTTATTGGAAAATTCTCTTTGAATAACTTCTCATTCTCATGGATATATTAACTACCACAATATACAATTGTATGTGTGTGTGTGTGTGTGTGTGTGTGTGTGTGTGTGTGTATATATATATATGGATTAATAAACTGTCAACACCAACATAACCACTAAATTTGTTAAGTGCATTTTAAAGAAAAGAAATGCCTTGAAACCTTGGGCTCTGCGAAAGTGCAGTCCTATATCTGTCTCTAAAATATATATACATACAGGTATATACCATATTGTGTATGACATAAATAACATAATAGAGAGTATGTGTGGGTGTCCACACATGTGCACATATGATGAGGTAGCTGTGGGTGTGTTTCCACATTAAATGGAATATGTAAGCACAGAATTCACACCTCCATGCTATTCTTCCCCTCATCTCAATAAACTATTTACCAAGTTGTTAAAGAACAATGATAATTGATTTCTTGTTTTGTCATATTCACTTCTAAAACTCTAGCAAATCTTTCAACTTTATAGCAAGAATATATCTTGAACCCCTACCTTTCTTTCCATTATCATCACTTCTACCCCAGTATAAGCCAGGATGAGTTTAGTATTTCCTGGATTATTGCAGTGGTCTCCTATCCGACACTTCATACCCATTCTTAACCACATCCCCTTTCAGAAAACTAATCCTCTGCAAGGTGAAAGGAATATCCTTTTTAGAAAAGAAAAAAAACATACAAAACCACAACCCTGCTTGAAAACTTCTAAGACTTTCAGTTACACTTAGTTGCAATAAAATCCAAACCGTTTTTGGCTCCTGCCTTCCTGGCTAACCTTGTCTAGCACTGTCCCACCTGGCTTTCTTCCCACTTTACGACTGCTCCTGCTCAGTCTTCATGTCTGGTATCTCTGCTCCTGCCACACTATCTATTCCCAGAGGATGTTAAACTCATAAAGTCATGGAGCCTTTGTCCCAATGACCTTCTATGTGAAATGTTTGTTTTCAGATCTTTTATGGCAGCTTGCTTCTTATAATAACCGTCACCATCTCAGACACAGGTCTTTCCTATCTACCTAATATGACATGGACATCCTTCAATAAAATATTTCCATCCTCCTCATGGCAACTATTTGATATTTCTTGTCTAATTATTTCTATTTTTTTCTGCTTTTCTTCACTGGAAGAAAAGACTAGGAGAGTAAGAATTTTTATCTGTCTTGTTTAACACCATAGTCTGACATCCAAAACAGGGTCTGGCACACAGTAGTTACTTACTAAATGTAGTTGATTACATATTGTTGAATGGCCATTGGCATATAGATGGTATTTCACAGTAAAAACACAAATCACCCTCTTTGGGGAATATCCATGAAATGATCTTTTGGCCCTTTCCTAATTAAGATTCCAGACTTTTAGCCTCACAGAAAACAGGAGAAAACCATTAGAGCAGTCTCAGTAATGGTCTCTTTGCCCTTGGGTCAGGATGTTACAGAGAATGGGCTTAATCTAAAGATTTCCCACCTATGTTCCTGCTAATGGAAGATGTAATGTTTGATGTAAGAATTAAGCTGGGGATAATCACCAATTTTTGCCAACTATAAAGCTTTTCAAAATTATTGGAGAATTGGGAGATGAATGACAAGAGAAGTGAAAAGCACTTATTTTATAACTTAGGAAGCACTTGAGCTATTCTGAGTTCCATATACTCCTTATTATGCCCCCCACCAAAATAACAGCAATCTGCTCTTCTCACCCTCTAGATGAAAGATGGGCCAAAATTGGCATCAAAAGCATGCAGCATCTTGAACTATGCTTCTTTTTAAATTAATCAAAGTGTGTGGAAATGATCAAAGGGATAATACAAATAGAAAGTAATCATGACGTCAGTGACTGGCAGGCGTAACAAAGAGTTTGCCAATAGCTAACAAAGGGAACAGTAGCTAAAATGGTGTGCTTGTTTTCTTGAACAAGGAAACACATACAGACAAAAGGCTTTAGTTAATGTTATTTGAGTTTCTCCTATTTTTGCAGCAGTCATAAAATCTTAGGGCAGGCCATGTGTATTTAGTGCTGGTCTTGAGAACTGCAAGTCATCCTCATTCTAACTGTTTCACTCATAGTTAGGTCAGTGGAGTAAATCCACTGACCCCACTGATCCCAATTCTCAGTGGAGTCCATCCAGTGACTTAACTATGACCTTCTCTAGGGTCAGAACTTATTGTCTATTCAGGCATTTCTCCAAAGAAGATATACAAATGGCCAATGGGTATATGAAAAGGTGCTCAACATCACTAATCTTCAGAAATTAAAACTTGCAAGTTAAAACTACTACAGTTAGGATGGCTATTATCAAAAACAAACTAGCAAACAAACAAATCAAACCAAAGATAGATGTCAGCAAGGCTGTGGAAAAATTGGCATCCTTAAACACCATTGGTGGGAATGTAGAATGGTGCAGCCTCTACAGAAAAGTTTGATGTTTCCCTACAAATTAAAAATATCATATGATCCAGCAATCCCACTTCTGGGCATATACACAAAATAATTGAAATCAGGATCTGAAAAGGTATTTCTAACCCTAGTTCATTGCAGCATTGTTCACAGTAGCTAAGATATGGGAACAACACAACTGTCACTCAACAGATGAATCAGAATGTGCTATATACATACAACAGAATATTATTTAGTCTTTAAAAAGTTTTGCTATTTGCAATAACATGGTTATGCCTAGAGGACATTAATGGTAAGTGAAAAAAGACAGTCACAGAAGACAAAAACAGAAGATTCTACTTATATGAGGTGCCTAAAATAGTCAAATTTATAAATACAAAGAATGATAGACACCAGGAGATGAGGGCAAGGGAAATGGGGAATTGTTCCTCAATGGTAATAAAGCTTCTGTTTTCTAATAAGTCTTAGAGATCTACCATATATTGTAATACCTACAGTTAACAATATGGCATTGCACACGTTAAAATATTCCAAGAGGATAGATGTCATGTGAAGTGATTTTGCAAAGTAAATAAAAACCAAACAAACCCACAAAAGAGCAAAAGAAAATTTCTGGAGGTGACGGATATGCTTTGCACCATCTTTGTAGTGATGATACCATGGGTGCATGCATATGTCCCAACTCATCAAGATGAATATATTAATTGTATGCAATTTTTTTGTATATTAGTTGTATTTCAATAAAGCTTAAAAAACAGGAAACAAACAAGGCCAGGCATGGTGTCTCACACCTATAATCCCAGCACTTTGGGAAGGTGAAGTGGGCAGATCACTTGAGGTCAGGAGTTCAAGACCAGCCTGGCCAACATGGCGAAAACCCATCTCTACCAATAAATACAAAAAAAATTAGCTGGGTGTGGTGGCACATGCTTGTAGTCCCAGCTACTTGGGAGGCTGAGGTGGGAGACTCACTTGAACTCAGGAGGCAGAGGTTAAAGTAAGCCAAGATCGTGCCACTGCACTCCAGCCTGGGTGACAGAGTGAAACCCTGTCCCAAGCAATAACAAAAACATGACACAAACAAAACAAAAGAATACCGTTTCTAAGGTAGCTGGAGCTTATAAGCTAAATATATATAACAAATCCACTTAGCATCAGAATTGCTCCAACAAAGGAAAAAGGGAATGGTTTCATGCCAGTTCTGAGTTGAATATTTGGTTTCCTGATAAGGCTGGCTAAGCAAACTTTATTTAAGAGGCATACACTGTAAAAATTTCAGCATAAGGAAAATGAATGGTCTCAATATAGGTTTTGGAGTTTCCATGGGTTTAGATGCCAGAAAACCTGCTGCCTCCACAGTTTCCACACCTTTTCCTCAGCAAAATGTTACACAATTGTGTTGAAGACACTTGTGGCCTCTAATGGCCAGATAATGGACCACAATAAAAGTTATGGGTCCCCAGCTGGGGTGAAGTTCATAATGGTTGGCGAGATCCATTATTTGACCATTAGGATCTACAGAAAGGGGAGACAATTGTCAACCAAAAAGAAAAAAATTTGTCATTACATGTATTCCTTTTATTTGAAAAAAAATTTCCAATTCCCTATAGAGTGCAAGGCCATTTTCCTACGTATACAAGTTTCTTTATACCCATCCTGCCTGTATTTTTAGAAAGCTTTCAATGCATAAATGCATTACGTCAACCTAAGTTGATGGATTGAGATTGTGGCTTCACACTGGATTTCCAAGTAATTAATTACAATTTTCAGTGTTTTAAAAGAAACAAGAGAACAACAATAAGAGAAAATATCAAAGAATAGAATGAGTTCAGGTTAAATCTCTCTGTCCTCAATTTAAGTACGTTCCACAATACAATATTTGAAGAACATCATATATTCTGGATATCTGTCCCCTGAATTAGAAAGAGCCAACACCCTTTCAATGACAATGGTGGTGAGTTATTATTCCAGCGTCTTAGTAATATTTCTTTAGAAATCAATAAATACATCTTTAGCCATTTCATTTTGCCTTCTGGGACTGTTGATATTTTAGCTGTTGTCTTCGAGTGAACATAATGGTAGCATGATATCAATATCCATTTAAAAAATATATAATGCCTGTAATTCTTTTCTTTTGTCCCTCTCACCTTCGGAGGAAACTAAAGTCAAGGTAGAGTAATTCATAATCTATGGTGTGTGCTTGGGATGGGGGAAGGATGACCATACTTTGTCAGCCTTAGGATCTAGTAAAATCCTAAAATTGTCCCTCTTGAATGATTGATATTATCTGTCTGAGACCTTTTCTTATTAAAGCAGAGCCTAGTCCTGATCCTAAGGTAGCTCTTCATTTTGAGGAGTTGCATATTTAGCCTTGGTTCAGTGATTAGAGAAGTACATGTTAATGTAGTTTGCTTGGAAATGTAAATATTCTATTTAAAAATGATATTACGTAGCATAAGTAAATATTTCTAGTGCTTTTATAGTTAAATTTATATGAATCTTCCCCTTTATGCCACATAAGAGATAAGTTTCATTTTTTTTTTTTTTTTAAGAGACAGGGTCTTGCTCTGTCACCTAGGCTGGAGTACAGTGGCATGATCATAACTCACTGTAGCCTAGAACTCCTGGGCTCAAAGATCCTCCTGCCTCAGCTGCTGGCATGTCTGTGACCACAGGCATGTGCCACCACTAACTGCTAACTTAAAAAAAAAAATTGTAGAGATATTTCCATGTTTCCTGCGCTTGTCTTGAACTCCTGGCCTCAGGCAAACTTTCCACCTCAGCCTCCCAAAGTGCTAGAATTACAAGTGTGAACAACTGTACCCAGACAAGCTTCAGTTTTTAAAGAACCCGAATATTGATTTGAAGATATCCAAGGCACCTAAAATTACTATTATTATTTTTGAAATTCTTGATAATGTTCTGTTTTAAATTGTTTTTATTTTTTATGAATACATAATAGATGCATATATTTATGAGATATTTTGATACAGGTATATAATATGTAATAATCACTTAAGGGTAAATGGGGCATCCATCACCCCAAGAATTTATCATGTCTTATTTGATTGTTGAGTTCTTCATATTTTGTGTGGTAAATAAAATTTGCTCTAATATATGTATTAATTGATTATTAAAATATAGTGGATTTCTTTTTTGAATGGGAAATTATAACATTTTTATTTTATAATTTATTTTTTGCATTAAGATTTTAATGGATTTTTCATTTTATGTTCACAGAGTTTAGTTCTGGATCCATAATACCACTGTTATCTTTCAGGATTAGATGGTAAGAGGCTTATTGTTTGGACATATAATAAGAAGGTCGACCACCTGTTAAATAATTTGAATGACAGAAAATGCATGGAATAGTAAAACAATACTACCAATTTAATTTTTCTTAAATTTTTTCAGGATCCAAGTCTTTTCATAAAGATCAGTTTTTATCACAGGTATTGTGTGAGGGCTTCAGATAGTACTGATAGAATCTGGTTTCTAGTATACTGTAGATCAGAGTCTTAATTCTTCACGTAAGTCTGGAAAAAAGCACTGCAGAAACCCTTTATACAGTAGGCCACCATTTTGTATTCATATTTTAGCTTGGTATAAGAGTTTAGGTTTATAAAATCAGAAAAAGATAGTTCTCTAGAGCAACTGGTTTGAGTTCTCTTAGCAATGCTGGACCATGTATACTGTGAATTGTATAATTGGTCATGCTGCTCGATTTCTTTTGCAGTCATATTTGTGGCTGTATTTTTAACTAGTGAGTATGATTTCATGTACCTTTAAATGGTATCTTTAGTCTTTTTTTTTTTTTTTAAAGGCATCATTTTCATGGTTTAGAGTCAGGCTTGTAGTTCTTACTATTTTTTCCTTATTGTATCCTTAGCATATAGAGCACTCATAGACAGAATCACACACACACACACACACACACACACACACACACACACACACAGAGAGAGATCGAGAATGACTAGGAGGAAAGAAGAAGAGAAGAAAGCAGGAAGAAAGAAGAAAGGGGTGGAAGAGAGGAAGGGAGGGAGAGAAGGATAGAGGGAGGGAGGAAAGAAGGCAGGAACTAAGGAAGAACAAAAGAAAGAAAAAGTCTTTGTGTGTGTTTATACACACAGTTTATAAAACTGTGCTATCTATGTTGGTAGCCACTGGCCACATGTAGGGTATTGAACCCTTGAAAGATGGTTAGCCCAAATGGAGTTGTGGTGTATGTATAAATCCACAATGTATTTTGAAGACTTAGTATGGGAAAATAATGTACCCTTCTCATTAATTTTGATATTAATTATATGTTAAAATGATATTATTTTGAATACATTGGGTTAGATTTTATGAAAGGTAGTTTTATCTGTTTTACTTTTTAAAAAGTGACTACCAGAATATGTAAAACTATGTGTGATTCAATTTACGAGTGGCATTATATGTTTCTTAGCACTATTCTGTAACATCACAATAAGCTGGAGTTACCTTATCAATTTTTCAGAATGAATTTTCCTTTGACCTCATATTCTCTCTCTGAGTTAGCTGTAGACAAAGCTTATTTGTAGCAAAACCCAAGTTGGCAGGATCCCTCATTCCCACTCTCCCAATTCTTAGACTTTTTCATTTTGATAACTGTGACTCTTAATACAGTCACAAAAACTGCTCTTCCAAATTCTCTGTTGAGAACCAGGCTTTATAAGATGTGACCTCCAAAGGTATGGTCACATGGCACTCATGCTTTAGGAGATTATATCTAAGATATCTTACTGCACATATACACCTTCAGTTTCATATACTTAAAAAAAACTTGGTGAATTGTCTGCCTCTACTATAAATTAAGAGTAGAGTAAAAAAACTATCCTTTTCTCTAGAGAACAAACAAGCTGAGGATATCATCTTCTATCCTAGTTTTCTTAGCTTTATAAAAGCTTGGCTAGGATAGTCATGTAGAAAATTCTAGATGGATAAATTTTTGAAACTCAGAAGATACTCTGTATGAATGTTTCTGAATTGGAAATCTGAATTAGAATCAATGGCAATTTTATTTTATTGTAAATTAAATATATTTTCATTAATTTTGAGCCATAACTGTCAGTATATTGTTCTTCAGTACTTAAATTATGAGGATAAGCATATTGGACTCCATAATGTGGCCTCCCTCTCCAGCTTCAATTATTTCATTTGCTTGGCCATTTAAATATGAGTGACTATTTATGAGGGGTTATTTCCATGACTGTTTAAGCATGGATCATTGAGAATGTCTCAAAGTAATTTATTTTCATATTTCACCTTGGGGTCCCTCCCTTTCTGTCCTGGCTTCTACAAATCATAGTAAAAGCAATTCCCTGTGAGAGAAAGTGAAATTCCGGGGCCCCTTTGTCTTCTCCACAAAGCCCGTTGCCAATGTCAGTGCATGAAATTATCATTATTAATGCAATTCCTTGGGGGTGAAGGCCTTGTCTGCAGAGTGTCCAGGTAAACTGTTCCTGTTAGAGAATGATGCCACAGTCAGTGGTCTTGGGGAATACGGACCATAGTCAGCTGAAGAACAGCACTTAGGCAAGAAGCAAAAGAAAACTCTTCATTCTGGAATAAATTTCAAGGCACCAGAAAATGTTTTGCTAGTAATATAATATTTAATGTTTTCATGAATAAAATATTGGTTTGTAATACATTAAAAACATGCGAACGTGATAACCAGTTTAAAATTCATGCATCTATTTTCCTCTGGAGTGATCAGTGACTTCTGATTAGGATGACAAAAATGGGTTATAAGACATGTGCCTTTCTGCAGAATTGCTGTATATTAGAGGCCAAGATACCAGTAAAATTAGATTAAGGTTAAAAGAGGAATGTAAATTTTGTTAATAAGGTTTCTATATTTTAATTCAAATCCAAACACCCTGAGGGCCTATTGATGGTAATCCCATTTAAACTTGCAAAAAGCTTTTCTGGTATCAAGGGATCCAGATCGGTACTGCCTTTATTACCTGCAAAATGAAGAATTTTCTTAAATCTTCAACTCTAGGTAGTATAAACATAATAATAGAATTTTGATGATTTCTAACATGCAAATCATGTGATTATGTATCAACTCAAATGAGTATGTTCTGTCAATGAATGTTATATATGAATGTTGAATGCATAGATCATAGAATCATCCATTCTACAACTTTGTGTTTAAAATGACTTTACTTGTGTCTAAAGCATTTATGCTTAATTTACTAACATGTGTCTTTTGAGGTGGTGAAAGCTCAAAATGCTTTGAAAGGACAATATATATATTTTTAAGTTAAAGACACATCATTGTGGTCCTTTGTAAACAAATGGGCCTTTGGTAAACAACTCACTTTGGTAAATAACTTCTCCACTTTACGGATACTTTTGCCATCTGCTTCTCTCTCCTTTCATTTTTGTGTCTCTCTGCTTTCTTTCAACTCCATCTCTCCAGTCACAAAGTCCTACTTGGACCCTCATCATGATGTATCTCAAATTTCAACATACGCTTGTTCTCTTTTCCATGCTTGCTGACTGCATCCCTCTTGAACTAGATGCTAAAACATTCTATATTCAACCTACATGGAACATTAAATGTGTGTGTGTGTGTGTGTGTGTGTGTGTGTGTGTGTAAAATAAGGCATATATAAAATATATAATATATTTAAAAATATAAAAATATATGATATATTTATAATAATATATAATATATATATTTTCAAAAGTAACAAATGCTTAAATCTTTTTTTTAAAATATTGCTATAATGGCATATAAAGAATGAAAATTTTAGAGCCAGGTAAATGCATGTATGTTCTAATTTCCTCCCTTCTTATCTCATCAAGATATCAATGCCAACAATTACTGCCCCCTTTATAGCTTCTTCTATCATTCTTATCAGCAAAAAACATGCAATACTAACATCATATCTTGAAAATGCTCTGGATAAGACAAATACTTGTCTCCCTTACTAGATGAAAGCCCGATGATGCCAAGGTATTTATATGTCTTATTCAGTACTATTTACTCAGCACTTAGAATACTGATAAGTGTTGTTCTAGCATCTATTAAACTTTCAACAAATATTTGTCAAATGAATGAATGATATCTAGATCATAGTATAAGCTTAGTCAAAATCAGCTATTACGAAACTGACAATTTTTGAACTGATATTTGTTAAAAATAACAAAATGATTCCAAACAACTACAAAACAAAGGCTGTCTTAAAACATTACATATATTGGAAAAAGAAATGGAATGAGGAGGATGATACAAGATGGCCAAAAGGAACAGCTCTGGGGTGCAGTTCCCAGTGAGAATGCAGAAGCTGCTGCAGGTGATCCCCAGGCAAGCAGGGTCTGGAGTGGACCTCCAGCAGTCCTACAGCAGAGGAGACTGACTGTTAGAAGGAAAGCTAAAAAACAGAAATAACTTCATCATCAACAAAAAGGATGTCCACTCAGAGACCCCATATGAAAGTCACCAACTATAAATACCACAGGTAGATAAATTCACAAAGATGGGAAGAAACCAGTGCAAAAAGGATGAAACCACCCAAAACCAGAATGCCTTTTCTCCTCCAAGAGATCACAACTCCTCACCAGCAAGGGAACAAAGCTGGATGAAGAATGAGTCTGATGAATTGACAGAAACAGGCTTCAGAAAGTGGATAATAACAAACTTCTCTGAGCTAAAAGAACATGTTCTAACCCAATGCAAAGAGACTAAGAACCTTGAAAAAATGTTTGATGAAATGCTAAGGAGAATATACAGCTTAGAGAATAATATAAATGAATTGATGTAGCTGAAAAATGCTACACAAGATCTTCACAAAGCATAAACAAGTTTCAATAGCTGAATCGAACAAGCAGAAGAAAGGATATCAGAGACTGAAGATCAACTCAATGAAATAAAATGAAGAGGCATGATTAGAGAAAAAAGAGTAAAAAGAAATGAACAAAGCCTCCAAGAAATATGGGATTATGTGAAAAGACCTAATCTACGTTTGATAGGTGTACCTGAATGAGACGGAGAGAATGAATCCAAGCTGGAAAACACTTTTCAGGATATTATCCAGGAGAGCTTCCCCAGCCTAGCAAGTCAGGCCAATATTTAAGTCCAGGAAATACAGAGAACGCCACAAAGATATTCCTCAAGAAGAGCAACCCAAAGGCACATAATCGTCAGATTCACTGGAGTTGAAATGAAGGAAAAAATGCTAAGGGCAGCCAGAGAGAAAGGTTGGGTTACCCACAAAGGGAAGCCCATCAGACTCACAGTAGATCTCTTGGCAGAAACCCTACAAGCCAGAAGAGAGTGGGGGCCAATATTCAACATCCTTAAAGAAAAGAACTTTCAACCTAGAATTTCATATCCAGCCAAACTAAGCTTTGTGAATGAAGGAGAAATAAAATCCTTTATGAACAATCAAGTACTCAGAGATTTCATCACCACCAGACCTGCCTTACAAGAGCTCTTGAAAGAAGCACTAAACATAGAAAGGAACAACCAGTACCAGCCACTCCAAAAACATAACAAATGATAAAGAGCATTGACACAATGAAGAAACTGCGTCAACTAATGGGCAAAACAACCAGGTAGCATCAAAATGTCAGGTTCAAATTCACACATAACAATATTAACCTTAAATGTAAATGGACTAAATGCTCCAATCAAAAGACACAGACTGGTAAATTGGATAAAAAGTCAAAACTCATCGGTGTGCTGTATCCAGGAAACCCGTCTCATGTGCAAGGACACACATAGGCTCAAAATAAGGGGATGGAAGAAGATTTACCAAGTAAATGGAGAGAAAAAAAAAAAAAAGCAACAGTTGCAATGCCAGTGTCTGATAAAATAGACTTTAAACGAACAAAGATAAAAAAAGACAAAGAAGGGCATTACATAATGGTAAAAGGATCAATGCAACAAGAAGAATTAATGATCCTAGATATATACGCACCCAATACAGGAGCACCCAGATACATAAAGCAAGTTCTTAATGACCTACAAAGAGACTTAGACTCCCACACAATAATAGCAGGAGACTCTTACACTCTACTGTCAGTATTAGACAGATCAACAAGACAGAAAATTAACAAGGATATCCAGGACTTGAACTCTGATCTACACCAAGAAAACCTAATACACATTTACAGAACTCTCCACCCCAAATCCACAGAATATACATTCTTCTCAGTACCACATCACACCTACTCTAAAACTGACCACATAATTGGAAGTAAATCACTCCTCAGCAAATGCAAAAGAATGGAAATCATAACAAGCAGTCTCTCAGACCACAGTACAATCAAATTGGAACTCAGGATTAAGAAACTAACTCAGAACCTCATAGCTTCATGGAAACTGAACAACTGGCTCTTGAATGTTAACCGGATAAACAATGAAATGAAGGCAGAAATAAAGATGTTCTTCAAAACCAAAGAGAATGAATACACAATGTACCAGAATCTCTGGGACACACTTAAAGCAGCGCCTAGAGGAAAATTTACAGCAATAAATGCCCACATGAGAAGCAAGGAAAAATCTAAAACTGACACCCTAACATGAAAATTGAAAAAGCTAGAGCAACAAAATAAAAAAAAACAAAAACAAACAAAAAAAAAACCCTCAAAATCTAGCAGAAGACAAGCAATAACGAAGATAGGAGCAGAACTGAAGGAGAGAGAGACATAAAATCACTTCAAAAAATTAATACATCCGTGAGCTGGTTTTTTAAAAAGATCAACAACATAGACCACCAGCAAGACTGATGAAAAATAAAAGAGAGAATAATTAAACATATGCAATAAAAAACAATAAAGGGGATATCACCATCAATTCCACAGGAATACAAACTACCATCAGAGATTACTACAAACAACTCTATGTACATAAAACAGTAAACCTGGAAGAAATGGATAAATTCCTGGACACTTGCACCCTCCCAAGCCTAAACCAGGGAGAAGTCAAAACCCTGAATAGATCAATAACAAGGGCTGAAGTTGAGGCAGCAATTAATAGCTTACCAACCAATAAAAGCCCAGGTCCAGATGGGTTCACAGCCATATTCTACCAGACATACAAAGAGGAGCTGGTACCACTCCTGAAACTATTCCAAACAATACAAAAAGAGGGAGTCCTTCCCCAATCATTTTATGAGACCAACATCATCCTGATACCCAAACCCAGCAGAGACTCAACAAGAAAAGAAAACTTCAGGTCAAAAATCTTCAATAAAATACCAGCAAACCAATTGCAACAGCACATCAAAAAGCTTATCCATCACAATCAAGTAGGCTTCATCCCGGGGATTCAAGGCTGGTTCAACATACACAAGGCTGTAAATGTAATTCACCATATACACAGAACCAAAGACAAAAACCACATGATTATCTCAATAGATGCAGAGAAGGACTTTGACAAAATTCAACAGTGCTTTATGCTAAAAACTCTTAATAAACTAAATATCGATGGAACATATCTCAAGATAATAAAAAAGCTATTTACTACAAACACACAGCCAATATCACACTGAATGGACAAAAACTGGAAGCATTCTTTTTGAAATCTGGCACTAGACAAGGATGCCCTCTCTCACCACTCCTATTCAATATACTATTGGAAGTTCTAGCCAGAGCAATCAGGCAAGAAAAAGAAATAAAGGTATTGAATTAGGAAAGGAGGAAGTCAAATTGTCTCTATTTGCAGACAACATGATTGTATATTTAGAAGACCCCATCGTCTAAGCCCAAAATCTCCTTAAACTGATAAGCAACTTCAGCAAAGTCTCAGGATACAAAATCAATGAGCAGAAATCACAAGTATTCCTATACACCAATAACAGACTTACAGAGAGCCAAATCAAGAACGAACTGCCATTCACAATTGCTACAAAGAGAATAAAATATCTAGTAATACAACTAACAAAGGATGTAAAAGACCTCTTCAAGGAGAATTACAAACCACTGCTCAACAAAATGAGAAAGGACATAAACAGATGGAAAAACATTCCATGCTCATGGTTAGGAAGAATCGATATTGTGAAAATGGCCATATTGCCCAAAGTAATTTACAGATTCAATGCTATCCCCATGAAGCTACCTCTGACCCTCTTCACAGAACTGGAAAAAACCACCTTAAACTTCACATGGAAAAAACAGAGAGCCCACATAGCCAAGTCAATTCTAAGCAAAAAGAACAAAGCTGGAGGCATCACGCAACCTAACTTCAAACTATACTACAAGGCTAAAGTAATCAAAACAGCATGGTACTGATACCAAAACAGAGATATAGACCAATGGAACAGAGCAGAGGCCTTGGAGGCAATGCCACACATCTACAACCATCTGATCTTTGAGAAACCTGACAAAAACAAGCAATGGGGAAAGGATTCTTTGTTTAATAAATGGTGTTGGGAAAACTGGGTAGCCATGTGCAGAAAGCAGAAACTGGACCCCTTCCTGACATCTTACACAAAAATTAACTCCAGATTGATTAAAGATTTAAACATAAAACCTAACGCCATAAAAACACTAGAAGAAAACCTAGGCAAAACCATTCAGGACATAGGCATAGGCAAGGACTTCATGACTAAAACACCAAAAGCATTGGCAACAAAAGCTAAAATAGACAAATGGGATCTAATTAAACTCCAGAGCTTTTGCATAGTGAAGAAACAATCATTAGAGTGAACTGGCAACCAACAGAATGGGAAAAAATTTTTGCAATGTATCCATCTGACAAAGGGCTAATATCCAGAATCTACAAAGACCTAAAACAGATTTACAAGGAAACAAACAAACAAACCCATTAAAAAGTGAGTGAGGGATATGAGAAGACACTTTTCAAAAGAAGACATATATGAGGCCAGTAAACACATGAAGAAATGCTCATCACCACTGGTCATTAGAGAAATGCAAATCAAAACGACACTGAGATATCATCTCACACCAGTTAGAATGGCAATCATTAAAAAATTTGAAGACAACAGATGCTGGAGAGGATGTGGAGAAATAGGAACACTTTTACACTGTTGGTGGGAGTGTAAATTAGTTCAACCATCGTGGAAGACATTGTGGCCATTCCTCTAGGACCTAGAAATAAAAATTCCATTTGACCCAGCAATTCCATTACCGGGTATCTACCCAAAGGATTCTAAATCATTCTGTTATAAAGACACATGCACACGTATGTTTATTGCCACACAGTTTACAATAGCAAAGACCTGGAACCAATGCAAATGCCCTTCAATGATAGACTGGACAGGGAAAATGTGGCACATATACACCATGGAATACTATACAGCCATAAAAAACAATGAGTTTGTGTCCTTTGTATGGACATGGACGAATCTGGAAACCATCATTCTCAGCAAACTGACACAAGAACAGAAAATCAAATACTGTATGTTTTCACTCATAGGCAGGTGTTGAACTATAACGACACATGGACCCAGGGAGGGGAGTATCACACACTGGGGTCTGTTTGGGGGACTAGGGGAGGGACAGCAGTGGGTAGGGATTTGAGGAGGGATAACATGGGGAGAAATGCCAGATATAGGTGATAGGGATTGAGGCAGCAAATCACATTGCCATGTATGTACCTATGCAACAATCCTGCATGTTCTTCACATGTACCCCAGAACCTAAAGTACAATAAAATACCTATATACTTTTTTTAAAACATTATATATATCACTGATGTCTGGGAAACTAGTATGCACACATTTCAGTGGTTATCTGGTATGTGTTTGACATTTCTTTAAAATTCTATAGCGAAAAGTATGCCGTAGATTCTTAGGATTTTCTATTTTACTTAACTCCCTATTATGGCTTCAATATGGTAGACTTTAAATCAACTACAGTTTCTAGCTATTTCTTTATAATTATAGCATATAAAAACAATAAGCACAAACTTTTATAAAGTTTTTCAACTAGCTAGAATATGTTAAAGGTTCAAAGTGCAGAATTGGCTCATTTCAACGATCTTTTGGACTTAGGAAACAAATAGCAAATGCTGCTATTGATTGACAGAAAATATAGGACACATTAACAATTCTAACTCAGTATCTTCCAATGGTAACATAACTTTAAAGCTTTCAAGCATTGGATAGAGCTGGATGGAGGTCATTATCTTAAGCAAATTAGTGCAGGAATAGCAAACCGAATACCACAAGTTCTCATTTATAAGTGAGAGCTAAATATTGGGTACTCATGGACATAATGATGGGAATATTAGATGCTGAGGAGTATTAGGAGGGTGCAAGGGGAAAGGTTGAATAATTATTGGGTACTATTATGCTCAGTATTTGGATGACAGTATCAATTGTACCCCATACCTCAACAGCACACAATATACCCAGGTAACAAACTGATAGGGTTTGATTGTGTCTGCACCCAGATCTCATAATTCCCACATGTTGTGTGAGGGACCTGTAGCTCACATAATTTCCACATGTTGTGTGAGGGACCTGTAGCTCTCATAATTTCCACATGTTATGTGAGGGACCTGGTGGGAGAAAATGGAATCATGGGGACAGCTTCCCCCATACCTTTCTCGTGGTAGTGAATAAGTCTCACAAGATCTGATGGTTTTATAAAGGGTTTCCCCTTTCGCTTGGTTCTCATTCTCTCTTGCCTGTCCTCAGACATGACTTTGCCTCTCCTTTGCCTTCCACCATGATTGTGAGGCCGCCCCAGGCTTGTGGAACTGTGAGTCTATCAAGCCTTTCTTTCTTGATAAATTACGCAATCTCACAATGTCTTTGTTAACAGCATGAGAACTGACTAATACACAAACCTGTACATGTACTTCTTGAATCTAAAATGAAAGTGGAAGTTATGAAAAATAAATAAAATAAATGTGTTATTTATATAAAAGAACTTCCTATAAAAGAGAAATAAAAACAAACAATGTAGACATTTTTGATTTTGTCCTTCCAATGCAATCACTATGTGCTTGGTAATCTATGACGGATAATGTCATTGTAAATTAAATTTTAGCAAAACAACACAGCACAATTAACAACACTCCTGATTTTAGTGCATATATCCTATCAAAACAAATCCAATAAAACTAGACCAAAATTATCCTAAAACACAATTTGAGCATGCTATTTCACTGCCCACAAAATTTTGATGTCTCTTCCTCGCCTAGAGGATAAACGGCAAACAAACTCCATACCCAGGAAATCACGTTCTTCTGCACTTGGACCCCAACCAGTATTTGTCGCTTCATTTTTGTCCATTTCATATGCACACCTGGTGTGACAGCAGAGTGATTTACAGTGTGAACTCTGAAGGCAGGCAGAGCCCATTGAGAAACCACGAATTCCTAGAGTTGTGTGACTTTGGAGAGGTTTCTAGTCAGCTTTCTGAGCCTCAGTTCTCTCATCTTGGGTTAATTGTACCTACCTCACCGAATAGCTGTGAGGATTGTGGTTATGGTAAAACTCCACAGCGTCCCTGGCAATCAGAAGCTTCCAATAATTATAAGGTCTTATTATAATTTCTTAAGCATGTCTCTTTTTTTTTTTTTTTTTTTTTTTGAGACAGGGTCTTGCTGTATCACCCAGGCTGGAGTGCAGTAGTCCATAGTGTGATCTCGGCTCACAGCAAGCTCTGCCTCCCAGGTTCATGATCTTCCCAACTCAGCCTCCCGAGTAGCTGGAACTACAGGCATGCACCACCATGACCGGCTAAGTTTTGCATTTTTTGTAGAAATGAGGTTTTACCGTGTTGGCCAGGCTGGTCTCAAACTCATGAGCTCAAGCATGATCCGCCAACCACAGCCTCACAAAGTGCTGAGATTACAAGAGTGAGCCATCACATCCCACCTAAGTATGTCCTTTTAAGTTCAGCCTCAGTGTCTTTGTGTCCTTCCTTGGAACTCCTGAAACGTCCATTTTTTCTGTCTACTCCTCATTTAAAATGTCTCCTCCTATGTGAAGCCCTGAAAGTCTGCTCTGCTGGAGCACAATGATTGCTTGTTCTCTGACTCACAGTTCTTACTTTCTGTGTTATTCTTATAAAAATGCATTGTCTTATAATATCTCTGATGGCCTGGTCTCATAATTTATCTTTCCATATAGTTATTTTATGGTCAGGGTTAGCTGCTTAAGAAGTTGTGGATAGCAGCTAGAAGGAAATAAACAGATGATCAGACTAAGTGGATTCTACACTGTGTCCCTTGGAATTTCCTTGGGAGACATCATGGTAGAATAAGGTGGAGTGCAGTGGTCTCTGGAGGATGTCAAGTAAATCAGGCTCTGACTCTCATCCCCAATACTCATGAAAACAGCAGTCTCAACGATTTCTTAATCATTACTCTTTTTTTTCCATTTTCTTTTTTTTAAATTGTATTACTCTTATTAACAAAACCCGTCTTGTAAAATTAAATACTGGAATCCCAGTAAGCATTCAGCAACAAAATAATTCCATTATGATATAAAATTTTTACAGTCATTTATCCAGTGCAACCTTCTAACATTCAATAGGGGACCAAGACTTAGAGAAAATAATCAAGGTTGTGTACCTAGAATTGGCATTAGAGCAGCATTCTCAGAACTCCCATTCCTTTGGTTTAAAGTTTGCCTGTTTATTCCACTAGAAAATCAGAGGCCTTTGGGGGCAGGAACCATTTATTAGATTTCCTTGTTTTCCTCCCAGTCTGGCTCAGAGCCTTAAATATAATCCTGAAGCCTATGTATAAGGGGGCAATAAACAGTGCAATTGAGAGCACTGGATTGTTCCAACCTTAGCTCCTGTAGACTGAAGAGACATTATCCAGAGTAACATATATGTTAGTATATATAGTATATAGTAACACTATATGTTAGTACAGTGTGTTATGCTATAGAGAGTATTACAAGGAATATATGTTATGCTATGCAGTAAGGAATCAGCTGATCATAGGATTGAGCCTTTCAGGGAGCAGAGCTTAGACTTCAAAATATTAAGTTACCAAAGGCTTAGCGGCTGTGGGTGGAGCTGCATTTTTCACACTCCCACCAAATCTGGAAAGAGCAGCTGTGGAGCACTGTCTTGGACAGCAATGAGGGCATGATTAACTTCCTAGCACTTTTTGAAATATGCGAAGTGCTAATGGAGACTGAAATATGAAATAACAAAGACTGAATAATCAAAAGGGAACTACATAGTTTCTACGCACAGATGGAAAATTCTTTCTTACTGGTGTTTTACTTCAGCAACAGAAACTGATCGGTTCACTGCAAATATCATGGATCAGTATTGAAACCAGGGTCCATTTCATTTTGGACCTTTCAGATATACTTGAAAAGTCCACTCAAGTCAGCCTGGGAAAACCTCATGTAAGGGCCATCCCCAGTTGCTGCTTGCTGCCTTCAGAATTCCTCAGATCAAATTCCTGTTTATCTTGTCTCTGACCTTTGTGTTCCATCAAGACACCAGACTTGTTATTTTCTTCCACCTCTAAATACCACAACTATAGGGAGGAGAGGTCTGATTCCTGTATCTTGTTCACCTCCAGGAAAGCTATGACTGTGTCTTCCCTCCCCTGGGATGTAACTGGCTGAAGAGAATGACCCAAAAAGTCTAAGCTATGGACTAGAGTAGATGATGAAAGCAGAGCAGCCAATGACACACAAGCTAGGAAAGATACTAAAAAGTTGGCCTAGAGTAAAAGAAGGACCAAAGGAAGTGTGGCATAGGAAAATAAGCCAGGCGTGAGTTTCGTCTTCTCTCTGCTAAACTCTGAGATCCCAGACAAATTACTTAATAATTCTGAGTCTTCATTTTTTTCACTTTTAAGAGTTATTTTCAGGTGTCAATGAAATAACCCAAGGAAGATGCCTAGAATCTGTAAGATACATAACTGGACTCCCACCTCTCTACACACTCTAGTCCCTTCTAAAAACTCATGAAGGGTAGTTTTCAGGAAACACTGATACGCCACTCTTGATTATACCTATGTGCTGTTTGTAGGTGTTTTAAGTATGTTTAACAAAGTGTACATATTTAATTCTACACAGAATATTCAGTTGTTCTCAACACATCTCACATATTTCTAAGTTAAATGACCACCTCAAAAGAATATTAGACAGGTGCCTGAACAAGGATGACAATAAATGTGGATTTTAATGTGAGGCCAGGTTGGTTCCATGAGTCACTAGTTGTGTGATTCAGGGCATGCTTCAAAGCCTCTCTCTGTTTTCTTACCTATCAAATGAGGAACGGTGATGGCAAAGCCTTTGGGTTGTAGTGTGGATTTAAGAAGATAAGGAATCCTTTCAAATAGAAAAACACAGTGTACTATATTTTATGGATTTATCCAGGATAATGCTATCCAGTAGAAAGATGATGTATGCAAATATGGGCCACGTGTAATTTCAAATTTTTAGTAGCCACACTAAAAAGTTAAAAGAAACAGATAAAGTTAATAAAAAAATATTTAATCCAATGCAGTAGGTCTATAAGGTTATCATTTCAAAATGTAAACTATATAAAATTATCAATAAGATATTATGCATTCTTTTCTATATTAATTCTTTGAAATTTGGTGTGGATTTTATCATTCTGGAGTAATCACATTTAAGTGGTTGATACTAGTGGCTATTGTATTGGACTATTCAGGTCTTGGAGATACCTAGAGTTTTATTGCCTATTTTCCAATTAACTCACTTAAAACTTTGCTATCATTTTATTCTTAAGCAAGAACGATAATTGAAGTGCATGCTTAAGTTGCATATAACATTCTGCAGGTGTTACAGTACCTTTTCCTCCAATGTAACAGTCTAGACTAGCACTGGCAATTGAATATTCTTTTAGAAAACCCTAAAATTTTCTCAGAGCCACTCATTTGCCAAAACTACTCTTGAAGTCTATCCCCAAGAACCAGACCTTGGATGAGACTCTTCTATCAGTCACTGGGCCACACGATGTTTGAAGGGGAAGTAAAAATAGCTAATTTCATGATGTGAATATTGCTTCTTTCTGAAGCACAGAAATTTTGGCAGCAATTGTTTCTAATTCCTGTGAATAATTTTTTTTTTTTTTAATGAATGTGGCCAATGGCTGATCAGGTCAGGACAAGAAAAAATATATTCCTCAACTTCATCAGATCCTATGCTGAGTCACTGTTCCGCTGGCATAAGGGAGGCCTTTCTCTCAAAAGGTGAAGCAGACCCATGAAGACCACTAAATCCGTGGAGTGACATAGTAGGCAGCTCATCAATGGAGAAATTATTTTGGAGGAAATTTGATTACTTTGTAAAATAATGTGTTAAGACTCTCTTCAATATTGTTTTATTTAAAACAAAGTGCAATTCAAGGAGACTTTTATGCTATTCTTCAATTTTTTTAAAAAAGGATGGCCCGGACATTGTGGCTCATGCCTATAATCTGAGCACTTTGGGAGGCTGAGGCAGGTGGATCACGAGGTCAGGAGTTTAAGACCAGCCTGGCCAACATAGTGAAATCCCATCTCTACTAAAAATGCAGTTAGCCAGGTGTGGTGGCAGGTGCTTGTAATACCAGCTACTTGGGAAGCTGAGGCAGGAGAATTGCCTGAACCTGGGAGGCAAAGGTTGCAGTGAGCTGAGATTTCACCACTGCTCTTCAGCCCAGCAGTGTGAGATTCCGTCTCAAAAAAAAAAAAAAAAAAAAAAAAAAGAAGGATCATCTGAAACTTGATTAATTGAAATGCTATTGTTTTCGTTCCCTAAGTTTCAAATTAAGGAGATTTTACTATCAAGAGCTGGCATTGTCCTTAGTCACCATGTTATCTTTCATAGTTTTAGAAGAGCTGATTCTCTCTGGTTCCGATTACCCTTTGATCTACAGATTCTACCTCTGCAATCCTCACACAGCTGGAGCAGAGTCCCCTCCTTTCTTTCATTACATGAAGATTATTTATTGGGCTGTAATTTTAGCCTCTGTTTTCCTAGCAGTCAGAAGCAGCATCTTAACTGGATCATCCTTTGCTTAGAAGGATGCTTAATGTAAATTTTTTGTAATTTTTTTTGTGACATGTAGGCAGTCTTGTATTGCACACCTGTTCCTGATTCAGAGGCCTGTGTTTATTCTCTAGGGCTATAAACATTTTAAATTCCTATATTGAAAGATGACTTTACCGTGAATGGTCTCACAAATAGGGGAAGCCTGATTTTCACTGTTATTTAAAGACAATTCTCCCTTAACCTGGGCTTGATTGGAGAACCCAAATTATTACCAGAATAATTTTTCTTCTGTTTCCTAACTCCTGTTTCCCTCCTTATTGTTTCTATTAATAAATCTGTCGCCAGTCACTTACTTATATGAACACTGTCATAGGAACCCATGTGTTAGTCCTATTAGCCTACCACCCAAGGCAACTCCTCGTGCAGAAATGATAGACAATGCCCGAGGGGAAGCATCTTGTGGCAAAAGTAGTTGCAGCCCCAGCCCTCCAGTCATGGTAATCCAAGCAGCTGCCTCCTTACCCTAAGCAATGAATCTATCCATCATTCCAAAGTACTTGATTTAAACGTGAGTCAAACTAAAGAATTACAGTTTTGTCCACAAAGTTTTTTAATATGTGTGAGGTGAAGGAGCATTTAGCTTAGCAGTAACTACTTGTGACATGGGAGTGAGCTATCATGCTGCTAGTTTTGCTATTAAGTGTTCATTCCTGCAACAGCACTGATTTTCTAAGAATTTGTGGGCTTGTATCCATTTTTCTTGATATCAATGGAATGGTAACAATTCATTAAGACCCAGAGTTGCTCTAAGAATTCAGTTAGAAATTAAAATTCCATTAAAATTTGTGATTAATAACCAAGAAAGAAACATCACCCAGCAAAAGAAGACAGTGTACTGCATTTCTCCACAATTTTCTTTTTGAGATGGATAGATTTCCTAAATCTTTACCTCATTTACCCTAAAAGAACTGGACATGTCTTAGCAAAAGTATTATTTGACATAGTGATAAAGATTTTTTTTTTTTGAGAGCGAATAATCCAAATTAAGTAGAAACACATGGTATATATACTTTTCCTTCAAGGTGACTTTTTAACTATGAAAATGAGTTGAAGATTTAAAACCTTACATTTATAAAGTATCTTTTCATAATCTAAATAATTTTTATTTTAGGACTTTTCTTAGTTAATAACATCAAATACAGAAAATAAAAAATTTATTTTATTTTTCTTTTAAAGTTCAATGCTTCTATCTCTTTAAACAAATGCGTGCTGTTTAAAGAATGACAATTGAATCCTTTAATCTTTGAGTATGATCACTTGAAATTTAAGAAAATGCAAGTTATATTGACTCTGAGAAATAGCTTATATCATAGAAAGACACACACATATACACAGACACAAATCAACAAAGAAACACAACATCCTCAAACCAGGCCTTCTAGGAGAGACAGAGAGAGAGAGAGAGAGAGAGAGAGAGAGAGAGAATGTGTGTGTGTGTGTGTGTGTGTGTGTGTATTAGTTTGTAACCCTAACATAAAATACTTTCCTAGGCAATTTTCCATTGAGCATCCAAGTTGCGTTGAATGTTCCATTTCTAACTCTTAAGTCAATTTATGGAAGGGGTGTGTAAAAGCACTTTAGTGAAGAAAACCAGTGATTCCAATGCATCAAAGTTAATCCATAGTGGGGTTATCACTCCATGAAAAATAACATAAACATTTCACATATAAAATATTATTCATCAGGGCAAAACTCTCTAAGGGATTGAGAGATAACAATTGTGTCATAAAATGTTTTTCTTTTCTTTTGAAAAAACAAAAAATATATGCCACAACTGAGATAGAATCTGTGGTCATGTAGTAGGCATGACAAGAGATGAGTATAATTGAGAAGAAAATTAGCAAATCTTAAATACCTGACTCTGCAATATCATTATCCATAAACCTGCCCTTTTTCTACCCTCTTTTCCCCAAAGACTGATGTCCCATATCTGAACCGAGGGAAATGTGTGCTTTCTAACAGCTAAATCAACAAGGTCTCACATGAGTAGTGCTGTGCGGTGTGGTTGACTGATTTCATGAAAAACTAATCATGTATTCATCATTGAGATCAAACACTCTCCAAGTAATTATCATCCAAACCCAATCTGATAGGACCCGAATAAATGGTACTGCTGATATAATCAGAGGCTGAATGGAATAGTTCTCTTAGCTTTTGTAAACCTTGGTTTGGAAAGCATGAAACTGAAATTGTATTTTATAATTAAGAAAGGTAAAGTTGGCAGGCTGCAATCAATTATTTCAATCAATCATAACAATTTTAGATTGCCTGGGTAATTACTGGAACACATTTAAAGATTGACTTTTCATACATGGTCTTTGGAACATATTTTTTTAATCTGAAAAAAAAAAGAAATTTTAAAAATTGAAATATGTTCCCTGTGTGTATCCACTATAAAATGTGTCATATCATTTCCACAGCTTCCTTATTTTTAGCTGTGGTACTATTACCACAGTTTTCATAAAGGACTATTATTATATTGAATTAGATGTTATGGCAAAATGATTGTTTTTCTGAAATCTTATTTTAGCTTTCTGTCTATGATTATAAATTTAAATGAAGACAAATAATGTAGAACATTTAAATGCTTTACAAAATATTTCTGCATTGCCACGGGTGCTTCTTGTGTGGCAGGTCACATACTTTTCATGTGTTATTTCATTTAATCCTCAAACAGCTTAATGAGGGAGATCAAGTTATAACCCCTGTTTACAAAAGAGGAAACCAAGTCACAGAGGAGCTGATGTCTTGCTCAAGGTCATCTATCATAAGGGGCAAAGCTGGGACATGACCCCAGCCCAGCGAGTCTTAGCCTAAAGCAGGCCCCCCTTGACAATGATTTTGTAATGCCTTACTGGTAGCCATTTGATCTTAGAGTAACAAATATTTGTTTTTAAAGGAAATTTATATATGCCAGGGATTGAGCTATGCACTTTATATATCAAATATTTTTCCTAATTCCATCCTGAATTTGAATTTGATGATATGTCATTCATTTAACAAACAAAGCAACAAACTTTGAGACATTAAACAAATCAAAAGTCAGAAAGGGAATGTACGAATACATGTTTTTGGGAATCAGGCCTGAGTTCAAAATCACAGCTCTACTGATGGTGGCCTTGGGCAAGTTACTGCACCTCTATAAAGCTCAGATTTTTAATCTGTGAAATGGTGATAATAATTATTTTCCCTTGTGAAAACACAGCTAATGTAGGTCATGGCTCTACCACCACACCTACAAAGTGCACAGAGCTTGTTAATTGACTTGTCTGGGGTTCAACAGCCTGACAGTGACAAACATAAAGATTTGTTTTACAAACTGATTGGACTTCAGATATTAGCATGACAGATTGGCGAAGCTTGGATTTCAGATATTAGCCTGAGAGGTTGGCAAAGCTTGGACTGCCACAATTATGCCATTATTTTGGGTACAAGAAACATCCCCAAACCCAGGTAGTGGGGAGAGTCGTCTTTCCCAATATATCCTGCCACCTCTCTGGAAAAATATTTATAACCTGAAGTTAAGAAAACCACATCAAATTTTCCTATTCCCATATTACCATTTAAGAGGTGTTCAATCTATTTTATTATTGATATATTATCAATTCTAATATGTTAGAATTGCTTTATTATTGCTCCCTCAATTTTTGCTTCTCTTCAGTGTAATTAAGGCTTCATGAAAAAACATGTTAATGAAATATTGGAAGAACTTTTATGAGATATTTTAATATGTTTAAAGTACAGATTTGTTTCACAATATTAGTAATTGATTTTATAAGTCTAAATATTCACATTTTGTAATCTCTTTAAGATGCAACCACTGTAATTTTTTTATATATCTTATGACTTGCTGTTCATTATTCCAGATTAGATGCAATTATACATTTCCTTAATCTAGAAAGTTTGCTTCATTTTCCATTGTTTTCTTTCATTTATTGTTAACACTAACCAAACTCTATGTAACCACATTGAATTTTGAATTTCTTTATCAAATTCAACATACTCATTAAACATTACTATTTGTCAAACACATGGAAAGTATCTGATTATTTTTTACAGAACTGGAGTGTAGAGAATTGGGAGTTCTTTCTAAGAATAAATGTCTTCATCAAAGTGAAATGCTATTCATTTAGATGAGATTTTAAAAAGTAGTTAGAAATTTGTTTTTTTGGTGGAGATAAATGTATTTCCTTAATATTTGACTTAATTCAAATCTACTGGTGAGAGAAAATCACTTGTTCACAAGTCTTTTAAGAATCACCACTGACAAATGGAAACATATGCATTCACTCACAAAGTCTCTTAAAGTCAAACCAGGCCTGTGGGAATGAGATCTATTCCACACATTTCACTTTAGGTCTTGGTCTTCTTTTATCTAAATGTTATTTTTGCCTCATCACAAAATGCACCAACAGTTAACTGAGAAAGTCCCTGGAAACCATCATTCTTAGCAAACTGACACGAGAACAGAAAACCAAACACCGCATATTCTCACTCGTAAGTGGGTGTTGAACAATGAGAACACATGGACACAGGGAGGGGAACGTCACACGCCATGTCTTGTCGGGGGGGTGGGGGAGCTAGGGGACAGATAGCAGAGGGTAGGGGGATTGGGGAGGGCTAACATTAGGAGAAATACCTAATGTAGATGACAGGGGGATGGATGAAGAAAACCACCATGGCATGTGTATACCTATGTAACAAACCTGCACGTTCTGCACATGTACCCCAGAATTTAAAATATTTAGCTGCAAACATTTTTCTTTTGGTAAGCAGGGTTTATACACTTTTACCACAGTTGAGGGCCCTAACTGATTTTTAGTTGGCTAGAAAAGTAATTCCTAAGGCTACAGTATATAAGTATGCTTATAAGTAATACCCTCAAGGGCTAATATTGGTGTTGACTTTTTGGAATCCAAAAATTTTTAGAAATGTTTTGATAAACATGTTTAAGATATAGCAATAATGTTAATGTATTAATAGCAAAAAGCACCATTTAGAATATTACCCTTCAAATATTTCTGAATGCAAAATGATTGATATTAATAAGTTAAAATAATTTCAATTGTCATGATAGAATGCATATTTTAAAATGCTGCTTTTTCATTTTTCATATTAGATTTTTAAGCATGACTTTTAAATTCCAGTTTTCACAAAATTTCCTTTTAGATGGTTATTTGTGGGTTTCAAAGTATCTGAAAACAGTTCAGATCTTATTAACTGTCTAAGCATTATCATTACTTTTGGTAGATGTGATGTCGTGACTGTTTCTTGACAGATCAGTACATCTAATGAGTAGAAGTCGCTGGTTTTATTACACATATTCATGTGCTACCTAACCACTATTTCATTCTCAAATAATTTACATTGCTATATGATAATGAATAAAGAGCCCAAAGAGAAACATTCAATGTGTTTGTAACTCAGAAATTTCAAGAAAACTAACTCCATAGGGCTCCTTAAAGATTGATTTTAGAAAGATGCATGTAGAAGAGTCATTTGACCTAAATTGTCCAAATGTTTGGCCTCTGAAATAATAGAACCATACATGTTTCAATATTTGAAAAAAGGGAATGTTAGATAAGAAAGTTTTATATACAGGATGATGGTGGCCAGTTTATTCTGGTGACATTGCAAAGTGAAAACACTAGATGTTGGCTTTGAAAGTGATTCAGTAGATCACTGCCAATTCTGTCTATCCTACAAAACAAGAAAAGCCGATTAACTTCTACAGCATTTGTGATGACAATTGCGTGATTCCGTCCCTTTTAATTGGGCTTTGGGATGCTGAAAATATTTTGTGTAACTCTTCAGCATAATATCATTCTTGTCCATTCAATCAAAAAAGTGTAATTCTTCTTGTTTAATATAACACTCACCAACATGTGAAGATAAAAAGGTTGTTAGAACTCTTATCCCCATTACATTAAAAGATTATAGACTGAAGCATATTCACAAAAAGAAAATGTACAAGTTGTTCCAGAGTATGAGTGTTATGGGGACTACTTCAGTATTTATACTGGTGTGTGCGTGGCCTTATAAATGCCTCATCTGTTTAGTTCTTTTGAATTACAATGCGAGCCTTTCACTTCTTTCAATTTGCCTTCTGTTTTATTTTATTTTTATTTTTTTGCTGGAGATCATTTAACACTGTGGCTCTGGTTATAGCAGAAGAGCTGTGTTTTCCCTGTGGTGTTCCCTAGTGTTTCCTTTCATTACAGACATCTGCATAAGTGAAAACACAAGAGATTGCATCTAGGGCTGTGGGGAACAACTACAAGTAAAACTAAGACAAACAATAAGCAAAGATTTAAAATCTTCATCTGTCAGAAGTAATACAAGTGGTAGATTATCCTCTGGGGTAAGTAAAAAAGCTCTTCAAGAACTATAAATGACAAAAAAATAAAAACGCAGGAGAATCCTGTGGATATTGTTAAAATGGTAGAACTCCTAATGCAAATATGAACAACAAAACACGTCTGTATTACAAAGAAGGTATATACGGAAAATAAGAAAAGGGACAGGACTGCTGAGACAAAATGGTAAAATTTCAGGAGTCAGCCATGAAAGAGGCTTTAGGAAGCATGAGGGAATAGGAGGTGCAAAAAACCAATAGACAAGGAAAAAACAAGCATCACTGTGCTTTTTTCTCCTTTGAATTTTAAACTAGGTCACCACCAAAATGACATAAAAAGGTAACGAGAGGTTTTCTCTTGGGTTTTGTAGAAATACTTTTTGTTTTATCAATTAATTAATTAATATTTATTATTATTTTTGCCCTTTCCCAGAAATGACTTTCTAGGAAATGAAATATACATTCTTCACCAGAGTACTGTGAGAGACTTTTCCCTCTCTGTATTTGATGCCTTGCATTTCTAAGCCATCTTACTTTTTAAAACTCATTCCAGAAGCCTGAGCGATTGTTAAAGCTGCTCTGAAAACACACACGCAAGAAAACAAAACTATGTCTAATGGAAAATAAATTAGTAAAAACAACTTTCTTCAACAGGCATCATGGTGGCTCACGCCTGTAGTACCAATCCCAGCATTTTGGGAGGCAGAGTAGGGTAGTTCACCTGAGGTTGCGAGTTCAAGACCAGCCTGGCCAACATGGTGAAGCCATGTGTCTAGTAAAAATACAAAAATTAGCTGGGCATGGTGGCAGGTACCTGTAATCTCAGCTACTCAGGAGGCCGAGGCAGAAGAATCGCTTGAAACCAAGAGGTGGAGGTTGCAGTGAGCCGAAATTATGCCACTGCACTCCAGTCTGGGTGACAGCATAAGACACTGTTTCAAAATATATATATAACAAATGGTGAATAAATTTTTAGCCTGTGAATATTCACTCTAATTATCTGATGACATTTTAGTTGAAACTCTATGGAGAGTTCTACTTTTCACGGATCCCAGTTGGGAATACTAAGGCCATTCTATTTGTGGAATCATTCCATTAAATTACCTTTTAGCCTAGGTGAAACAGGATGTGAGGATATTTTAAAGATTATTGACATTGGTTTTGCAGAACAGCTCAAGGAAGGCTTTTCATGCTGGAATCTTGAATAATGTCATTTTTGTCTATCAGGGCTTCCTTACCCATTTATTTACCACCTTTTAAAAATGTATCTTAATTTAAAAGCTGTCATTACAAACTGGAAAACAAGATGAATAAATCAACCCATCAGCACATATTGCCAGACACAGCAGAACATGTGAAGACCTATGTAAAATATACAGAAACAGAGAAGTCCATACGACACTAGAAAGAGTTCATTATTCTTTGGAGCTGTTGAAAAAAATCAATATAAATCACTTGCATTCATGGCAAGAACCACGTGTATTGTATTCAGTATTCACCAGTGTAATGCTAAACATTCCTTTTTTTTTTTAATTGTATTTGGGCTCTAGGGTACATGTGCACGTCCTGCATCCTGCAGGATTGTTGCATAGGTACATACATGCCATGGTGGTTTGCTGTCTCCATCCCTGCCCCACCCCGCTCCCACCACCTTGCCTACGTCAGGCATTTCTCCTGGTGTTATCCCTCCTTCTCCTCCCCGCCCCCTCGCTGTTCCCCCCTCCCCTCCCCTCCATCCCCCAACCTAGCCCTGTGAGTGTTGTTCCCTTCCCTGTGCCCAAGTGTTCTCATTGTTCATCACCCACCTGAGTGAAAACATGCGGTGTTTGGTTTTCTGTTCTTGTGTCAGTTGCTGAGAATGATGGTTTCTAGGTTCATCCATGTCTCCACAAAAGACCAAACTCATCATTTTTTATGGCTGCATAGTATTCCACGGTGTATATGTGCCACATTCTTTTTGTCAAAAAATGTGACAAAAAAATGCTCAACATTCTTAACTGAATTTCTTTCACATTTGCTTTTAGCACTAGCTTGCCAAAACACAAACCAAAAAAAGACACCCCTCCTCCCCAAATCTCTCTCTATCTCTCTCTCTTCTATCTTTCTATCTATATATTGGTAGCTTTTAGCTGCCTCTTCCTTTAAGCAGTAGGTACCAAAATAATATAGATATGACTTATTGGTAGAAACAAAAAGTTGTCCCTTCAGATGTTATGGCTTCTGGCTTCTACGGTTTTATGTTCACTTCAGTAAGCATAACCCTTCAATAAAATTCGTGGCCAACAGAATCTCAATTCAAAGCTGTCAAAGTTTTAGATCATCTGCACATAAAATCATGGTCCTTCATTGGTTTACATTAAATATTATCTGTGACTAAGTGAGAAAAATAATGTATGCAGTAGTCCATTTCCAGACAAAGTGCCTTAAATTGGCTTAGGTCAGCAAACTACAGAAAAAAAAAGGATACACTAGGCCTTGCTTGGTTAGACAATACCTGTTTGTTGACTTTAGTTGCCCTCACCCAAACCAAAGAAGTTTAGTCTAAAATGGAAGTTTACTAGCCTGCAAAATAGCACGCGTTGTCTGTTCTTATCAGTCTGCCCAGATACTTAGGTTGTAAGTCAAATACTTAAAGAGCCCCTGAACTAACTAGGATTGCAACGCATCGTGGGCTGCAACAAAATGAAACAAGACATTACCCACCCCCCTTCAAAAAAAATCTGAAGCCGCTACCCAACAATCAATAGGAAACATCTGGGAAAACTGTAACCCCACAGTACTCAGCCTATAAGGAACTGGGGGAGGGACTTGGACAGTAGGGGACAAATTGTTTGCTAAAATTGTGCTGGGTGTGCCTGCCTATCAAACACCCAGTCTTGCAAGACCATCATTAAAGTCTCCCTTTCACTGTTCTCTGGGTCTCTAGGTCAACTTTGGCTTTGGACAGATGAGTTTGTTTCTTATAACCTGATGGTCCGTACAGGGATTTCTGTGCCTGCCTGGAGTGAAACTGCAACTGAGAGGGGAGATGCATCCCACTTGATTTATGTGGCTCTCTGTCTGGATGTCCCGGCTCCCCACAAGAGCCGTAGACAAACCTGAAACTGTTATTCACGAGACAATGGAAGTGACACGGGGAGAAAGGCAGGCACTGTGGCAAACAGGCAACCTCATACATGAGCCTATTTAGGAAAATAGGACTGTATGTATTGCCTTGCAGTTTGGACATTTTCGGAGGACAAGAGGTGTGCAAGAAATCTCCAGTCAGGGGAGGGAGCTAAGTACACAGAGTAAATTGATTTTAGTCTCAGGCACAGAGACTAACAGAAAATGGGAAACAGGAATTCTAGGCCTAGGCAACAAAGGAAAGAGGGAACTAAAAAGACCCCCTGTGATATTCTCCCAGATAGTCCATTGAGGAGAATGTGGCAGATTTGAAGTGATAATCCTCAAACCAGGGACAAGGAAAAACAAAAGATGATAAGGTATTGTTGTTTTATCTGGCCCAAAGAGTCCATTTGTCAGCCGTCAGTCTTTTGGCCTAAGCTTAGCTCAGATGAGGATTGGGTGTACCAAGCTTGAATTCTCTGTGTGAATAATAAAACCCCATTTTCACAAGAGGAGATGAGTTATGCTCTTTATTGGATTAGTGAATTAACTCCCATGTTTCCTCTTAATAAGGAAGAATAAGGCCACAGTAAAGAGCCCTCGCTCCGTGAAAATCCTGGGATCCCCTAACATGCTTGACCTCCCATACATCTCACAAAGTAGGGGACACGAAGATCAAGGGACAACAGAAAGATCAGAGGAAGAGAAATCTGGGGATCATGAATGAGCTAAACCCAATGCTCCCCTAAATCCTTATCCAAACTTTAGAAATTCAAGAATTAGAACAATGTAAGAAAGACATTGAAAATTTCACTATTCCTTCTAAACAGCAGCTGTCTAACAGGTACCCTCTTAGAGAAGTCCTGTGGGACAGGAAGAAGTTGGACTTGTAAGTGAGCTTCTAACAAGTCCCGAGGTTAGGAATTTTAAAAGGGAAATGAGGCCACTCTTGGAAAATTCCCTCAGTTTAGCAGAGCATCTAGATCAATTTTTAGGACCTAATTTTTACACTTGGGCTAAGATAATGTCAATCATGAATAGTCTGTTGACTGGGGAAGAGAGGGGAATGATTAGAAGGGCAGCCATGACCATTTGGGAGAGACATCATCTCCTGGGCAAGGAGTTTTGTCAACTGAGCAGAAATTCCCAAGTGCAAATACTACATGGGACAACAATAACTCCCAAAATTGGGCCCAAATGCAGGACCTAAGGGGAAACTAGTAATAAGAGGAATTGAAGAGTGCACTTCCAGAAAATGTCTCGAAAGCATTCAAGATCCAACAAGAGAAAGAAGAGGCTCCCTCTGTGTTTCCACAGAGGCTCAAGTATCAAATAAGAAAATATTTGGGATTAAATCCAGAGGGCCCAGTAAGGCAAGGCCTTTTAAAGGTTAACTTTGTGACTAAAAGCTGGCCTAATATTACTAAAAAACTAAAAATTAATGGATGGAATGAAAAACCGATTAAGGAATTACTGAGGGAAGTTCAGAAGGTTTTCATAAGAAAAGGGAGAAACTTGGAAAGGGAAAAAGAAAAAAGTAAAAAAGAAAATTGGAAAGAGAAAGGGAGGAGATGGCCAATGTAGAGGGCCAGAGAGAGAGAGAAAAAGTTGTGCTGCTGACCGTGAGGGCAGGGGAGAGCCGGCCGCACAGCTGTGTATAGGAGCTGGCTGGGAAAAGCTGTTGATAAAAGTTGCTGTTGAATCTTTGTCGTTTTGGCAGAGCTGTCCGTCTTTGCAGATAGATGCGTGGGTAGCCAGGGCAAAGCATGAGGAGGTTGGCAAGGCTGGGGGAAGGTTCTAGAGGCTCAAGCAACAAGAATGTGCAGGGAAAGGATGCAGTGTGGCCACTGAGGAGGGACAGAGTCCAGGAACTGGGGGATGCAAGTGAGAAAGGCATGTGGAGGAGAGTTAGGATCAGGTCGCTGGAGGAGTAGTGGGTTGCCTACAGCAAAGACTAGATGGCTGTTTGTCAGAAGGTGGTAGAAAAGGTTCAGGTTATGGAAGGATAAATGTATAAGATGACCATTAAGGTTTTGTTGTTGTTTTACTGAGAGGCTCTAAGTCCACCAGGGGCAGCTGTCAGTCAGGTTGCAGAAGGTCTGGGGGCTACCTAAGGAAGATCAGAACTAGGGCTGTAAACTCAAATCTACAGGACCAGCAAATGATGAGAAGGAGGACTGCAGGGCTGGGTGAGGGTTGTGGCTAACTGAAGAGTGAGCACCATGTTAAAGAGGCTACAGCTGCTCAGCTGTTCTTACAGTGCCTGCCCTGTGTTGCCAGATTGTCTGCTTTGTCAGAGGCCAGCATTCTGACTTTTTATGTAAAATAGAATTTTTAAATGCTGGTGATCAGTTCAAAAAACTTTAAAACCCAATACAGGCAAAAGAGGATGTCAGTTTGCAATCACTGAAGTAGAGATATCATGCTGGGGAGATGTCTGCCAAGATGCTTTGAGGTGGGATGTATGGAAGTTCTGTATCCCAGAGCCAGGCTGGGCCGGAGGAGGATCCTTGCCACTGAAAAGGAGGAAAAACCAGAGTCCCCTCCCAGAGCAGGACAGACTGGAGACCCTTTGCAGTTGCTGGACTACCAGCAGAGGTGGTGTGGAATACAAACAGTGCAGCTCTCAGCCTGCCAGGGAGATGGATAGTGCCTTTGAAGCAAAGAAAGAGGAAGGGAGGGTGGAGCCAGGGATGCCTTTGCTGGTAAGAGAGCCCAACTGGAAGGGCGGCAGAGGTTGGCAGCTCCTTAAACCAACAGTTCTTGGCCCAGAGTCAGACCCAGCAGGGCCTGGCCAAAGGCACCCTGGGATGCCAGCTGGTCAGTCCCTTGCCTTCCCAAATTGCTCCTGGGGTCAATGGGCCCTGGCGAGGTGCCTAACCAAAATCCATCCAGTTTCTTATGGAAAGGAGAGGGGAATAAAAAGCCATCAAACTATAACTGTTTAAATATCATAGAATATCAAACTAAAGTTAGATCAAACCTTAAGAAACTTCACTACATAATGGAATCAGGCAGTTTGTGGATGGGTCATCCCAAGTGATAGATGGTAAAAAACACACTGGTTATACTGTACAGTCATTAATAAAAACCAACAATCCTTATGTAAAAAAGGTAAATTACTCAGTAACTAGTCAGCCCTAACCTGTAAATTATGTGCTATTAACCAGGCCATAAAGCTCCCTAGAAAGCCAGGAAGACACTACATACACTAATTCCAAATATGCCTATGGAGTAATATGCACCTTTGGAAAAATCTGGACAAAGCAGGGCCTAATAAATAGCAGGTGTAAAGAATTGGTAAATGGGAAACTGGTCAAACACATTTTAAAAAAAAGCCTCCTTCTTCCAGCAGAGATGCCATAGTTCATGTAAATGGCCATCAAAAGCTTCTACTATAGAAGCTATAGGGAACAGACTTGTGAATAAAGCTGCTAAGCAGCCTCCCTGGAGGAAAAAGTTAGGTTTAACCTAATCCCAAACATCCCTAAGGTGGTATTAAAACCCCAATTTTCTAAAGAGGAGGAGGAAAAGCTGGGCAAGATAGCAACTATTCAAACTGAGGATGGGAGGTGGGTGCTCCCTAATGAAAGAAAAATAATAAGCAAACCCATAATAAAAGAACTAATGTCCATACTGCATAAGGGAAGTCACTGGGGCCAGGCCATGTGTGATGCAATAGTCAAGAATTATCAGTGTATAGGGATTTATATCCTTGCTAAACAAGTGTGTGGGGGTTGCATAATCTGCCAGAGAATAAATACAAAGGTAGTTAGAAAACAGACTACCAAAGGAAGACCTCCTAGGTTAAGGCCATTTTCAAAGCATTCCCGTATTTAGGCAGGACTGTTGGCCTTCCTATGAAAACCAAAAAACAATTTTGAAGAAATAATATACTGGCCATACCCTCCACCTTGTCATCCCTTAGGTTAAAAGAACTTCTAGCTCAAATCCTGCCTCTTAAGTTCAAGTTCACCACTTCCAGCCTGGTAACTCGGTGCTAATTAAGACTTAGAAAGAAGACAAGCTCTACCGAAGCTGGGAAGGTCCCCATCAAGTACTCCTAATCAGTGAAACAGCCGTATGAACAGCTAAACAGGGGTGGGCACATGACACTCCAGTCACAGACTGGTAAAAGAACCCCTGGAAGGAAGGGAAAAGGGTAGATGGGGAATGTAAAATTACCTAAGGATGGCTTAAAGCTAACTCTAAAGAAAATCTAAGAGGAAGCTATAAGCAGCTACTGTCACTGGGGGTAAATATTGTTAGGATTAATCCTAACACAAGGCATGAAAAGAGACCTAAGTATTGGCTAGGACCTGTATTAGGTATGGAAAGTAGGGAATATCCAATCAAACTAACAGTCAACATAAATAAGACCTCCACTCAGCCAAACTATAAAATTTCATGCCTGCCAAGTCTTTGTGGGAATTTGGGGAACTAAAGCTAGTTGCCACGAGTAAACAAATATCTACATCCTAAAACAGACCGTTATTGGGCCCTCTCAGAAAAGTTCTGTGCTGGCTGGAATCAGGTCTGGTGGATCACTCAATATCAAGGCTGGGTGAGTCATTCTTCCAAAACGAAACCCTTAAATAACAAAATATAAGGGCCCCATGATACCTAACTATAGAAATTTAGAATGCAATTCCATATTAATTACCATAAACAACCCAGCTACTCTAGCCAAGGAACCTTGGAGGTATGAATTAGGTAGGAATAGATAGCTCAGGAAAGAATCCTGTGGGATAGTTAGCTTTTAGGCTAGTTACCAACTCCACCCCAAGCTCACCAGTGTTACTATAACTCCAGGTCCCACTACTTCCTTTAACCCACCATACAGTGACCCTAAGAAAGTAAAAATAATTGAGGTAACTAACTTGAGGCAAACTTTAGAAATTAAGACTGGACATGGGGATGTAAGTGCCTGGGTTGAATGGGTCAAACTTTCGGTACAAGCTCTTAATAAGGGCGACTGTTATGCATGCTCGGCTGGGCGGCCTCAGACACAGGTAGTTCTGTTTTCCCTAGAATGGGATACCAATCCCAAAGGAATAGGTTGGATGTTGGGTCTATAACAGGACAGGGACGCATGGGGAAATAAAACCTGCAAAAGTCTATTATTGCTGTTTCCCACCTTGCAAAGGTCAGACCCTAAAGCAATCCCTTCGATCTCCACAGGGAATTATGAACCACTCCTCTTGCTCCAATAGGCCAGTGGGAAAACTCTCAACTTGTACCCACATCCTAAATGTGGCTGGTGAGTCAAACAAAGGCAACTATTCAGCTCTTCATATACCCCAGGCTAATGTCTGGTGGTACTGTGGGAAGAACTTCCTTGACCTGTTACCATCCAACTGGATCGGGAGTTGTGCCTTAGATCAATTGGCCATTCCATTCACCTTGGCATTCCATAAAATCCCTGAAAATCCATATGGCCACCAAAGTTGGAGAAATCTAACAAATTCTTGTAATCCCAGTGTCTGTATTAACTCAATAGATGTCCCTAAAGGAGTGCCTAATAAATTTAAGAACCAAAGGACACAAAAATAAATGTGGAAATGGGACCGATAGGGGTAAAAAGAAAAAGAGGAGGGAATTGAAGGAAATAATGTATACAATGGTCCATTTCCAAGACAAAGTGGCTTCAATCAGCTTAGGTCAGAAAACTACAGGAAAAAAACCAGGATATACTAGGCTCCTGCTTGGAGAGCCAAAGCCTGCTTGTTGACCGCAGTTGCCCTCGCCCAAACCAAAAAGTTTAGCCTAAAATAAAAGTTTACTGGCTTGCAAATAGTTTGCTTTGTCTGTACTTAATCAGCCTGCCCAGCTACTTAGGTCATAAGTCAGACACGTCAAGAGCCCCCAGTCGAGCTAGGATTGTAATGCATTGTGGGCTGCAACAAAATGCAGCAAAACAACCCTAAAAAAACATCTGGACCCTACCCAACAGTCAATAGGCTGGGAAAATTGTAACCTTACAGCACTCATCCTATAAGGAACAGGGGAAGGGACCTGAGCAGTAGGGGACAAATGGCTTGTTAAAACCACGCTTAGGTGTGCCTGCCTATCAAACACCCAATCTTGCAAAACCATTAAAAGTGTCACTTTCACTGTTATTAAAAGTCTCACTTTCACTGTTCTCTGGCTTCCTAAGTCCATACTTCAGGTTTGTACAGGTGAGTTTGTTTCTCACACTAAGAAACTTAGAAATATCTTAGTTTAGTTTCTGTAGTACTGGGCAATAGTGAGAGCTAGTATTTCTACTTCACATTTTAAGAAAAACAAAGTCGTTCAGACTTGGGCAAGACTATATAGAGAATTTCCTTTCGTTATCTGCTTTTTCTATTTCTTTCATTTCTGTAAGGGGGAGAAAGTGGAAGTTTTCAGCAATGAGTTTTGTGGGGCACTGGAATTTCATTTTATTAAGATATTGTAGGCTGGGCATGGTGGCTCATGCCTGTAATCCCAGCACTTTGGGAGGCAGAGTCAGGAGGCTTGCTTGAGCCCAAGAGTTCAAGATCAGCCTAGGGAACAGGGCATGATCCCCTATCTAAATTAATAATACTAATACTACTAATCATAAAATAAAAAATAATTTATATTTTTTATAAACATAAAAATATGGTCTCAGCAATGTAATTTACAGTTATCTATAGGTAATTAGTTATTTAACTAGATTCTGAGGATACAAAAGTTTTTCACTGGAATCACTCTGCTTTTCAAATGATTATTCTGGAAAAGATGGCATGTGAAACATTTATCTAGACCAGATTTTAATTCCTTTTTTAAATTTGATTTTAATTTTTTTTTTTTTTTTGAGATGGAGTTTCACTTTGTTGCCAAGACTGGAGTTCAGTGGAGCGATCTGGGCTTCCTGCAAACTCCACCTCCTGGGTTCAAGCAATTCTCCTGCCTCAACTTCCCAAGTAGCTGGGATTACACCACCCTGCCTGGCTAATTTTTGTACTTTTAGTAGAGACAAGTCTTCACCACTGTTGGCCAGGCTGGTCTCAAACTCCTGACCTCAGGAGATGTGCCTGCCTCAGCCTCCCAAAGTGCTGGGATTACAGGCATGAGCCATTGCACCCAGAGATAATTCACTTTTAAAAATAATAATAGTTTATTATGACCTATGACCATTTGAAATGGTTTGAAAAGTGAGACAGAATGGCACCCATTGTTTATTCGACCATCATCCCTTTTTTTTTTCCAGGCCACAAATTGAACCTAAAACCCATTGCTTATTGTTCTTCACTTTATTTAAATCAAAGACAGTTTCAGGAGCCCATGCCCCATTTAACTGTTACCCTTTACTTTTTAAGTACCAATCTAGATACTTTTTAAAAAACATGCCAATATTAGTTTTTTCCAAATTCACCTTTCAGCATTTCACAAAACTGAGACCAAGTTAAATGAAATCCTGTACCCCTAGTGATTCAGGTGTTAATAAAAGGAGGTAGCTAAAATTTTAATCCCTAGTTGCTAGTTTATAAATAAATAAACATGGATTTGCTCTACACAAAGGATTATGAACGCAGACTTTTTTTCTCCCTCCCTTCCTTCTTCCTTCCTTCCTCTTTCTCTTTTTCTTTCCTTTCTTTCTTTCTTCTTTCTCTTTCTTTCCTTCTCTTTCTTTCTGTTTTCTCTTTCTTTCCTTCTTTCTCTTTTCCTTCCTTCCTTCTTCTTCCTTCCTCTCTCCCACCCTCGCTCCTCCCCTTTCTTTTCCTTCCTTCCTTTCTTCTTTTCTTCTTTCCTTTTCTTTCTCTCTCTCCTTCCTTCCTTCCTCCCTCTCTTCCTTCCTTCCTTCTTCTCCCTCCATTCCTCCCTCCCTCCCTCCCTCTCTCTCCTTCCTTCCTTCCTTTCTTTTCTTTTCTTTTTTCTTTTTCTTTCTTTCATGGTTTAGCTGTATCCCCACCCAAATCTCATCTTGAATTCCCACATGTTGTGGGTGGGGCCTAGAGGGAGGTAACTGATTCATGGGACAGGTCCTTCCCATGCTGTTCTCATGGTAATGAATAAGTCTCATGAGATATAAGGTAGAGTTTCCCTGCATGAAATCTCTCCTTGCCTGCTGCCATCCATGTAAGCAGGCAAAGAGAGATTTATTTACCTTCCACCATGATTGTGAGGCCTCCCCAGCCATGTGGAACTGTAAGTCAATTAAACCCTTTTTCCTGTATAAATTACCCAGTCTGGGGTATATCTTTATTAGCAGCATGAAAACGAACTAGTACTCTTTCTCTCTCCTTTTCTTTCTTTCCTTCCTTCCTTTCCCCTCCTTCCTTCTCCCTCACTCCTTCCCTTCCCTTCTCCTCTCTTCCTTCCTTCCTTCATCTTTTTCTTTCTCTCTCTCCTTCATCCCTCCCTCCCTCTCTCACTCTCTCCTTCTCTTTCTTCCTGTTAACTTCTTTGCTGAATCAGTGACAGGGATAGGAAGGAGTTACACAGGAAGTAACTGTAGCTGGGCAGGTTAGAATACAGATATTTTCTATGAATATGCAAAACAGAAAGGGGGACAAAAATTTCCCAGCTGTTGTCAGGGCCAAGATGAGAGAAAGAATAGCCAGGCTGGCCACATGTGTATGCATGAGCTAGGACCCAGACATCAGGTTACCTGTGTCAGCAACTGTTTTTATTCCTTGTCTACTTTTTATTTTTGAAATTTAACTGCTGGCGTTGTTCTGGAGGTCAGAGGTTTATGATGCACCAGGTAACCTAGACACTTCCCTGCCTATCACAGAAATAAAAAGGTTGTTCTGTTTTTGTTTTTCTTTTTTCATGAGACAGAGTCTCACTCTGCCACCCAGGCTGGAGTGTAGTTATACAACCATGGCTCACTGCAACCTCCGCCTCCTGGGTTCAAGCAATTCTCCTGCCTTAGCCTCCTGACTAGCTGGGATTACAGGCATGTGCCCCCATGCCTGGGTAATTTTTTAAATTTTGGTAGAGACAAGGTTTCGCCACATTGGCCAGGTTGGTCTCAAATTCCTGACCTCAGGTGATGCATCTGTCTCAGCCTCCCAATGTGCGGGGATTACAGGCATGAGCCACCATGCCTGGCTGTTCTAGTTTTTTATATGCCCTCACCATGCCCAAGCCCACTGGCTACAATGGTTTTCAGTACAGACAACTGTTTATTGTTTAGCTCCTACATGCCAGGTGGTCAATGTTAAGTGGATGTTCTCTTAACTGATTTTTTTTTTTTTTTGCAGTCTTATAACTTTGACAATCAACAGTTAGTTTTCATTCACACTGATTGCCTATGGATTTTTGAAAGTGGTCACAAGCGTATAGGTAACGAATATTTACCAGTGTTTAGTGAATCTTCATCTCCTTATGTTTTCTGGACAACTTCACATGGATATGATATAGGACTTCCCTTATTTCTTTGGCTCAGAAAGCTTTGTTGAGACTGGTATCAATGAACACATCTGGAGTCCCCGTCTCTTTCATAACAAATTTCCAGATTTCTTTGAGTGCCTGAAAGACATGCTTCTTGAAGCCCACTCTAGAGTTGTGCTTGTGAATGTTGATGGTATATTCTCAGGTGACCATCTCATTAATAGCAAAACAAACCTTCTTTTCACCACCTTTCTTTTCATGGAAGCCATTCTTCCAGGCCCAAGTTGGAAAGAAAGACTGTGAGGGATGGCAGGAGGAGGCTCCTTTATTTTATGACCAGCTGGCTTCATATACGCTTCTCACTGTTAGTGATAGAAGCTGGAAGGGCTATTGATTATTCCTTTGACTTTATTCATCAAAGGACTTTGGCTTGAGTTTTTCCCTAGGATGTGCTGGAGGGAAAGCTTAGTCAACTCAGTTTCCTTGGAGTCTTGGGAATGAAAGTGGATATAGCACTTCTAAGAAGAGAAAGCTGTATTTCCATGGAAATATGGATTCACCTCTGTCACTGCCCTTCTGGTACAGCACGACAAATGTGACCCTGGAGCTGGACAGACTGGAGGACAAACCTAGGTGCTGCTGCTTTCTAGCTGAGTGACTTTGGATAAGAGTCATAAACATTCTGAGCCTCAGTTTTCTTAACTCTGCATGAGGCTAGGACTATCTGTTTTGCAGGTGTTTGTGAGAATTCAATTCGATAAACTATGTTAGATTCAATATCTGCTATGCTGTTAAGAGCTAAAGAATAATAGGAGCTATTTTTTTTATGCCAATATCCTTCTTAGACTTTGGTCCCTAAATGCAGGAACCACTTATGTGCCTTCTTTTTTTCCCTCCACCATGAGTCTCGCAAGTCAGGAGCAGAATGAGTACCTAATAAATGTTCATTCAATGAACGGAGTTAATCATCCTGAAGCGTGGTAGTCAAGCCAACCTTGATTTAAGAGCACACAAGATGCCACGCTTTTGAGGCTTTTAGTTTTGCTTGTTTGTTTGGGATTTTTTTTTTTGGACTATTTTTTTCTCTCTATTGGGTCACAGAATGAGAAAAAGCCATATTAGTTTTCCTTCATCAGCAGCAAAGAACTCAACATATTTTCCTAAGAGGGTGCTTAGTTATACTCAGGGTAGAAGCTCTGGTTTGAAGACAAGGAAAGACACAAAGGTTTTTCACGGACTTTAAGTGCCAGGCACTGTGCTAGGTACTTGCATGCCTTAAAGCAGAGGAATCTTGATGGGCAAGGTTGGGAGGGAGAGCATACCCATCTCCATGGTTTCGGTTGCCTCCACAGATGTAGTTAGGCACAATTTTCATGTAAAGCATGAAATATTGGCTTGATGTGAGCAATGTTGTGACCTACACAGATTTATATTGTAAAATGTACCCATGTGTTGATTGTGAAAGATGATCTGCAGCTTAGATTCCACCATCAATTTTGGTTGAAGGGTTTGTCTCTTGCTTAAGATTATTTAAATGTAGATTTTCAGTGGCCCTTATAGAAAGAAAAGTGACTGGGAGGACTAGTGATCTGACAGAAATTTATAGACTGAGCTCTAACTGTGCTCTATAATATGCTTTCTGCTTTTGCCTCCAGCTCTGATGAAGCAGATATATAGAAATTCTGTGGGAGAGGCAGAGTCTGTAGGGCTTAAGAGAGCTCCATGGATCAGTTTCATCATTGGTAAAATGAGGACAGTGAAAATCTAAACCTCATAATGTGATTAGTATCATGGAGGTAGTACGTGCAAGTGTTTAGAACAATGCTTGGGACATCTTAAGTGTTCAATAAATAGTAACCTTTTAAAATTTTTAAAGGCAGAAATAAGTTTTGGAGACACAAAAACCTTTCCTCCAATCCTTGTTTTGCTGTTCACTGCCTGTGTGTAAGTTACTTCTGTAAGCATTAGTTTTCAAATTTGTAAAGTATGACAAGGATTAAATAGAGATAAAAATCATCAATAAATGAGAATAATACACATACTGCATAATGGGACTGTAAGGATTAAATAGGTATATAATGTGAGAGGGGCTGGCGTATGGTACTCAATTCAGGGTAACAAGTGTTAACTATCATTGACCATTAGCTCCAGGAGCCACCTGCTTAACCCATGAGCTTTTCATAGCGATTTGCATTCATCCATATGAACAGAAGTAACAGAGACTAGGTAGTTTGAAATGCTTCATTGATAGTTTGATCACAGCGACGCACCTTCTGTGTGACCATAAGGGCATTGGTTGACCTCCCTGTGCCTTAAGGCATGTAGACATATGCCTTCTGCCTAGCTTTAAAAGCTCATCGCTTACAAGGTCCTTTTGAAGTTTGGCGTATGTTCCACAGAGTGCACAGTGTGGCCAGAGGCAAATCTGGCTCTTTGTTTAAAAAGAAAAAAGGCCAAGCTAAGCATATTGGCTGCTGATCACATGAACTCAACAAAGCGCTTATATGAGTCTGTGTTTATTAGTAAATAATGTGTGTATGCAGGTGTATATATGTGCATATAAATTATATACATATGTATATATAGGTGTACCTATACATGTGAACACATGTATAAATATATGCACACAAGCATATGTCCATGATAAATATATATTAAATGCAATTAACAAAGACTTCCTAATTCTTCAGTTGTCAAGAATAATACGTATAGCATTTAAAATGCAAAATATGATAAAACACAGTAAAGTAATTTTAAATAAATTTAAAGTTGTATATATGATAAAAAGATTATTCAAAAGTATTTTAAGTCTTTGGAGCCAACACCTCATGACCTTGTATAGCACTAAGGTTTTATTTTATGTACATCTGTGCAAGTAAAACGCAGAACTGAATTATCATCTGTATTATAGGGGCCTAAACCCATTTCCAGCTTCCTGCCCTCACTCAGTGTAAGGTATTATTGCAAAAGTGAATTTTATGAAAATGGGGCTAGATTATTATATTTTTTCAGTTATGTCTACATAGTAAAGTACGCAGTTGAAAAGAAAAAAATTACACTTGTATATTTTGCTTTATGAATGTCAAATATTCACATCATTTTGCATATCAAATAAAGATTGTCTAGTTGGATGCATATTTTTTCCCATTCAGATATTTGGTGATTAATAGTTGTCCATATGTATAGAGATACATTGCCTAGGGAGTGTGACAAGAAATAGATTTATTTTCTTTATTTTTTTTCAAGCGATAACCATTTTGTGGTATTAGAAAATGTTCTGAAATTTTCCTTTGTCTTCATACCTTTTAAAATAGATACAAGAAAGAATGAAGAAAAAGTTCTTTGTTCATGCAGAAACATACTAAGGTTCTTTTTTTCTAGAACAGCACAGAGAAGCTTTCTTTGTCATTCTAGTTCCAGTTTGATTTCCACTTTAAATTTAGAAAATATGTATATACTGCAAGCAGCTGGGTACACTCACATGGAAGAGACTCCATGGCTAAAATACACCTTTTGAACATACATTTTCTAGTTATTCATATACAAGCCACTTTCAGTAACCATTTTAATTTCTAGTTTTGATTATTGAAAGCAACACAATGACTTCAGCCCTTGCATGTTATTTATCTAACCCCTTACAGAAGAACCCACTGGCAGGGAGCACTGCTTGCATACATTGCTACCCGAAGGTTTTAGCAGAGGAACGTTCTCTCATAATGGGGTTACGAAAGACACACCGCCTCTGTAATTTACTGAAGTTCAGTTTTAGAACAAGTTGTTTCTTTTATGTACAAAGCTCGTAGTTCACAAGTCCCAGCTGAAATGTATTTTTCTGTTGTTGTTGGAAGGTTTCAAAGATATGGCATTTGGAAATCCCTTAATTAGATTTAAGATTTTAGTCTTACAGTGGGTTCTCTTTGTAACCAGAATGCATTTATTTGGCAGTTGCTTTATTTAGTGATGCTCATTTCACACTGTGAATAACCAACAAAAACTGTAATATGCTAGCACTCCAATGGATTTTTTTTTTTCCTTTTGAAAACAGAAAGCAAAGAAATCAGAGGAGATTTATGGAGAATGGCCCAAATTGAAACCTATTTGGAAGCACCTTTCCTGTTTGCACAGCTAAACATCTTTGTGTTTTATTTTAAATGAAGGAGTACATAGACAGATAGCTTCAAGTTTGAAACACACATTAGGATATGTTTCTATAAAAACGCATTACGCTATCAGCATTCATAGAGGGCTGCCAGCTCTGGAAGACTTGCATGCCCATGGGTCATCCCTGGGGGACATACTGTATATAAATACCAATTGCCAGTTCGCAGTTTGTGCAAATATAAAGTCTGTTAGGCCAAGATAACATGTATATAGTGTGACATGGCTGTACCTAGTTATGTATGTGTGAACTGCTGTATATTTAGTCCTTGACATTATTTCACTTCTCAGTAAAACAGCATGCTATTTTCAGACAGATTGGTAAAAGGAAAATAACGGTAAGATACATGGATTAAAAAGATTTGAACAGCAATAGTAACGAATCTCCAAAAGGCCATCCAGGGAAGAAAGAACTGTATGAAATCTGTATTGGACATTCTTTTGTTACCTGAAGCATTAAAGAGAGAAAGATGAGAGCTTAGCCTCCAGTATCTAGCAGTATTTGATTCCTACTAGGTGTTAAATTAATATTTCTTGAAAAAGTGACAACTCCTATTGCTCCTGATTCCTCTGACTCTAATCTGTCCCCCTCCTTTCCTTCATGGCTACGGCCAATAACCAATTCATACATGGACTCTTTTGCGAGTGATTAAAATACTTTTCAGGCTGGTTTTCTTTAGCTAGTCTCTTTACTCCAAATCCTACCCTCCATTATCTGTTCCCAAATTATCTTTCCAGTTTGCTGCCTTCCTCTTTCACATTCCATAATTTTGAGTGATTCATTCCTTAAGCATCTTCCATCCTGCCCATCTCCCACAGCTGTACTCAGCCTTACCCTTTCTGTCCCTGGAAGATCAGCCTCACCACAATTCCAACTTATGGTCACCTTTGGAGGCACAGTGTAAAGACCAAAGCTTTTTATTTAGACATCTTTCTTCTTCATCCCAGACACACAAAAAGCATTTTATGTGAATTTTTCTTAGAGGCACTTTTAGCATTTCATTTTCTGATACAATTGTTTGCATGAGGGTCTTATACTTTCCCCTTATCAGCTGTTTCTGTAAGGGGAAGTGCTCATAACTTAATCATTTATTGGTGCTCATGAAACTCTTTCATAAGTCTCCTTTGTCCATGAAGATCAGCTGTTCCTCTATACTTTCATCTCTTTCTGTAATTCTGATTTGTTCCTTTTATTACAATTAAAATTATATAAATGACTGAGTAATTTGTTTTTATGCTATCTCCCTTGAAAGAATATAAGTTCCCCAAGGGCTTATGTTAGCCAGATACCAACTCACCAGTAGAGCATCATGCCCCTATCAGGCATTCAACATATAAATGTATATAAATATAGAGATGGATTTGTTGATTGATTAATTGATCAATCGACCAGTAGGACACACACACTCATTTACGTTGTTATCTGATCATACTTCTCTCGTTTCCAAAAGACCATGACAGAGAGAACAAGGATGAATAATTGCTGTACCATAAACTTAGGTAATTTTCATACCCAGTCCCTGTGAAATGAACACCTTGGTAGTAATACCTTATTTTCGAATAGTACAAACTGTCCCCTGACTATGCTATCTATTCCATCTGCACAGTTATTATTTCTGAATCTTTATCTCCCATGAGGACTTCTCTTGAATTCCAGAGGTTCACTTGCTTTCTGGAATTCTTCCCTTAGACATCCTATGTCAGAAACTGAAGTTATTATCATTATTTTTTTTAACAAATCATTTTTTTTCTTCTTTTTCCTGGTTATGTCTCAATCTCCCAGCCTTCCTTGCAAAATTAGGTGTAGCCAGGTGATGGTTTGGGTAATAAAGTGTTGATAGAAGTTATGTACATCATTTCTATGCCTTGCCCCCAAAACTTACATTTACCTTCCACTCTCTACTTCCATGTTGCTTGCTGGATGTTAAGAATCCAACAGAAATGTGTGACTCTAAGGTATGGCTGGACTGTAAGGTGGAAGACGCCTGGGTCTCTCAATGACTGTGTGGAGCTGAACATTCCTTCTTTACTAATTGGGCTTAAACAAGTAAGACATAATTCTACCTTGTTAAGCCATTGAACTTTTCAGATTGTGTGTTACAGTAATTGGCCACACCTGTCTAACAACATATTTTCTCTTAAATCATATTTTCTTCTAGCATCTCTGATCTATGTTAGCACCATTTCCCTATTGCTCAGTTAGGATGCTGTGAGTTCCCCTGAAGTATTTTCCCTTGTCTCTTATTCTAATTAGTCAACATCACTTACTCTTTGTTACTACTCTTACTTCTATAGTTTCGATTATCATCCTTTCCTGATTGATCTATTAAAGAACACCCTGAATGGTCTTCCTGCCTTCTATCTTGCCTACCTCCAACCTATCCTCTATACTGTCCAACATGTTTCTTTCGAAAACACAGATCTGATCTAATGACTCTTTCATTTTTAAAACTTTTTCTTTCCATTCAATATGAACTGAAATTGAATTGGCCGGGCGCGGTGACTCATGCCTATAATCCTAGCACTTTGGGAGGCCGAGGCGGGTGGATCATGAGGTCAAAAGATCGAGACCATCCTGGTCAACAAGGTGAAACCTCGTCTCTACTTAAACTACAAAAATTAGCTGGGCATGATGGTGCGTGCCTGTAGTTCCAGCTACTCGGGAGGCTGAGGCAGGAGAATTGCTTGAACCCAGGAAGCGGAGGTTGCGGTGAGCCGAGATTGTGCCATTGCACTCCAGTCTGGGCAACAACAGCAAAACTCCGTCTCAAAAAAAAAAAAAAAAAAAGAATACAAAATAGGATTTTAAACAGATATCTGCACCGCCTTATTCACTGAAGTGTTACTTGAAATAGCCAAGATGTGAGAACAACCTAAATGTCCATTGATAGATGAATGGATAAAGAAAATATGGTTTGTGTGTGTGTGTGTGTGTGTGTGTATACACACACACACACACACACACAAAATGGATTATTTAGCCTTAAGAAGAAGGAAATCCTGCCACATGTGACAACATGAATAAACCTGGAGGACATTACACTAAGCGAAATTAGGCAGTCACAGAAGGACAGATAAGTGCTGCATGGTTCCACTTATACGGGGTATCTAAAAAGTCAAACTCATAGAAATAGTGAGTAGAATGGTGGTATCTGAGGCCAGGGAAAGGGGAAAATGGGGAGTTGCCAACCAATGGGTGTAAATTTTCAGTTATATAGGATGAATAAGTTCTAGATATATGCTGGACAACACTGTGCCTGTAGTTAACAATAGCACATTGTACACATAAAAATGTGTTAAGAGAGATCTCATGTTAAGTGTTCTTACCACAATTTTCAAAACACTAATTTTTTAACTGTATCATTAATTTGAACTCCCTCATAATCTGTGCATTCCCTAACTATCTGTCGCACGTATTTCCAAGGATATAACTAAAGCTCTAAATACCAAAATAACAAAAGCAAAAATCAGAGATACACTGGTGTCCTAATAGAGCGTATTTTTTTACAGTTTAACTTCTCTGCATATGATATGTACCCAGGCTGAAATGCCCTTTCTTTTCTGACACAACTTTTACACAATTCTTACATAGTATTTGCCCAGCCCTAAAATGCCTTTCCATTTTCTGACACAATTTCATTTCATAATAAGGATCAATTAAATAATCACCTTTTCTCTTCCTTCTGATGTCTTAAACTGATTTAAATGTTCTCTCCTCTGCACTCCCCTACAATGTTTATTCTTTTGGATTTCAATTATGTCTCTGTGTCTCCCAATTGACTGCTAGATTCTGGAGGGCAAGAAACAGGTCTTATTTATCCTTGGATACTCTGTGCCTACTTTGGCAACAAAGAAGGCACTCAAAAAAGGTTTGTAGGATAATTTTAACTACCATGTAAATCACGATCAAAGTAAAATGTGGCCTTATTTTCATTATGGGACTACTTAGCAGGAATGTGTAAATCCCATCTCGTGATAGCTATGATAATAAGGACTAACCTATTTTGATAATAATAATGATTACTAACATTAATGAATGTTTATTATGTGCTTGGCACTCTGCTAAATTCTTTATGTGTTTCATTTTGTTTGATCCATACAATGACTATGAAATATTATTATTAAATATTTCCATTTTAAAGTAATGTATTAAGTTTGTATGAAGTTATAAACAAATAACAACTAAGCCCCTTCTAGTACAGGAGCTACTGAGTAAGATACAATTGATTTTGCCCCAACGTGACAAACCATTTGAGGATGTTCAAAGGTCTTTCTTGACTACTAAAGCTTTTAAAATTTTATTTTAAGTTCTGGGATACATGTGCAGGACATACAGGTTTTTGAATAGGTAAACATGTGCCATGGTGATTTGCCGCACCTATCAACCCATCACCTAGGTATTAAGCCCCAAAGACTACTAAAGTTTAATTTCTTATAAATATACATAGGATAATAAGGAACTTGAAAATTTCTATTCGAAATTATTTTAAGATAATTTTTCTTTCCATGGGTATTTGTGAGGTTCTTCTGACATCTTTAGAGACAGCTAGGTACAGGATAAATCTTTGAGCAAATCATCACGCATTTTAAGAGTATTCAGAAAAGTAAAGTGCTTTGCTGTGGCAGGTAGGGAAACCAATCATGTGATCAGAGGGTTGAAACTTTCAGTCTCACCCTTCAACCTCTAGGGAGGCCAGAGCAGCTGAAGGTTGAGTTGATCACCAATGGCCAATGATATAATAAAAAATGCTCATCTAATGAAGACTCCACAAAAGCCCAAAAAGGCAAGATTTGGAGAGCTTCCAGATGGCTGAACTCATAAAGGTCCCTGGAGGGCAGCGACACCCGAGAGGGCATGGAAGCTCTATAACCCTTCCCCCTACCTTGTCCTATGCATCTCTTCCATCTGGCTGTTCATCTGTATCTTTTGCAATATGCTTTACAGTAAATTGTTAAACGTAAATGTTTCCATGAGTTCTGTGAACTGCTCTAGCAAATTAATTTAACACAACATAGAGGTTGTGGGAGCCCTGATTTATATATCAAGTCAAAAGCACAGGTCACTCACTACCTGTATTTGCCATTGGCATCTGATGTTGGGGGCATAGTCTTCTGGGACTGAATCTTTAATCTGCAGACTCAACTATCTAGCCAGGTAGATAGTGTCAGAATTGAATTCATTAGAGGATCCCCACCTGGTCCACCAGGGACTGTGCTGCTGGAGAATTGGTACTGGGGGGACACCTCCACACATCTGGTGTCAGAAGTGTGGTGAATATAACCATATAAGAGAGAGAGAAAACACTCTTTATCTCTATGTATATGCCACCCGAATTCCATCACATCCTGGAAAATCTCCTTTTATCATATCTGTTTGAAATCCTCTCTCCTTCTGAGTCCTGTGGAACCTATTGCATGCTTAGTTGCCACTTTTCACTATTGCCTTATGCATTTTCATCTTTTTAAATTTTATTTTTCTGTCGATACAAAATAGATGTACAAATTTTGGGGCACACATGATAATTCAATACACCGTATGTATTTTTCATATGAACATATGTATTTTTCATCTCTAGAGGCATTGTCTCATCTTCCTAATTAGACTGTAAGTTTGTGGACTATAGGGCCGTCATCGCTGATATCCCATAATCTCCCATAGTAAAGGGAAAGGGAAACTAACATTTACTGAATTCCTGCTCCATGCTAGGCACTATGCTATATTCTTCATATATATTATCTGGTTTAATTTTTACACTACTTTATGAATTATGTGTTATTAACCTTATTTTAGAAATGAGGAAACTAAGGCTCAGAGAGGTTAGGTACATTACCCAACATCACACAGCTAGAAATCAATTGAATTCATATTCCAGCCTAGTCCTGCCTTCAAAGCTCCTGGTTTTCCCAATACACATTCCACATATTAGATACTTATTGACAAAAGCAATTTTCATCCATCCACCTCCCTCTAAGTGCAATTTTTATAGTATTTCACATTGGTATTGTTTCTTAACTGTTTAAAGTGCATGCTATCATTTATTCAAGTAGGTTGCCACCTTTGTGGGCAGTACAATATTCCATGCTTTGTGTCTTCATGCATATACATTTCTCTGCAAATAGAGAGCCTTTGATACATATTTGCAGAATGCTTGACCAATGAAAGTTTTTTTAAAAACATAAATTTAAATAAAGAATCAAAGCATATTTTAAAATATTTACACATGAGCAAAAAGAATAAAACTGAATTTAACAAAGATTCTCTTTGGCCCTTCAAACTCCTGATAGCCTCAATTATATTGACCCAGGTGACTTGTATTTCACTATTCTCTATTTCTAAAAAAAAGTCTACAAAGTCATGTTACCTGACAATTGAAATAGTTCTAAATCTCCTGGCAAACTAAGTTCCCAAGAAAACCTACCCCTTATGAAATAAAACTATAGTGAAGAAGGAAATGTATTAAATTTTTATTATGTAGTCTTTTTTTATTATTAAGTTCTGGGATAAATGTGCAAACGTGCAGGTTTGTTACATAGATATACATATGCCATGGTGGTTTGCTGCATCCATCAATCCGTTATGTACATTAGGTATTTCTCCTAATGCTATCCCCTAGCCCCCCAACCAGCCCCAGTGTGTGATGTTCCCCTCCCTGTGTCCATGTGTTCTCATTGTTCAACCGCCACTTATAAGTGAGAACATGTGGCGTTTCATTTTCTGTTCTTGTATGTAGTCTTTTTAAAGTATTTTATGATGCTTATATATTGGTCAATGATAATCTCCTGGAATCCATGTTAATGTATTCCAAATGTACTCATGAAATCAGCTCAAATTTTATTTTCTCCCTCATTTAGCCCTGTATGCAAATTTATCTACCACCTAACTCCACTTGTTACTTTTGGCTCTGCTGGATTAATGTTGGGTATGGATGTTCTGAAATGAACAGTATTGAGAGCTGACCTTTGGGGTTTCTCAGCAGCTGAGGTGCCTGAGAGTGGTAGGTGTGGCAAAGTGGAAGGCAGCAGTGAGGGAGCTCACTGTAGCAGGTCAGCAGCTTTTCTAAATTAGTTACAGTAGTGTTTTTCCACCACTGGAGTAGATAAGGGAGCCTTGGATGGAGCTGCTGCTATACTCATGGCCAGAAGTTCAGGATTTGTAATTTTAAGTAATTGCAATTTTTTTCTAGGACCTCAGAAGGCTGCACACATGCAGTGGGATTTATTGTTTTATATCATCCAAATCTTAAGAACACCGATAAATTTTTAAGAACTTGCCTACTTCTAAGGCATGTAGAAAGAATGATTCTATATTTATCTCAATATATAATTAACAGTAATTTATAAGTAATGAGTTTCATGTTCTGCAGACAAATTACTGGCCTTTCTTTCTTCTTCTTTTTTCTATTAAATACTGGGTGGGGGTGGGGGTTCTGCACAGTGATTTTTGTGACACCCAATTTGGCATCTTAGATTGTCACCATGAGCTCATGATTTCAGGTGAGGAATAAGCAGAAGCACATGAACCCTTAAACAAAACAGATGAAATTTTCATCCAAATGTCCTAAAGAATAAAAATGATGGGGATAAAAACAGAAAATATATGACATGGACAAAGTTGTTTCTAACTAGAACATTTTTCAAAGTTTTCTAGGGGCATCAATTGCTCTCTGAGCAAATCGTTTAGTACAGAGCTCTAGTGAGAGCATTAGCAAACGATCCTCCTCTGCCTGCAATTAGATTAGTCGTGCACTTGTAGGCCAGGATTTATGGTAATTTGTATTCCAGAAGAATCCTTGTGCTTTGCATTTCAGGAAAAATATTAAGAAAACTACTAAAGCATGCACCAGAGATTGCAGATTTCTTTTTCTTGATTGCTCTTATTTCTCCTTCAGTTTAAAAAGCCTTATTATTTGGTAAAGACAAAGGAAGATATAAACGCTGTATATAATTATTGTCAACCCCCGAACTGACTGTTTGTTATTATTGTCATCATAAATATCATAATCATTCACCCTTCCATTAATGTATTTCTAGGTATTTACTCTCTTGGTCATCTGGTTTATAAACATCTAGAGGGGGAAACATAGATTTTATACCTTTCTATCTTTCAGGTACAGAGCTTGTCATTATTATTGCTATTATCATCATTGTTCAAATTCAGTAAGTTTTGTCTAAGTAATTATTAGAATTAAAAAAATAATTTAGGACCTTCAGCAGGAAAGGTGCTGTGTATGTTTGAAAAATGAAACTTGAGAAGGGTAACTAATTGTTCTAGTGAATTGTGTGTGATCTTGGCTTGTGTCTGCACAGGAAGGATCAGGATGACTCTGAGATCTTTTTCGGTTGTCACATTGGAGTAAACTGATAAGCAAAGTCTGTGTGCAGACACTGTGAAGGCCATGCTGTTATTTCCAGGCTGTGCTGGATGATGCTGCTTCATATATACAATCATCACGCTGACTAACCTGCCTAAACAGTGTTATCTCCAATATTCCTGAAGTCACTCTGCTTCACAAGCCATGGGCAGAGAATTTTATCTTTTACACATCTTATATTTCTCTAGATTGCATCCTTTTTTAAAAAACCATAAATCTAAGTGAGTGCCGTAGTACTTTTAAGCAAGTGATTAAATCTCAGCTTGAGGTATGCAAATAAGGCCAGTCACATTGTTCAGGTCTCTGTAGGATGCCACCTAGCTAGGGAAGTAAAATCTCTTATCAGTTAGGTGGCTTTTCTATGTGCCAGATACCTAAGGTGCTGAGAGTACTGTGGGAAAGTATATCAATGTAATACCACATAACAACTGCAGCAATGGACATATGCACCAAGTGCAGAAATAGCACAGGGATAAGACAGAGAGTCTTAATGTTTGAAGTATATTTAAGTGTTGCATGATAACTGTTATGAAAATGTCACATGAGATGCTTTTTTTCTTAAATTGTGTAAAAATTTTGATAATGAACCAGAGCTTCAAATGATTATTATGGCTATTAAAGAGCCAACCGTTTGTTTAAGTACAGATAATGTTAATTGCTACTATATGAAAAATATCTACACTATATATTAAAGACTGGCTTTCCTTTATCTTTGTCAGTTATTAAGAATTATGATTTGTTTATATTTAGGAAATATATTCAGACGCAGTAAATTAGTAGGAATTCAATGCAAAATCTGGTGAACAGTTCCTATGCTTTTACATTTTTGGATTTTACCTAATATCATTGAGGGATTTGAGAATAATTGTACAAATGGGAACATATATTGAGCATGTTCTAGGTACTGTGCAAAGAATTGCTTGCATTCAGTAAGTTTTCTCTAAGTAGTTATCAGAATAAAAAATAATTTAGGACCTTCGGCAGGAAAGTTGCTCTGTTGTTTGGGAAAGTGAAACTTGAGAATCAGTTCTTAAATGTGATCCACAGATCAACTACATCATCATCACCTGGAAGCTTGTTAGAAAGGTAGGATCTCTGTCCCCACCCCAGACCTGCAGCATCAGAATCTGCATTGTGACAAGCTCTCTATGTTGCTTTGTACATTACAAATGTGCATTGCACATTTCACATCTGCTTTCACACTTTCTAATTCCACACCACAGCCCTCCAAGTTCAGAGAGGTTCAGTCATTGCGCAGGGTAACAAAGCCATTAATGGATGGAGCAGGTCTGTTTCAGATGGTGGTCATGTTTCTGCTATATAATCATATCCTTTCACTTGTTGAAACTTTACCCTTTCTTAATTGTCCAGCTCAAATTCCACCACCTCAATTCAGTCTTCATGCCTCCTGTTGCAAGCAATTTTTTTTTCCTATTTAAATATATGATAGAATTTTGAGTCCTTCTGGCTTTACCATAAAACACTGTTTTGTCTCAGATTATTATTGTTAGTGTCCATGAGAATAGAAACCATCTTTTTCGGCTTGCAGAATCTATTGTACCCTAGCACAATAACCACCATATAATTTGTGCTTAATAGGTACTTGAGTAAATTAATGATTGCCTTTGCCCTTTAAGTAAAACCATTCTATAGTTCATTAGGACAAGTAAATCCAGTTTAGTATATTAACAGCTGCTAATTGCTTCAAGGTTATTACTGCCTGGCTCACATTAATATTAATAATGATAATTCCTACCATGTGCACAGGATTTTATAGCTTACAAGAAACTTCAAGACCTATGACAACATTTAATCCTCATTACAATCCAGTGGGATAAGAATTCTATTATCCCCATTTTACAGATATAGAAATTCATGCTTACAGAAATGAAGTGAACTGTAAAATACAGAACAGAAACCTAGGGCTTCTGACTACAGGTTTGTGCCCCTTCTGGCGTCTTCCTGAAGCAAACGTATCCTGTATAAAGTCAAGAGCTGTTTTCTCAAATGACATATGTGGGAGAAACCATCATATACAATATTCATTGACCTTAAGGCATTTTTCCTCCAATAAGAAAGTCAGAGAAATGAGAAAGAAAAAGTCTACAGGATTTGGTAACTGACTAGTAGGGTGTTAGAGAGGATGAGGAAGAGAAAATAAAAATGGAGCCACAGTTTGGGCACTTTGGTGCCTGGAGGTGTGCTGGGGCAATTGATAGGGTAGATGAGAACTTGGACACGCAGAAAGGCTGTGGCCCACCAGTCCTCTTTCTCCTGCTTCTGTGGTTGTGTATAACTGTGTTGAGATGGAACTGGACCTGAATAATTCTGTTGCTTATAGGTTTTGTCACATGAGTGAGAATTAAATGCAGTTGTTTTAAGTCACTGTGATTTTGGGGTTCTTAGTTTCTGCAGTATAATCTCGATTCTAGGCCACCTTGACTCATAGATACCTGAGGATTCTATAGGCAGTGGGTTGAGCTAGAAGGCAATTCGGGTTCTTGATTTTACCCTTTGACTAATTTCATTCTCTCTCCTCCCCATTGTTGTGAGTGAGGGTCCTGTTTAATTTATAAAAAAAAGCAGCCTGAAATTTTTCTGGCTTCTTTCTCATCCAAGCTTAGGAGTTGAAAAGGCTAATTGCCTAATTGTTAATGGCACAGTGTAGAAAGAGCTGGGATCTGAAGTTAGAAATCCTAAGTTTTTCCAAAGCTGTGTCCTAAGCAAGTGTCAACTTATTATTGCTCTATCAACTGGGTAAGTAATACTATGTAACTTATGTGGTTGCAAAGAGTCAATAAGCTATTATGAGTGAAAGTAGTTTGTAAATTTTAAGATCCTATATAGATACAAATACTAGTGTAAGACCAGCATGAAGGACAAAAGTAAGAGTAGCTGTATGTAAATATCTACCTAAAAGCTAATTATATATTTTAAAAAGTAAGATGCATTTTCAAAAATATATTAAAATCAGGACAACACATTACTGAGCACACATTAGCTAGTGATAATCACTTTTGAAAATAATAGCTGTAGCTTGTTGAGCATCTGCTATGAGCCAGGCCTATGCTATCTGCCTTGCATCCTTCAATTTCAGTATAACAACGATTGCTGTTGACTCTCTGTCACTCACTTTATATGAAAGCAAAAACAGATCTTTAATTTAGGAATGTAAAGAAGAGCTGATTCCGGCTGTGCTTGTTTTGTGTTGTTTACTTTCCCCACAAATCTACCTATCCATAGTTACTAAATCTTTACCATGATACCAAAAAGGAACCTGCCAGGCCTCACTCCTGCTATACCCAATCCATTATATCTTAAGAGTAGCTCCAAGGGATAACTTAAGGAAGAGAAAGACTGTTAGCCAGGGTCAGGACTGGGGTGAAACAATATTGATGCCCTGGGACACAGCATTTTAGGGAGCACTCACTCTCAGTTGCATAGTCTGAGAGTGAGTGTCTTCTTAATATTGTGCCCTAGGCAGCAGCCTTCCCACACCTTATTCCTGGTTATGTTATCCCTATTGCAACCATGCTAGAAATTTAGCAGAAAAAATAAATTCCCCAAAACATCCCATTATATATGTAACAATCTCTTCCTTGAAAACTGATTAAAGCTTCTATATAATTTATACAATATTTAATACAATTATAAGACGGTTTGAAATTTAAGGAAAGTAAGAGGATAATCAATTTTATAATAGACCACTAAGGCAGAACCCACTTGAAAAAATGCTGAGGATGATGGAGATTATGCAAAACACACATCCACAGTAACTTAGACTAAAGACCCAACACAAAGGAACCTTCTCTGAAAGCATCCTAGATATAAGTCCCTACTGGACAGAGACTTCTTTTAAAGTCTCATCCCGGGATTTTTGTAGAGAAATAAACTCACCTGCCCCCCGCACTGTTAGACCATTCCATTATTTTTTAGATTAAGGGCAATTGTTTTCTTACACTTTTCTGTATTTTCCTCTTCTTTTTTCTTTAATGAGTGTGTATGACCTCATAATAAACACATTTGCAATCAGACAATGAATTGAACCTAACCTACTACCAGTGGCTTTTGGGCTTCAAATGACTATTTCACACATATCCCTATCCCCCAATCTCCTGAATTTGAATGTGCCTGAATCCCCACATTCAAATTCTCTTTCAGTTTTCAAGGGCTTCAGCCAGGCTCCCACCAAAGGCCAAGTCTTCCCTGTGTGCTGCAGAATCTATGTCCTTTTTACTTTTCTCTCCTGTGATTAAAGTTTTTCTCTCCTAACTTGTTGCTATCAACATGCACACAGCTCTCTTCCACATTTAAAAATATCTTCTTGGATCTCCTATTTCCCCTTCAGCCACCATTCCATTTCTTTTCCTCTATCACAGCCAAACTTTCTAGTAATTGTCAGTAAACACTGTCTTCACTTGCTCATCGCCCATTCTCGTCCCACCCAGGCTTTATTCTGGCCCCACACATCATTGAAATGGCTCTTGTCAAGGTCACGACTGATCTCCATGATGCTAAATCCAATGGACATTTGTCTCTTTTCATCTTATTCAACCTCTCATTAGCATTCAACACAGCTTGCTGCTCCCTTTTTTCTCAAAACATTTTCTTTTGTTTCCAGTGTCACCCTCCTTCATATTCATGTTTTGTTCCCCTTACCTCACTGGCCACTCAGCTTCTGTTTCCTCTGCAAGCTTCTCCCTCTCTGTGGCTATGTATAAGGATCCTGGGACTCTGTCAGTGCTCTAAGTACACTGTCTACCATGGGTAATCTGCCAGCTCATATCTTTGAATACCAACGACCTCTTGCAGCTTCCCCATTTTATATATTTAGCTCTGGAGTCTCCCTTTAGGTACAAATTCATATGTCCAACTTCCAGCTTCACATTGCCATATAAATGCCTAATAATTTACTCACAATTTCAGTGTCTTGTATAACAAAACATCAAACCTATCTCTAAATCATATTTTGAACCCAGAAGCTTAGCCTGGGTGGTAGCTTCCAGAAGACATGAGTAGACTTCTAAATGGTCTCATTGCTTTAATTCTTATAGTATTATACCTTTCTACTTCTGTTTTCTAGGCAGAAGCCAAAGTGATCTTTTTGAAACTACAAATTAGGTCATCTGTTATGGAAAACTCTTCAGCATCATTTTGGTCTCAGCTTCAATGTGATCTCCTTGCAAAGATGGTCATTCCCTAACACCCAGTGTAAAGTAGCCTGACAGTCACTCTGTCACATTACCCTGTTTTATTACCATCATTGCATTTATCAATAACTGATGGTTTCCTGTTTGTTTGTAATATGTCCCATGAATATAGAGACACTGCTTTGGTCATCGCCTTAGCCTCAATGCACAATGTATGTCACATAATATGTGTTCAAAGGCAAAGAAACAAACAAATGAATGAATGTATTTCTTCCCCAGCATCCATTGCAATATCTCATGACTTTCTTTGGCTTTGTCTATGTGACAATACTAGCTTAGGAGATTTCACAATTAATTTGGATAATTAGATTAATCTTTCTGCAAGTATCTAGAAAAATTTATTTGACTGCTCCATTCATGTCTCTGTGAAACAGTGAGGGCTTCAACCAGTTGCAATTGACTTCAGACATGTTACATGAAGACCAAAAGAAGGACCATCTTTGCAACACTCTTTATAATCATGCATAATTTGGCATGCTTAAAAGAAAACATGTAGCACCGTGGTGGTGAGAACTTTCATTTTGCACAAGGTTTTGATGTCTTTACTTTCTGTTTGCTCACCTAAGTATTTTGAGAATATGATGCTAGTGATTCCAATGTATGTACCATGTATATTAGGCATGTCACATATGGTGCTCATCCTGGAAACAATTGTCTATTTGTAAATTCTCTTTTCCTCATTATATAACCAAAGAACATACAAAACCAGAAAGCACAATGACATCATTTGGCCTCAGGTGAACTAGACCGTAAAGGCACTGGGAGTCAGCTTCAATGCAAATGTATCGCAACAACTCAGTTTCAAACTGAGTCTCAAAGCACCTTGGTTTAGTGTTTACTGTAAACATGAAGAGATCATGTGAATTTCCATACTCTAAATGTAGGTACAATCTTATTGTGTTACTATCTGGCTGTTTCGCCTTAGCCTCAGCTCTGATGTGCAGGCGGCTTAAATAAGTGTATCCTAGGAGCTTTATGTCTCAGATTCATAGAAACTTCGTCTTCTGAAGCCGCAGCTTAAGATCCCTCCCCTGTATAGTTAAGAGTTTAAACCAAGTGCCAGTGAATGCCACATTTTTATCACTGTTTTGAGAGACCGTTGTTCGGCAGAGGGCACAGGCACAATACATCTTTGTCTTCCCTAGCTAATAACCCAGGGTGTAGCAGGCCAGGCATGCCTTTAACATTTACTGCTGCTACATTTTTCTGTGTTGTATAAAAACCATGCAACGGCCTGGCCCTGCTCATTGTTTTCAGAACCTTGACTCTCCTTACCATTCTCATCATCCAAATTTATTTAAGGATGAAACTATTAGAAACACAATTGGTGAATTAATGTCACAGGGACTGCTGCTGGCAGCTCATCAATTTTTGATATGCCACTCAGACAAATGAAACATAAGCCACCCAGAACAAGGGGACCTTTTGACACTTCAAAGGAAACCCCTATGGGTGGTTTCCTCTTGAAGCTACACTAAACTGGCTCGATCTCCTCAGCTGGAAGCTGCCAATGTCTCATTAACCCCTAAAAAGGCCCGGCATGAGCTTTTCTTTTCAGCTATAATTATGCCATGCACTCCTGTTATGCTGCACTGAATCGCAACACTGTCACCAGCACATTATAAACATCCACCCTAATTGAAAAGCAGATTAGACTCTTGTGTTAATTAGCCAAAAAGCCCGCCCACTTGCATGCATTATGATTGCCTCTTAAATACTGAGGATGTTGAAATCCCTCAGAAAGACAAGGCAGACTTAATTGCAATAACCTGCAAATTAAGTTTAATTTACTTTAAATTTACCGGTTTAGCAGGCTCATTTGATGGTGTTAATGTTCTAGCAAATTAATTATCTGAATTAGTCATGCCTGGTGGAGTTTTGCAGCAGAATACATTGTACAGTGGCCTGTTAATAACAGACAAACAGGACAGGATTAATGAGAAGATTATGCTCAAGTTCTCAAAAAAAAGGATCTTGCATGAATTCAAATATAATCACCAAAGTGCAAATACAGGCACAGAATATAAACAAACTGAGATTTATTACACTCTATGGCATGCCATCCAGGAGAAACAGTAAAACATGACTGGTGAAATATCAGACAGCAAGAGCCCTATTCCATACACTCCTGTGGACCTCTCCTCACCACAAACTGTTTCCTGTTAGTGAGCATATGTGAATGCCACGGTCAGCAACCGAATGCCTTAGATAGGCGGTGGACTGAAGAAAAGGACTGGCATGTCAGTTAGAAATAACTTCCTCTGGCTAGTTCCATTGCCCTTTTAGTGATTTATAAAGCTTTCAGATGTTTTCTGGAATCCACTTACAGCCATCTCTTTGGCCAGATCTGAATACTATTAACCCAAACAATCTGAAATAATGATTATCTTGCTGCCCCTCTTATTTTTGTCCCAGTGAAATCTGCCCAGGTTGCATGTGTGAAATTTGGCCAGGGTGAAGAAGAGAGGGAAGAAGAAAAATGGGAATGCAAAAGATTAGAGGAAATTTATAGCATCAGCATCTTTGGAGATCTTCTGCATTTACCCCTCTCTGATGATAACAAGTGCATCTTATTTGTGTTTGTATACCTCAGGTCCTAGGACACAGCTTGGAACATGACAGGGGCTTAAAAACATTCTTATTTTTTGAATGGATGAAACACAAAATTAGCTTAGTGATGGTTTCTGAAGAATTACTCAGCCTGGAGGATAGTGTAGGGGATCCCTCCTAACAAATATGAAATCTCTCTGAAAATTCTGTGTCAGTGCTTCCATTGTTATAAATAGTTAGGCTTTCTCCTTTTGGTTTTGAAGAGAGGCACACAAGCTCTCTTTCCGCCATCCACAGCAGAAAGAGCCTCTGGGTGTCAAACTAATAATCTTTGGCTGGCTCGAACTGAATATGGTCATGCAGTGATTGACCTCAACATGCCAGATTATTGATTGGGCTGGAGATGCCTAAGCCATCATTTTCTTGGAGCAGTCACCGCTTTTGTCTTGATCCCGTCCACAGCTGTCACACTGTGGTGAGCCATTGAAAGAGCCCAGATTTGCATCCTTCATGCATTTATGCTTCTCTGCTTAAAATAAAAATGCCACCACTTGAAAGGCTGAACCATTGATTCTGTTTTTTAAAAAATTATCTCATTAAAAGCCAAGGATTTGGATTTAGTTGGGAGGGGAGAGAGACACGCAGAATATGTTAACTTGCTTTACGAGGCATATTTAATTTTGGGGGAAAAATAATGAGAATAAAAATTGTTTCAATATGTTTTCTGTATTGTGTCAATATATCACACAGCTCCTTTCTGGAGTCACATTTGCTGTTAGGGTGGTTGGGTTTTTTTTGTTTTTGTTGTTGTTGTTCTCTGTTGAATTACAATTTGCAGCAGTAAATGAAACTGGCACAAAAGCAGGTGTTATTAAAACTGGGCAGAAAAAGGACAATAACAGCATAATTCCACTTTAAAGGCCGATACGTGTATGCTTGAAATGACTTTGGTTGGAACCCATAGGAAATAGAAAATACACCATAAAAAAAATAGATTTCAATGACACATAAACAAAAGGCAAATGACTAATATATTTACATATAACATGTGGTGTATTCATTGCACACCACGGTGACAGAATTGTTTATTTCATTTATAATTTATACAGCAAAACCTTATTAAATGTGTAACTAGTTTGCCAGATGATAATATACGTAGGAGATTAGGCTTCTATTATTGAATATCATTAACAACAAAAGATTTTCGTTTGTGAGTTAATTTTTTTCCAGTCCTTTCTTTTCTGTACTGTATGCTTTGAATGGAATCCTGCTTCTCTTCAATCATGATGACAGTGGTAAGAAGAAGGTGGCAGTGAATTTCTAGAGGAGAAGCATGCTTATTAGACAACATCACCCCATCTCTACCATGTTCCCTAGAATATCAGTCTTCAGATTATATAAGGCATAACTGATGGGTGTGTATAAATCCACAGGAAGTTTATAGATTTTAGAAAAACCCTTCCCTGGAAAACAACATTCTGTCCAAGGCCAGAAAAACCAGAATCTGGAACCTGACAAAGATTGCTTTAAAAACTTAAGGGTCCCTTGAGAAAGTGTTGTCAAGAGAAAGATTCATTGTGCTGTCTCTCTTTGGATGGACCATCAGACCAGAGGCTTTAAGAAACTTCCATTCACCAAGGTGGTAATATATGTAGTGCAGGGTGCAAGCAGTCTTCCATCTAATCATCCTTCTCCAGATCCTAGCTGAACAGGATTTTGTTACTTCCAACACGACAGTGCACACAACTTCTCGTGAGCTATCTGTTCCTCTCACATACATCAAATACTCTGTGTTAGTTCTCAGGATTCATTTTGAGAATAAGAAAAGAAAACCCCACCTTTAAGATTTTCCTTCATGCAGTGTTATTTAATGAGGGTTAAACAAGTTTAGAATGTTTGCAGTGAATCTCATGTCAAGCCAGGAGGGGGGTGCTTATGAGGGGTGGTGGGAGTTTGGGATGGGGGATGAAAGTGAGGTGGCAGAGAAATGCTTTTAAACAATAAAATGTATTTTACTTTCAAGCCTGGAGCTGTCAGGCTTCATTTCAAATAATATATCCTGACAGTTCATAGCTACTCTTAAAAACTGGGTGAAGCTTTTGCAGTTGCAAACTAGTGTGATAAAACATGAAAATACTTTATTCAGGTAAAGTGAAAATAGCTGTTCAGTCTGGTTAAGTTACACAGAAACTTTTTCTCTCTAAATTAATGTACTGTGCAAATATCTTGCCTGTGACACCATAGCTGTCCACTTAATAAAAGCCCTTCCAGTGAGAACTGTGTGTTAGTCCATCAAAGTATTAGTGAGTATTCTGAACCTAAACCCAGATAAAATTGAACATTCAAAACAGGTCTATGAGGAAGTGAATCTTAGTGTTGCCTCTCATAAGTGAAAAATGCAAAGAACATGTGTTTATTCAGTTTCTATTGTTGGTGTTGAAGAAGGCAAATAACTGCTGTTTTTTGTATTTGATTTTTGAGAGACTGTTTTGCACATTTCCCCACTTATTAGTTTAATAATTGCTCAAGATGGGAAAAAGTGTTATATATTTTCATTTTCATTATATATTTTCATTTGTGAGTTTTTTTTTCCAAGGACCTTCCCTTGGGTATGGAAGAATGTCAAAGTAACCAAAAGAAAAATAAAGAAAAGAAAGAAGATAGAATAAGGCTATTTTCTTTGATTAAGACTCAAAGTACTATGATGCAACTGCTGCTAAGAGATATATGGTGCCTGGGATCAATTAACAGATGTATGAAGTCTAGAATCCAGGAGAAGATATTACTGCTCAGACCACATCTGGACTATTTTGCTCAATTCTCAGCCTGAGACTACTCTAAATTAACTACTATTAAGGGAAGAGCAAAAGGGGTAGTAATAAAATATAACATTATTTTACATGAGAAACTATCAAAGAATGGAAAATATTTCTCATTCAGAGACATTAAATTCTAGCAGAAGATGGATAGTCTCTTGGAGGGGAATCTGCAAAGGCTTTACAATAGCAATTGTATCTTCTTCACTGAATAATAACATTGCCAATATCAGTGGTAATAGTAGTAATGATAGCTGTTACCTGTCTAGTGTCCCCAAGTTTACAACCCTCTTCTTATAAATATCATCTCATTTGATCTACCCAACAGCTTGAGAAGAAATTATTGTGATCTGTGTTTCACATATGAACAAATGAATTCAAGATGACTCAGTTACGTGCTCAGGAAATACAGATAATAAGGGAAAGTCTTGGGACTCCCGGTTTATTGAGGCCCAAATCATGATGGGCAGCTGGACCACATTATCTAAAGTCTTTCTTTCAATATTTAGTTTTTATGATTTTAATAAACACAGTGGTTTAGGAAAATTCTCTTCTTATTCATCTATTTATTATGGCAAATGGTTATTAATAAGTGTGGTAAGTGGGCTGCACTGAGGCTGGCAATATGAAGAAGGTGTGGGCAGGTCCATTGAGGATCTTGTCTAGTGAAGGAGAACCAAGGAAATAGATAATTACAGTGTCATGGGAGGCAGGAAGAAGTGCTAACTTCTTCCTGTTAGCACTTCTTTGCTGCATCCATATTGCTGTAAAGAACATGATTTTGTTCTTTGCTATGACTGCATCGTATTCCATGGTGTATATGTACCACAATTTCTTTATCTAAGGTACCATAGATAAGCACCTAGGTTAATTCCACGTCTTTTCTATGGAATCACTTAGTTCCTAACACCATATAGTATATAAGTTATCTTTTTGGCAAATAAATAAGATAGTACATGGGGGCTACACTAAAACAGATTTATAATTTGGAAACAAATATATAAAATGGCCATTTTTAAAGATGTAAAGCAACAAAAAAAATCCGCAAAAAAAGTGTTGAATAGGTATCTACAGAAGTTTTCTGCCCTAAAAGGTGCATATTAACATGTGAGATTTGGGAAATACCCAAGTCCTGTCAAACTGCCTTAGTTTGGGCTGCTGTAACAAAATATCATAAACTGGCTCTAAAGAGCAGCCAGCTTATAAAAAACAGGAATTTGTTTATCACTATTCCGAAGACTGGAAGTCCAAGATCAGAGTGCCAGTGTGGTTAGGTCATGGCTTGGTGAGGGCCCTCTTCTAGGCCACCAACTTCTTATTGTATCCTTATATGGCAGAGTCTCTTCATCCCCTTAAAGGGCATTAATCCCATTCATAAGGGCTCCACCCTCATGACTTAATTACTTACCCAAGGCCCCACCTTCAAATACCATCTCATTGGGGATTTAGGCTTCAACATAGGAATTGTGAGGGCAAACAAACCTTCAGTCTACGAAACAAGGTGATTAGAAAGTACATTTAAGTCTGAAAGGTAGGCTTGCTAAAGAGATAGTAGATTAACTCCTCTCTATCCTCACTAGAGAGGATCCTAGAGCCATGGTCCACCTAACTGGTGTTTCTAGTGGAGATGATGTAACAGTCTTTCAGCATTTGCCAACTGCCACCTTGGCTCTGATTTCACATAACTATTTAATTTTCCATGAACATTTTCTAGGGGTAATTGACTAGAATCACACTAGTCTAACTTTGTTAGGGCAGGAACTGTGTCTGTCCTACTTACCTTTGCATTTGCATTTCTAACATAGAGTGTATACAAATGGAGCTCAATATTGGTTTAAAAAAATGGATACAGCTTTGTTTTTACTTTAAAGCCCTTCTCTTATATGTTGGATTAGCATTGATCAGCTTTGAGTAATTGGAGATCTTGAGTTTGGAGTCCTATCAACCTGAGGACCAGAGTATTATGGGCTGATTGTGTTCTCTCCCCCACCTCATCCATATATTGAAGTCCTAGCCCCTATTACCTCAGAATATGACTGTATTTGGAGATAAGATTCTTATAGAGGTAATTGAATTAAAATGAGGTCATCGAGTGGCTCCCATTTCAATATGACTGATGTCTTTATAGTAAGAGAAGATTAGGACACAGACTTGTATAGAGGGGAGGCCATGTGAAGAGACAAGGAGATAGCCGTCTACAAGCTAAAGAGAGAATCCCCAAAAGAAACCAGCCCAGATGACATCTTGATCTGGGATTTTCAACCTCCAGAATAAAAATAAATAAATTCTGTTTTTTAAGCCACTCAGTTTGTGGTACTTTTTTGTGGCAATTCTGCTAAACAAATACACAGCTGCCTGTCTAGGAGGAGGTGCCACCTTCCCGGACTTTCTTTGACATTTCTGTTAAGTTGCAGAACAAATGATGGTTATGACAGCTGTCTAAGAAAAGTTGAAAAAGGTACTGCTAGGTCCATTTTCCAGATAATCATATCGTGGCTCAAAGTAGTTAGAAGTAAAATTAATTTCAATCATAAATATGCAACTTGCTTGGCTCTATTGTCTTTTAAGTCTGTTCTTCAGAACATTATCCCTGGAAAATCCGTAGAAAAAAGAACTCATGATCCAATATATTTGAAAACACTGTATACTCTTTCTTCCTCTTAGTGATTCACACAGTCTACTAGCATATTAAGGACTCTGATACTGCGTTTCAGAGGGCTGTTTAATTTTATTAAGTCTAGTATTTACCAAATGTTTTTGATCAGATAATTTATTTCCTATAGTATCTCTTAATATTTAATACAATGAGTATTCTATTGAAAATATTTCAGTAAATGCTTATCTGTTTGCACTGGTGTTCCAATCTGCATTGCCAAATGGACATCAAATTCTATTTTGGTAATAAAGTACTGACATTATTATTAGCCAACGAGAATATTGGCCTAAGTGGCTCTCAAATAAATTGATGACATATGCTGTTCCCCCTGGCCAAGCTGCCCTGTCCATCCTTATCCCCTTAGTTATATTTCAAAATCCTTCTCAAGTTTCACTTTCTTTGTGTAGTCATTCATTACCCTTCCTCCTCTTGCCCCCTACCATAAGACATAGTCCATCACACCCTTTTCTGGGTTGCATTCTGGTACATGTCAGCTGTGTCATTTCATAGTGTATAGATTTAATTACATTTCTATTTTTCCTCCTAGATTGAGAAACTCTCGAGGGCAAGCTGTGTGTCATGCTCATCTATTGCTGGCACAGAGCAGAGTGTCTGACACATGGTGAGTGTTCAGTAAAGGGTAACACAGTGAATGATTTCCCGATCTGTAACCAGTCCACTAGTGCTGTATTGGCTGGCCACACTATCTTGTCTACCTTTTTAATCAAATTAAAGTCATAAAAGATTTTTTTCAATACAATGTTCTAGAAAAAAGTATCAATATCTTTAGAATATTAAACTTGGCAAGCTGTATTGAGCATGCACTGAAGCTAGTGATGGTCATTTTTTGAATAATAATAACTCCCATTGTTTATACACTTAGTATGAGCCAGTGCTAAATGCATCACATACATTATTTTAGTATAATAGTGACTGCTATTGGCTCTGTCTTGCCCTCATTCCAAACAAAAGCACAAACACTACTGAAAACACAAGCTGAGCTGTGAGTTCTTATCTGGGGAGTTGTGAGGAAGTAGTAGTGAGAGAGAACACAATTTCCTGTGGCGCAGCCCCTTCTCCTTACACAGAAACAATCTGTATGTGACATTCCCAAGATGAGCAAGATGTATATACACCACCCTGTGTCCCACAGGAGGAAAAAAATGGGTTTTGCATTATTATTTGCCTGGGTAATCACCTCAAGAGAAGAAAGATACACTTTCCTGGGAGAGAGGGCCAAACTTCCTAATTCATTCATTTACTTATTAATTATTTTATGCAGTTATTACACAAAGATGAATAAGAGGTCAACGTATGTCCCCAGTAAGAATATGACAGGAAGTTACTTATCAGTACTCTTCAATTCCTTACTTTCTCTCACTTGTAGCATCTAACCTGTAAGCAAGTCTTATCAGTTCTGCCCCCCAAATAGATCCCAACTTAGCCTGTTACATTTCACCACTACTGTCACCACTGCAGGCCAAGCTGCCTCCACATCTTGCCTGCACCACCACTAACTTTCCTATTTGCAGCCACTCTTGTCTCCAGGCAGATTATTTTCTACCAGCAGCCACAGCAACCTTTTCAGCTGTAAATTATATTACTAGATGTATTTGTTTAAAAACTCTCTAGTTGTTCACTGTCACATTTGGAATAAAATTCATACACCTTATCAAGGTCTACAAAGCCTTTTTGATCTGTTTTCTACCTACCTACCTTTCAGATATGATTCCTATGTTATTCATTTTTCTCTTTGTGCCTTGAGCAAGCTTGTTCTTGTCTCAAGGTCTTGGCATTTTTATGTATTTCTTTTAGCCTGGAAGTTTCTTTCCCAGGTTCTTTGCTCTGCTTGTACTTTTTCAAATATTACCTCTACAGATAGACCTTACTAAAATTAGTCCTCTTTACTTAGTTTCTATTGTTTCCCCTGCATATAGATGTGTGTGTGTGTGTGTGTGTGTGTGTGTGTGTGTGTGTGTGTGTGTGTGTTTACTCACATAGGTATCTAAAATCATCTTGTTTATTTGCTATTGCTTTTATGTCTTCCTCAACTAGAGGGCACGTTCCATGAAAGCAGAGACATTACTGATTTATTAATGACATCCCGAGTTCCTAGAACAGTGTCTGGCACATAGTAAGTGCTGATTAAATAATTTTTGAAGGCATGAAAGAATGAAGAACTTTTCATGATTTGCAGCAGACTCTGGTCAGTGGAAAGAACTTAGTGGCAGACATCACCCCTAGGACCAAAGACAGAAAAATGCCTAAAGTCCATTTCCCAATTTTTTTTTTCTAAAGTTAGGGGTCATTAGGTCATTGAATATCAAAACAATGATCTACACCTCTTTTATAAGTGAACATTGTTTTTTTAAGGGACTTCCCATTAAGGGACTTCCCATAGTGACACCACTGATCCCATCCCCACCACTAGAGGTGAAACAGCCTCTAATTTAGTCCTTTGGATACTTCAGTGAGCAAATCCTCTTGGGTATGGTTCATGATAGCCAAAATTTTGAATCAGTTCTATTCTAGAATTAACAACAACAGCATGAAGCTCTGGTAGAATGAAGTGGAATGCCTGCTGAACCCAGAAGCAAAAGAAGTTAGAAGGAACAGGGTTGGAGCCTATGAAAATGTCTCAGCAGTGAAAGAGGTAAAATGTCAGTTCTTGTGCTTTATTTGTGACCTGGCCTTTCTGGGAAATTACAGCCCTCAAGGCCACTGGGGAATTCATATCTGGTGTCAGCTTTACATGATGAAATCCCATCTCCTCTGGATTCAATGGGAAAATCATGTCAAGGTGTTTTTTTTTAAGTTACTGTACAAGAAAGAACCACACTGTCACTGATCAGTCATAAACCTTCATGGCAGAGAAAATCATTGTGGGATCCAGCACATTGCAAGAGAGGATGTGAGGGGCATATGTAAGATTCTGGGTATAAAAGCACCTGGAGCAGTTTTGGCACTCAATAAATATTCCCTTTCTCTTCTCTTCCTTCCTCCATCATTTTCCTTTCAACCCAGATATAGTGCATGGAGTAAAGCAAAGTTGAACACTCTACAAATTCTGTGTATTATCATTTATAGATAAATAAAAAACTATTTCTCCTAAAATTGGTATGAGCAAAATAGAGATTTTCTTTGTAGTAGTTTTCAAATAAAGAGAATACATTTGATCAAGTTCAAAGTTAATATCTTTCTACTTTTAAACATATAAAAGTAACTCAATTTGTAATAACAACAACCATGATTACAATTCATAACTTAACATGATCTAACCACTTCCCCATAACTTTAAGAGCTGTAGTATCTCCACCATCTAGAACAATATTTGACACACAGTAGGTGATAACCAAAAGTTTTTGATGGTATAAAAACATTAAGAGCTTCTTTATTATCCTTGGCAGAATCTGGCTGGAAGACAGAAATTTGGGGTGTCGCTCCTGGAAGGAAATGCCTGAAATTTATTTTCTGCACCGTTAATGCATGAGTGCTTTATTATTATTTCTTGAAGTATACTGAATTTGCTAAGCACATTCTACTTTTGGAAATACTTTAAAATACATTGTATGTAATCTTCACAGCCCACTTGTGAGGCAGAAGGAGTTTTGCTCTTCCTTACTTATTGCTAGAAAAACTACAACACAATGTGTTTAAATAACTTCTCCCTCCACAAATTCCTGGCCCTTCCAAGATTAAAGCTGTGATTTTCAGGCTGTGATCAAGTAGGCTACATGAGGGTAACATATATGTTACAAAGAGAGGACAAATAGGCTGCAAAAGTCAGGATTTTTGAAGAAAAAATTTAAAAAGTTGGTGCTAAGATTTTTAAATAGTGCAGATAAAGAACAACAGTAAATTCTGGAATCACTGTCTTAGGAAAAGAAAAGACAAGCAAATACTGAGTGATGATGTTACAGAAGAGTATATGATTATTATAAATCTATGATAGCTTTTCATTTTATCCTACATTACAGTTTCTGATGTGCACATTTATTTCTACACTATAGAAAAAGAATCCTAAGGGATAGAAGCAGTATTTTACACAATTTTTTATCATCCATAATACTTCAAGCATTTACGCATCTAAGTAAATTTTAATTAGTTAGACTCCTCCATTTCTGCATTTGTCCTCTGTATCATAAAGAAAAATGAAGATTCTTTTATCTTTGCTAGGTACAGAATTAAAATGGAACAGCTAGAATCTAAGTCTAATAATATTTATACTTTAACTTTTTCAAACCACTTTTTTGAGGTGTGATTGACATACAAAAAGTGGTACTCTTTAATGTATACAACTTGAGTTTGAGGTAAGTATACATTGGTGAAACCATCAGCACTATGTATGCCATAAACCTCTTCATCTCCTCCAAAGATTTCCTCCCACTCTATTATCATTAATTTTTTTGTGATAAGAACACCTTACATAAGAGCTACCATCTTATGGTTGCTGCTAGGGACCAGGGTCAGGTACTAGTCAAAGGGTACAAAGTTTCAGTTATACAAGATAAATAGATCCTGGAGATCTACTGTACAGTCTAGTGTCTATAGTTAATATAATCGAAATTTGCTAAGAGGATAGATCTTATTTTAAGGCTACAGCTCTTGAAATCAGCAATTCTGGCCACAGCTATAGAGAAGACAATGTATCCCTGGAATGCTAAGATGGCCAATTTGGGGCCCGGCATGGGGTTGATGAACTCATCACCCTGAGATCCTCTGAAATCCCCTTACTCTCTCCTTCTCATGACCCAGACCAAGCACACTCACTAGTAGTTATAGTCTTTGCTCAGTTTCTCTAGCTCACCCGTCTCACCTTAGACATCTTGAAGTCTAGTCTTATCATGAATTTGGTGGTGTTCTAACCTGGAAATTGCTTCTTGTCTCCACAGGTGCTTATCAACAGGCATAAGGATCACATAGTGTGATGATGTGACATGAGAAAGGACACTCCATCTGCCTGTGTGCCTGAGAAGATGAAGACCTAGGCTCAAATATTCTGGCATTCAATAAGGATTAATTTGTCTATACTAGCTACTAGGTATTTAAATCTTATAATTATATTTTATAGTTGTATAATTTTATAATTTTATCACCAAAGTTTTCCAAGATCTCTTTCACTTTGTATTTTTGCTGGTTTCTTTCTCAAAACACATGTCTGATAATGGCATTGCCCGCTTCAGAGAATGGAACACAATTACAGAAAGCATAGAACAAAGCTCAGGTTTCTTTCATGGCATTCATGGTTCTTTAGAATCTACTGTAGCTCTCAGCCCCTCCACAAACCCTGATTTTAGCAATGCTGGAAACACTCAGTGCAGAGACCAAGGTAGATTCACTTTATTTCTCCTGTGCTCAATACAAACTGTGGCACAGAGTAGGTGGCCAGTGCACATTTGCTGAATGAATGGATGGATGTAGCAAAGGGGCAGTCTCTCAACCGTGCCTTCCCTCAGCTCTCCTCTACGTTGCTCATGCTGCACTCTCCACCTGGAAAGCCTTTCCCTGACACTTTCTATTTTATTTCTATCTATGATTGCCCTATGTGTTCATGTCCAGGTCGAATGACAGCGTCCAGGGCAACTTTCCTAGATGCTGGAATTGATGTTGGAATTCATCCCTCTGACCTGTGTTTTGAATCCGCCTTGTGAACATGGCCTTCATGGTACTTTTTATTCTGTCTTAGATGACAGCATCTGTGGGCACATTTATTTCTATCCTGAACAAGAATGGAACAAGAATCCTGGGAGATAGAAGCAGTGTTTTACAGAACTTTCCATTATCTGTAATACTTTGAGCATTAAAGCGTCTAAGTAAAGCTTTAATAGCTAGAAGCCTCCATTTCTGCATTCCCTCTTCTGTATCCCCTAAATGTCTCCCTTCAGTTTTTCATTGTCCTTAGTTCATACCTTGCTACCCTGTTTTAAAAGGTATCCCCTTAAACAAGTCCCGCGTTTCTATCCTGACTCTCCATCACATCTTTTGCCCCACTTATGGAAGCCTGGGCTCAGTTCCTCCTTTTACTTATTGGGCCACAGCTCTGGCTCCTGCACTTTTTTCTTCTGGTGAGTACTATAAAGGCAGTAAGAGTGACTGTTCTGCAGTCATAGGGAGGAGTGTGAGATAGATACAAAGGTGGTGGCCCCTTGTCCTGGGAAATGAGAATAAATGAAAAATAAAAATATGTATGAAGAGTATATCTCTCTAAGGAAGGCTGCTGTCTATTTGAATTTAGCCCACATTGTTGAGGGAGATGTTTTCTTTGAGGAGGCCCTCACTTGCCTTCTCTCTTGACAGCTCTGCCCCAGAACTCTCCAAGCATCTGCAGGTCACAAAATAAAAAACAGTAGTAGACGAGTTGGTCCATGCCCAAGAAGAGGCTGTAGCAGGGAGTGATGTGAAGAAAGATTGTGGAGACTGGATCGGAGCCAAGGCATAGTCCAGGTAGCAAGGGATTGTGAGGCAGGCAGGACACTAGAGCAAGGGAGGGAGGCCTAACTGCTTTCTTCTCATCTATGATGAGGCTGGGAAGAAGAAATGTTAAAGATGGTCCAAGTTCATTTATCTTCATATCTTCCCATCTGGCCAGTTCAGTTCCCCTTTCTCCACACCATAGCGACACTTTCACTTTTTCTTAAACGATTTTATGCATGTTATTATTCTTTTCTATCCCTAATAGTACAATTCTCTTTGTCATCATTGTTTGGTCATTCTGTATGATTTTTCATGACCTGGATTTCTCAACTTGTTTGCTTTTTTGTACAAGTCCATCTGAGTCATAGATGGAGGTGGATGTATATCCTCATCCTCCACTGATCCTGTTACCATTTCAAGATGGGGAGGCTTGTGGCTGGAGAGGAACCTGGGGACTTATTCTACCTTCTAGCACTACCTTAAGGAAGACTGCCACCAGGGGTGGCACTTCTCAGTGTTTTGTCCCCAGTTCCAGAAAAAGTAGGCTGGGGATCTGAGGCTGTTGGTCAGAAACTATAGGTATAAGAGGGCAGCTATGAAGACAGGAAAAGAGAAATAAGCCTCAGAGAAGTTTTGAGAGAAATGATACACCTGTGGCCTTAAAGCTGAGCCACAAGATGGAGAAGAAGCCTTCTTTTGAGCTTAAAACATTGCCAGGAGCCAAAAATGTTAAATCCTTTCTGATGTCATATGGAAGGACTATGATATTGGGGTCTCCTACCTTCCTTTCACTAACCCTCCCACAAGATAAGCTAACAAAATAATGTTTCTTCAGTAGGCAGATATATGATAAGTCCAGCTAACTACTAAAAAAAAAATCTAAATATCAAAGACAGTCCCTTCACTTTTCATTCTTTTCACTCATGAATCAGCTCTTCAGTTTCTTCCTTTCTTTTAAATGTGTACAAATTTATAGAGTACATGAGAAATTTTGTTTTCTATATATAATACACAGTGATCGAGTCAGGGTAATCAGGGTGTCTGTCACCCAAACACAATACATTTTGTTAAGTATAGTCACCCTGCTCTGCTATCAAACATTGAATTTTTATGCATTCAATCTTACTGAATGTCTGCATGTTTTAACTCACTTCTTTCATCTCTCCCAGTCTCTGTTATCTATTTTTCCATTCTCTGCCACCACATGTTCAAGTGTTTTATCAGTGAGTCAATTTCTGTGTCTTCATGTAACTAGTGTGTGCATGGTAAACCATACCGTACTAAGGATTGGAATGGGGCTGTATGGAATGAGTCAATTTATACAAATATGTTTACAGACATCAAACGCGTATGACAGCCTGAACCCTAAATTATTCTGTACCTCCAAATAAAACTTTACTTTGCAAGAATGGGAAAACTGCATTATTCTGTCATTTCTTAAAATGTTCATAAAGCCAGGGCAATTTTGAGAGGGAAAAAGCATTTTCCCCACATTCTATGCTGCCATAAAGGCTTTATGGTCAAGCTGAGCTTTCAAGAGGATGCCTTTCTCTCGTCTATGGCCAGAGACTTGAGCAACCAAATTTTATTATCTAGACTACAAGATGGGTAAGGACTGAGAAATCCTGGCTTCAGTAGATCCTCTATTACTGCCTCCCACTTCTCTGGGAAAATACACCTTGAATTTTTACAAGGAGAATTGGCAAGAATTAATAGGCAAGGATGGTTAGCCACATGTGCCCTGGCACTCTCTGCTTTGAATAAACCAACTACGCTGAGTAGGGAGCTGCAGGAGTCAGAGGTTGCTGTTCTGTTGGATCAGAATGATTTCCTATTATTCAGCTTTTTATCTACACTTTGCTCATTCCTCAAAAGTCAGCTCTCTCTCTCTCTTGCTACTAGGCGCCTTGCCTGCTGATGGTTCTTATGGCACTCCATTTCTTTTCTGAACCTATACTACCTGCACTGTACACTCAGTCTCTCTGCAACGCAACTCCTTAGCTCTAAAATGTGGACCGTAAGAGGATCAGCCTCACAGGGTTCTTCTGAGGATTAAATGAGCTGATACATATGAAGTAGTTAGAATAGTGCCTGGTACATTTAAGCATTGACTATTATTATTATTAGAGCAGGATATAGGGAATGATAGTGATGTTCATCATAAATGTAAAGGAGCTCTTGAAATTGCAGTTTTTCAATCCTCTTCAGTGAACTAGAAAATCATCTATATCTACTAGACATTGTCTGGGGTACCAGGCACCCAGCAAGTTGCCACGGATACAAACATGAAAAAATCATCATCCTTATCCTTGAGGGATTTATCATTGGGGTTAGGCACATATGTTTAACAATGATCCTCAATTACTATGTTAAGTGCATGGATAGAGATGTCAAGTTGTTTTGAGCTGATAAAGAAAAGATTGAGTAATTCTCCCTGGGAGGGCTGCTCCAAGAAGGTATTGTTCACCTGCATCTTAAAGAATGAGTAGAGAAGTAAGTTTACCAACATTCAGGACCTGGTGATGAATCTCTTTTTTTGGAAGACGCTGTCTCTTTCTGTATTGTGCCTAGAATATTGTGTCGACTTTATCACTAAATATTAGCAGTCTTTGCTAATCAACTATGACATGATGGTCTCTTTGTTAGATTTTCTACAAAAGGGTAGTGAGAAAAGAGAAAGAGAAGGAAGAGAAAAGGTAAGGAGAGAAAATTAGAAAGAGGAGAAAATGGAAAGAGCATAATTCCCCCAAAGGTAGAGTTAAACACAGGAAGGTAAAAGGCTTTCCTGTGGAATATCCTATTCAATGGCAATAATGTCCAAGTGACTTATTTTAGGAAGTTAATCAGACACATCGAAGCCACAAAGAGGACCTGTCTTTCACCGTTATGAATGAAATAACTTTAGAGACAATTCCTCCAAGGAAACAATGCTGTTTTAACTGATTTTTGTGTGACATCCGGATTTGTCCCTCAATAGGTAATATACAGACATTTCAACTGCAGTTTGCCCAGTTCTGCTTCACTGGTCATTGGGGAAATTCATCTAAAGCTGCAAAAAGGACTGGAAATGTTTGAATCATATTAATAAATGGGAAACCGAGGAAACTGCCAACTGGCAGCAGAGTGTGTTTTGGTGGTTTGATAAGGCTACTAAAGAGTTTATGATGTGACAGATGTTTCACTACACTATTGTGAAATGAATAGATTATGAGAAGTAATTAGATGTACATTGGAATCAATGCTGTTATCATCGAGGCCTTCGGGCGATGCAGTAGATGAGAGTCTTGGCAGCAGGTGGTCCGATGGCTCCGAGACAGGAAGACACACCACGGGAGACTGAGTGACAGGTTTCACAGATCCAGGGGGTGAGAGATCTGAGCTGGGGCTTGCATTTGTAATCTTTACTCATGTATAAATAATAACAACTCCACCATTGACTTCATATGCTGTGTCATAGCCTCTGTTACCCTCACACATGTAGAATAGTGCTGGTTTCAGACATGCAAAGTTATTCTTGGTCTCCCTGTTTTCAAATATGCATATGTATGTTCGATTGTAACTGACAGCTCTATCATTTTTTGAGAGAAGAGTTTTAGAGCTAATCATCTGATTACATTTATTTTTAATGTTTGGCATTGAGCCGCCATTGTACAAAACTTCCTATAGTTTGCAGATCAGAAGCTGAAAAGTACTTTAACTGCCTTTCATCAGGAAAATGATTTCTTCTCTCTGGCTCAGTGACTAACATTTAAAGGGAAACATTTGCCTCTCTGCTCTATAAAATCCCTTTGCAGGAGACTTGGCAGGGTCACCCTCCATCCTTGAAGCAACCATATGGAGCCTGCTGCTTTCAAGAGAAGGTTTTGGTTTCTGTCAGTTTCCAGGGTCAGCTATTAGCACACTGGGGAATGTTGAAGTTTCCAAGCACAGAATGAAAAGGGAGGAAAGAAATGGGTGATTAGGGGAATTAAGTAACTGATTCCCTGTGTATACCTGGCACCCCTGCAAGAAGAAATACTGGGTAGAACCATTTATTAGCTCCTATCTGCTTAAAACAGCAATGGCATTTATGAAAAAGAAGGAGGGAGCTTTATTGAACAATCCAAAAATAATATGTAGCTTTCATAATTAAACAGATCTTAGTAGAAAATATTTAGCATATGGCTGTATACTCACCCACATGTATACAAGGTTATAATACTCTTATGTTTCTATCTCATTAAGTAATTAAGTAGTTCCTTTATTAATTCTTTTAATAAACATCCATTGAACCTTTAATATAACCTTATTACTTGCTGCTGTGGATATGAACTTAAGTGACCATGTCACAAAAAATGCAATTGTGTGTGTGTGTGCATGTGTGCATGCATACATGCTTTCATGTTACTCCCTGTGTGCCTTCCAAACAAGAAACTAGATATTTTGTTGGGGTGGTCTTTTTGGGTGCTTTCTTTGAGGCTAGCATGCATTATGTATCAGACTTCACAGAACGGAGAATAAAAATCAATGTCAGCTAATGAACTAATACAGAACTATAATATGAAAACCCCTTTAAAAACTAAGGATAAATAGTTGGTGTTCTTAACTGGTCCATGGGTGTTTTGGCATAAGCAGTGGCTGCAAAATACATTCCAAGATGAGAAGATTTTGTTCCTGGTTAAGAATCTGCTTAATGAAAGCCTAGAAAAAATAATGCACTCCACATGTCACAGGTTAAAGTAAGAATGATAAAGATCTAAATGTATGAAACACAAAGCTTTTGCCTTTCAAAGGTCTGCTGTATTGGCTGTGTCTGGGGATCTCCAGTGTAAATCACAAGCCCCTATGATTCTGATAGAGCTATGGTTGATCAATCAAGACTTCCTACCAGGGCAATGATGCTTAATCCTTCAGAGGTAACAGGACTTCATCAAATGGGCATGAGAAACAATCTGAAGAGGAAGGGTCTGTGCAATGGGTCTATCACCCAATGAGCATGAAGTTACAGTAATAAAAGCAGCCACTTATGGAATACTCTGCTAAGTGCTTTCCAGATGTTATCTCATTTAATCTTACCAATAGCTTAACAGTACATTCTATTACCATCTTTATTTTATAGATGAAAACATTAGAGTTTGTGTTAAGAAAATTGCTCAGAGTTGTCCAAAGAATGTCAAAACATGGATTTAAAACCAGTCTTCTGATTTCAAAGCTCATTTGCTTTGTCACCATATTTCAGGTCAAATGCCTTTCTTTGAGCTCTTTGCTTTTTCTATGGGACTTAAGGTCTGATAGGTTTCAAATAAAAAGGAAGGTTATTCACTGTTGGTGGGAGTGTAAATTAGTTCAACCATCGTGGAAGACAGTGTGGCAATTCCTTAAGGATCTAGAACCATAAGTACCATTTGACCAAGCAATCCCATTACTGGGTATATACCCAAAGCATTATCAATGATTCTACTATAAAGATACATGCACATGTATGTTTATTACAGCACTATTCACAATAGCAAAGACTTGGAACCAAGCCTAATGCCCATGAATGATAGACTGGATAAAGAAAATGTGGCACATATATACTATGCAATACTATGCAGCCATAAAAAAAAATATGAGTTCATGTCCTTTGCAGGGATATAGATGAAGCTGGAAACCATCATTCTCAGCAAACTAACATAGGAAGAGAAAACCAAACACTGCAGGTTCCCAGTCATAAGTGGGAGTTGAACAATAAGAACACATAGGCATAAGGAGGGCAACATCATACACCAGGGTCTATCAGGAGGTGGGAGGGCGGGGGAGGGATAGCATTAGGAGAAATACCTAATGTAGATGACTGGTTGATGGGTGCAGCAAACCACCATGACACATGTACACCTGTGTAACAAAGCTGCATGTTCTGCACATGTATCCCAGAACTAAAAGTATAATTTTTTAAAAAAAGAAAACATTCACAGTAATTGTATTCCAGTATTTTCCCAAGAATTATTGTGATACATGAATTAGAGCTCAATTTGTTTAAAAAATATTAATATTTCCATATTAAGTATATTGCCTCAAAACAGAATAATTTAGGATTATTAGGCTTGCTCAGTATGACCCAATGCTTATCTTTACCCAAGGAGAATCGGTGACTGCTTGCCAAAAAGTAGTAGACTCTGGCCTATTTATTATTATTAGCAGTAGTAGTTTGTTACTTTACTTTATTGTATTTTAGATTCAAGAGATACATATGCAGGTTTGTTACATAGATGTATTGTATAATGGTGATGGTTCTAGAAAAAAAATCACCCAAATAGGGTATAAAAACACAAATTATCTCTTGGGTACAATATTGCTTACAAACACAAACTTTGAATAAAATTCAAAATATAATCAAAAAGCCCCCCCAAATATTTATGCAACTCTATTTTCTGGTTGAATTAAAAAAAAAACAGTGGCACAAAACAAAGCTTAACAATATGAACATTTATATTCATCAGGATTCTTGCTATATTGACTTTGTTCCCAGTATTAACTGTGGGGGTTTGAACGGATGTGCCCATGGGTTCCAGTGACTGGTGTATTATTCCATCTGTATCATAGCAATTAATTAAACAATACCCTCAGGTGGTTAAATTAAATAGTATCTTTGGGTGATTAATTAAACAAGTTCCGCAGGTGGTTCATGTGTATGTTAAAGTCAGAAAATCACTAGTCCAATCTAGCAATGCTTAAACATCTCCACCCATAAGAATGCCATTCTGTCTTTGGACAGATCTGGCTGTTAAAAAGTTTGAAGTAAACTTTTTCTGCCAACAGCTTAGATTAAAACTTCATATTGAAGCTTTTATTAGGCAAGTTGATACCAAAGTTTATATGGAATAACAAACATGGAAGAATGCTTAGAAAAACACAGAAAGAAAAATGGACAGACATTAAAATATACTGTAAGTCTCTAATTAAAATATTATTGTATCAGTACATAAGAAGACAAACACGTGAGTAGAATAGAAAATAAGAACCCAGAAATAAAGCCAAGTACATAAGTAAAATTAGTATATAATAAAGATTGAGCTGAAATCATTGGAGCAAACGTAAATTTTCTAAATAATGGTACTGAGTAGCCATTCAGAAATAAATACAGTTGGATATATTCCTCATAATAATAAACTCCATATCTATAAAATTTGAAATATGAAGCCATGTCAATACTAGACCAATTCATAGTTGAATTCCTCCTCAACCTAGGTATTGCAAAATATTTTTGAACTATGATGTAACATCTGGCAGCAAAAAAAGGTGGTTGATAAGTTTGACTAAATAAAGATTTATTTTTCTCATGACGAAAACACCATAAACAAAGTCAGAAAACTGCTAAGACATTAGAAGAAAATATTTGCAACATACATCACAAAGGTCTTCTATCCCTAATATATTAAGAACTCTTAAAAATTGAGATACTGAGGACCAAAAACTCAATAGAAGAATGGAATGAATCCATTAATAGATGATTCACAAAAAGTTATCAAATGACTTTTTAACTATGGAAAGACGTTCAAATTCACACATAATTACTTAAGTGCAAATTAAAACAACACGGAGATGTTATTTCCCACCTATCAGATCGGCAAGAGTTAAGAAGCATTATAACACATTCTGTTGGCAAGTTTGTGGGAAAATAGGTACTTTCTCGTATATTTCTAGTGGGAAGGCAAAGTGATACCTACAGCCTGTATGGAAAAAAATGTGGCAATATTTAACAACTATGCACTTACTTTGGACCCAGCAATAGCACTTACAGGAATTTACATTGTAATTATACCTCTAATAAAACAAAGATTATAAACAAATAAAACACAGTACACAGTTTTAATTGCATCATAAACAGTAAAATAATAAGAATATTAATTGTATTATTGTTTGTGATTATAAAATGTGTGAAATAACCTAAATGGCCATATATGGAAGAGTGGTTGGATAAACTGTGATATATTTGTACAAGGGAATACAAAGCGTCTGCAAAAAAGAATGAAGAAGAGCTCTATGACTGATGTGGAATGCTTTCCAGGATGTATTGATAAGAAGTGCAAAGAGCATCTGTAGTAAGCTAATTTTTTACGTAAGCATGAAAGAAAAATAAGAAAATAAACATGTATCTGCTTATATGTACAAAAGTATACAATAAAGATAAATGAGAAAGTAATGAGACTGGTTACTTACAGGAGGTATGGAGAAAAGAATGGAGAAATTAGAATAGGAACAACAAGAGGAGAATGACACTCTTCTGAGGACATGAGGTTTTGGCATAATTCTGAGGTTTAGAAGCATGTTGTTTTACGTCCATAAAAATAAACAATTAACGAAAAGAGGGAGGAACCAAAAGTATAATCCAAACAGTAACAAATTAATCTAACTGCATTACAAATATATAACAAAACCACACTGAAGTGGGTAGGGAATAAAAAAAATCCTCAGCCATTTTTCCATGGTTGACTTTAAGCCCACTCACTGCCTATTTACTCTCTTTCTAACAAGCTTCAATTTGTCTAACTTCTCTTAAAGGAGACCTCTGGGATGAGAAGCCTTAGTCAAAGTGTTATCTTAAAAGTCTAAAGTGAAATTGTCAACTCATTTGTTACTGATATTTGACTCCTATTAGTACCAAGTGAATTTCATAAAATTCCAAAGGAGTTATGTAATGTTGTTATCTCAAATTGAGGTGGGATACTTAAATAGGACAGAGGGGGTGACTGCCAAGCCACTGTTGTATCTGCAGCTGTCACACTGTTTCCTATATCCTGCATCTATGGTTGATGTATCACAAAGTATCTATGTGCAATCTTATATTTATTCCCATTATATTTTATTTTGCTAGATTTTACATCATTGCTCTAGTCTGTTGAGATCTTTTTATATTTGAAGCTGTAATTGAATACAAAAGCCATTGTACCATCTATAAATTCATTGAGTAAGCCTTCTATACATTTATCAGAGTCACAGATAAAAATGTTGAACAAAATCAACCTCCTTCTAGATTGATATCATTTATTAGGTAGAATACATTTTCATCATACAAATTATTACTGACCAACTCACATAAAGTACCCATATATTCAGTCAGGCATGCTCCACTTTGTTCACCAGGATATAAAGGGGAAATTGTCAAAGGAAATTGGAGCTTAGAGCCTTCTTACCACAAGAAGTGTCCTAAACAACAAATTTAGTGTCCTAAATTTAGTGTCCTAAATTTGTTGTTTGGCTAAGAAAAGGGTCTCTCACAGTATCTAGTACGCAAAAGTCAATTGAAGTCTGTGTAAATCTGGCTTTCATTTTTACTCTGGCTGCCTTAAAATTATCACTGAAAAACTGCCAACATGTCACTCCAAACGGCATCTAGAGAAAGCAGAGAAATTGACAAGCCAACAAGGTATTTTCTGACCTAACTTTCTGTTCCAACAAAAGTGATGAGATTAAGTGAATGGGTACTTTATAATACAAACAATGCAAGTTGCTCCTGGCCAGGAAGTATAAGCTTCTATTAGCCCATTTATGCCTAGTGTTCCATTAGTGGAACATGTGTGCATTTTTTAACACAATTTAAATAATTATATTCCATATAATTTGTCCAAAGAAAGAAAGAGACAGTAGAGCCCACTGCTGTATATGCTGTTCAATGATTTTTAACTCATATGTTACTGTAGCCAACCTACAAGTAGCAACTATTATAAGCAGTTTATGAAGACTCTTATTTTGGGGATATTGAAAAAAAAATCCAGACTATTTTCTGCATTATACAAAAAAATAAGGAAAGTCAAGTATGTTAATTTCTTTAAAATCACTTAAAATATCTGTCTTTCCAGAAGATTTATATGCTAAAACTCACAGCACATAATTTCAGCTGCTGGCCAGTGTATTCCTACTGTAGCCCATATTATTGACATTGGAGACATTTAGAGCTCTTTAGGTCTGTTGTTTAAAAATCCTTGCCTGTACTTGGGGCCCCCTCCAGACCTCATCCTATATATTTTTCATTTGGCTGTTTAATTATTTCTTTTAAAAGTATACTTTGTAATAAATGACTAAATTTTTAAGGCTGAGAAATTAAAGATAAAGGTGCTGTCAAATTTAGTTTCTGATGAAGACTTCCTTCCTGGCTTATAGAAGGCTGCCTTCTCTCTGTGTGCTCACAAGATCTCTTCTTTGTGTGCTTACTTTGTTTACTGTTGCTATAACTGAATACCTGAGACAGAGCACTTTATAAAGAAGGTAAATTTATTTTTTTTAATAGCTCTGGAGACTGGAAAGTCCAAGGTTTAGGGGCTGTATCTGGGAACTTTGGTCTTTGCTCCTAAGACCTTTAACTGAGTGGATGAGTCTCACCATATTATGGAGAGGAATATGTGCTTAATGCAAAGTAAAAATTAACAAAATTTATTAAAAATTAACTACAAATGAATCATAGACCTACATGTAAAATGCATTATTATAAGACTACTAAAAGATAACATAGGAAAGATATTATATGACCTGGGGTATGGCAATTAATTTTTAGATGCAACATTAAAGACATGATCTGAGAAAGGCTTCAATAAAATTAAAATATTCTGCTCTGCAAAAGTCACTATTATAAGGATGAGAAGACAAATCCTAGAATGGGAGAAAATATTTGTCAAAAATATCAGATAAAGGGCCATTATCTAAAATACACAAATAACTTTTAAAACTCAACAATAACAAAACACACAACCCAGTTAAAAACTGGACCAAAGGCCCTTAAGAGACACCTCACCAAAGAAGATATACAGACTGCAAATAAACATGTGAAAAGGTGTTCAACATGTCATCAGAAAATGCAACTAAAAACAATAATGAGATATCATCACACAATGATTAGAACAGCCAAAATCCAGAGTACTAACACCACCAAATGCTGGTAAGGACTTGGAGTAACAAGAATGCTACTGGGAATGCAAAATTATACAACCACGTTTGAAGACAGTTTGGCAGTTTCTTATGAAACTGAACATACTCTTACCATATAATCCAGCAATTGTGAAACCAAACCTGTAAACTTTATGAAATTAATCAGAGAAGAAAGGAGTGGGAGAAGTGAAAATAAGACAATCTTGCAGCATGCTCAGCATTGATTAGGTCAGCTTGCTCCCTGACCTATTTCCTCACAGTTGTTTGCCTATTGCCCCAAAATCACATAAACCCTGTTACAAGATTATAGCTCTCCTCTTAACTGCTTTATAGATAACAACAAACGTTATGAAACGTTGAGTTTTTCATCTGAGATATTCTTTAGGGTCCTGCACAGTGGTGAAACTAACTGACACCAGCTGGTCTGAAGGATCCCACAAGAAGCTAACTCAACAAAGAATGCAGTTTCCACATCCTGATGATTTTATCTTTCTTACCCTGACCAATCAATTATCCCAATTTTCCAGCCCCTGGCTCTCCATAATCCCCTTAAAAGCCCCAACCCAAAAACTACTCAGAGACAAATTTGGGGTCCCTCCCATCTCCTTGCTCAGCTGCCCTGTGATCATTAAACTCTTTATCTGGAATAAAAAAAAGTATAAGCTTAAAAAAAAAAAAAAAAAAAAAAAACTAGTGGAAAAAAAATACAATGAGAAAGGTGTGTAGGTCTCATAAAAATTCTAGAAGAAAACCTAGGAGAAATTCTTCTGGACATTGTCCTAGGGAAAGAATTTATGACAAAGACCCCAAAAGCCAAACAAAAACAAAATAAATAAATAGTACCTAATTAAACTAAAAAGCATCTGTACAGCAAAAGAAATAATCATTAGAGTAAACAGACAAACTACAGAACAGGAAAAAATATTTGCAAACTACATGTTTGACAAAAGACTAATACCTAGAATCTGCAAAGAACTCAAACAAATCAGCAAGAAAAATACCAAATAATTTTATTAAAAATTATTGAAAGTGGGCAAGTGACATGAACAGAAATTTCTCAAAAAAGATATAAAATGGCCAACAAGCATATGGAAAAATGCTCAACATTGCTAGTCATGAGCAAAATGCAAATTAAAACCACAATGAGATACCACCATACTCCAGCCAGAATGACCATTATTAAAAAGTTAAAAAAAATAGATGTTGCATGGATATGGTGAAAGGGAATTCTTATATAGTGGTGGTGGAAATGTAAATTAGCATAACCTCTATGGAAAACAGCACAGAGATTTCTCAAAGAACTAAAAGTAGATATACCATTTAATCCAGGAATCCCATTACTGGATATCTACCCACAGGAAAAGAAGTCATTATATCAAAAAGGCACCTGCATGCATACGCTTATTGCAGCACAATTCACAATTGCAAAAATATGGAACCAACATAAGTGCCCATCAAACAATGAGTGGATAAAGAAAATGTAGCATATATGCACCATGGAATACAACTCGGCCATAAAGAAGAATGAAATAATGGTTTGTGCAGCAACTTGGACGGCGCTGGAGTCCATTTATTCTAACTCAAGTAACTCTGGAATGGAGAACCAAATACCATATGTTCTCATTTATAAGTGGGAGCTAAACTATGGGTACACAAAGGCATACAGAGTGGTATCTTGAACTCTGGATATTCAGAACTGGGGAGGGTGAGAAGGGTGTGAGGGCTAAAAAGCTAAATACTGAGTACAATGTACATGACTTGGGTGATGGGTACACTAAAATCTAAGCCTTCGCCATTACACAATTCATCCATGTAACCAGAAACCACTTGTACCCTCAAAATATTGAAATTAAAAATATATATTTAAAAGTATTTAAATATAAATGTTTATATTTATATATAAATATAAAAAATATTGTATATAAAGAAAAAGATGTATAGTCTTGACCCTTTTAAAGTCCCTGCTTTAAAAACATTATATACTGTAATCAAAGAAAATAAACTGAGAAAAATGTCTAGAGTAAATACTGTAGAGGGTTACTCTTCCTAATATGTAATGATACACAAAACTACATACAACTCTATTATAAAATGTTAAAATTTATCAAAACTTACACAAACACCATACATGGTGCATTTCACAGTGGGGAGAAATGTAAACAAATGTAAAGATGCACTACTGAATCGTAACTGTATAAAATTAATTGTAGTACATACTGTATGACTGTAATAATTTTATAGCCATATCCTGTTGCTATTGTGAATAACTCGTATTACAAATATCCACTTAAAATGCCTTGTTGAGCTAAAAAAAAAAATACCGAAGCTCCAACAAGTCAGTAATGGTGTGACTATAACTGACACAAGCTTTCTGAAGAACAAATTTGATAATATGAGTCAAATGATTAAAAAATGGTATGTCTTTGACCCAGTAATTCTGTTTCTGGTAACCTATTTTAGGAAAACAACATTCTAAGTAAATACAATGAAAAAGCAGGAGAAAGCAATACGAAAAAGGTCTTAGAAACAGCATCATTTATAACCAGGAAACTCTATATAGATAAGAGAAATGTTCAATAACATGGCAATAGTTAAATTATGTCAAATTAGATAATATTTGAAAACCTCTAATTTATAATGTCAATATAAAAAAGAGGAAATAAATTATTATTTATGAGATAATACGCATAAATAATAAAAGGAAGAAAAAAATGCCTATGGCAAGATTGTGTGCTTTTTAGTTTCCTTTAAAACTTTTTATCTCTACATTTGAAACGTTGTACAATGGATGTTAATTTTCATATGCTCAGAAAAAATGTCTAATTAAAATATAAATTTAAATTAAAAAAAAATTTTAAAACCTGTTCATCCCATCCACTGTGAGAATATATTTTAGGTTCAGTGTTTAGGTAATGACTTTTTCTCAGAGTGATAGTATCCCTTTTTATAAATTTCAAGATGGTGACAGGGAATATGGAATGTTACCAATTAGCTTTAGGTTGCTTCCTAAGAACAGTGGCAGGCTTTCTTCCTGGGCTCTTTCTGTGATATCCTGTGCTCCCTTTGTGGGGCACCAGGAACACTCTGAGTGAGCATTGTAATCCTGCTTGATATTTCTGGTCATCTCAATACCATCCCAGAAAAGTAATCATTTCTTCCTCTGAGCTATACAGCAGCATTTCATCTTTCTGTTACCAAGCAAGATAATGCATTTTAGTTATATGATTTCACATGAAATGCCTCTGGTGAACGATGTCCTTAAAGAAAACAGACCATATATATTTTAAATATGGTAGTCACGATTTATCAGGGTGATTGACACATCACAGGCCCTCCAAAGAGCCCTGAATGAATAAATGAATAAATGAATCAGGAGCATCAAGTCTATCACTTACTGTACCAATTTTAAGTCTGGTTATGGCAAGTAACCTCTCTAAGTCACCATTTACTTCTCCCTAAAAATTCAGGTTACAGAGACTTCCAGAAAGCCCTCAGAAGAGGGAAGCAAAATTACACAGGTGACAGTGTTTTGTAAACTAAATTACTACAAAAATATGCCAATATATTGACTAATTGGGTTCTTCTTCTAAGTGCTTTTACATATTGCTAAAAGAGACATGAAAGCTAAAGTCATGACCATTTAATAATGAGAAAGTATATGTGAAAACACTTGAAACACAACAATAATCTACTACTTATATCTCTAATAGTAGTAGCAACAGTAATAATAATACTTAAAATTAGCAGTAATATGTCCCACCCTATAAAATACTGTCCCAGTTTCAGAAGTAGTATGAGACATAGTTGAGTCCCTATAGAGTAATGCATTTATTTATAGGAGAAAAAAGAAAACTCTTAAAAAATGCTGAAAGATGCTTCACTAATTATTCTTGGTTTCTTTAGCATTAATGGTGACCCAGGGTCCTTAAAGATGTTTGTGCATCTCCAAGTACCCAGCTCAATACTAGCAGGCTTGTTGTCAGTCTCTCTCTCTCTCTTTTTCATTTATAAAGACTAGCCAATTGCCATGGATATCATTTATTCAGAAAAACTAAATTAAATGTGTGTTTGGCACACATGGCAAGTGTACCTGTCACTAAATAAGTTTCTCTCAGTGAACCTGACAGTAATGCATTTGACTAAGATGAGCCTGCTTTTTAATTGGGGATAAAGAACAATTGGTGCTTAGTTGTTAAGTATAAGGTGTAGATACATGCACACTGTCATTTTATTTTAAAAAGTGTGTAACAGTTGTATATTTTTTTTTCTTTAATACTCTATTGTTAAATGCCATTATTTAGATAGCTGCTTTGACCAAACTGGAACTGAGTTTTATTTGGCAATACCTTATAATAAGAAAAGTTTTGCCTAGCAAATGAATCATATAAACAAAATGACTAAACCGTTTTAGCCACTCCCAAAGCAGCTAATATACACAAAAACAAAATGACTAAACAGTTTTAGCCACTTCCAAAGCAGCTAATATACACAAGTACATATGCAAATCTTTTATTCTTCAGTACAGTCTTGTCAAGAGTCTTACTTTCACACTTTTGTGGCATTTAGGCCAAGTTTTGTTCAGCACTAGGAGCAATAGGACTGTACTTGTTTTTTTTTTGTTTGTTTTTTTTTTGTTTTGCTTTGCTTTATTTTGTTTTGTTTTGTTAGGGTGTGCATTTTGTACTAACTCAGTAACTCTCAACAGAGAATTTAAAAGCGACTTTCAAAGTGATGGAAATTGCATTGCCTCTATTTATGGGGGCAGGGAGAGGGGAAACAGATTGGCTCCAGGGTGCCGACTTAGAAATTATTAGTTACTGAGCTGAGTGCCTCCATTGTCCATTCCATAGTCTCTCTTGTAATTTCTTTCATAGGTGAAAAGGAGCAGAGCATTGGAGTAGAGTCTTCCTTGATGGATCAGTGAGAGGAAAATAGTAAATCTTCTTTTTCCCAAAGCTAATGCCTTACATTCTTACCGAGAGAATTAGCCTAAAATAATACAGAATTAAATTGCTTAAAAACTCAAGGTGAGAATTCTCTCATTTGCATATATTTATTAGATACATTTAAGGGACTAATAGATTCATTTTCACTAAAAGTAATCTGAAAAATCTACTTATTTGCGTGAACAGTCATTCGCTATGAACTTTCAGAATATATGTGTGTGTGTGTGTGTGTGTGTGTGAATATATATATACAAGACCATCTACTTCATCTGCAAAGGGTCATACCTTAACAGAACAGCTCATTATTTTTAAGCTCTACAAATATATCTTGCCTGTTTTAAAATATTTTCTAATTCAAGCTTATTCACTAACCTGCTCAAGTCATCCAAATCAAAGTACAAATCAACATAAAAAACTACATACTATAATAAAAAATGGGTGACACACATAGAATAGGAAATTCTTAAAAGAAGAAATATATTCAGCCTCATTACAATCAAGAAAAATGAAAGTAAAGATGAGACATATTTTTGCCTTTACATTTGCAAAGATATGTTAGGAATAATAACTTCAACAAGTTGAAAAAGTTGTATATACAGGATTATTTATATCATCAAAAGCAAAAATAATCTGGAAAATAAATGACCATCAATAATAGATTGGTAAAATAAATTATGGCATATACATACCTAACAAGATACTTTGGGTCATTAAAAATAGTGAGGCTAATTACTCTTGCTGTTTGGGGTCTCCAAAACTGCCCTTAAGTTTGACTACTCAGTAAAAGGTCTCAGAGAACTCAGAAAAGCTCTTCTACTCGTAGTTATACTTGATTGCAGTAAGAGAATACAGATTAAAATCTACAAAGAGAAAAGGTGCATAGAGCCAAATCCAGGAGAAATGAGGCCCCGGTTTCCAGTTGTTCTCTTCCAGGGGAGTCACATGGGCAGCACTGAATTCTCTTAGCAATGATATGTGACAACCTCCCTGGTCAGCAATGAGTGTGGCTGACCAGGGAGGCTCAGCTGAGCCTTTCTGTCTAGGGTTTTTATTGATAGTTAACTGGTGAAGCACCCACACAACTAACCTTAGCTTCTCAGTATCCAGCCCCCAACAGGTCAAACTGATACATGGTCCAAAGCCTCAGGCATGCAAAAACAGATATGAACCATAAATTACATTCCTAGCATAAATTGTCTGGCATGGCTCAAGGTCTCAGGTATACAAACAAAGACACTCATTGGTAAGGACATTTCAAGGGCTCAAAAGCTCTATGACAGGAGCCTGACAAGGGCCAGTAGAGAAAACCTTTAAAATAAGCAACCACTAAGGCGATTGAGTTAGCCATTTATTGCGTAGTCTTCATTTCTTGTTTGTTTTGCCAAAATACACCACCAACAATATAAGCCATCAATAAAAATGATTGACTACAGCAGTGTATGGGGTGGGGAGAGAAGGAAGATGAAGTGGAGATGTGTCCATGTGGAAACAATTCAAACATTGTCAGTGAGTAGGTATTTGGTTTGCAAAAGTTCCCTGGTCTACCTCCTATTTAGCTGTGCCCTCAGACTTAATTTTTACTGCAATCCACAGTATGAAATACATTTTACATAGTGGCATAGCACATGCTTGCATAGGCATACCCACACCATTGAGACAAAATTTCATGAAAAAACTCTTACCTTTACTACATACAGTGCACTCTGATATTTCCCATCCCATTCCATTCTTGTCTATTCTATATCTTTTATAAAATGTTACATGAGTTTCACCAAACTAATTTCACAATTTATTAACAGGTCACAACCTTGAGTTCGATAAATATTATCTGTCATATTTCTACGTTGCAGATATTCATTTTTGATATAGAAAGATTTTATAAAATACTATGGATAAAAAGCAAGTTAGAGAATAATATATATATCCTATTTTGATTCACTTTATGTAAATATTATAAATATATATTTATATATGTGTGTGTATATATAGAGAGAAGTGATGAAAGTTGTTCATTGAAATGTTAATCAAAGATGCTAAAGTAACCTTTAGTTACTTTGTAAGTATGTTTTTAAAGTGGGGCTTTGAATATTATGGTCTTTATTGAACTTTTGTTTGTTGAATTTACTTTTTGGCATGAGTATTTTTTTTTCTTTACAAAAACAAGAAAGCAATTTCTAAAATAAAAACAATATTTCAAAATAGGAAAGGTAAAAAGAGCAACTAATAATCCTCATGCATGCCAAACCTACATTTACTGAATTCATCAGGCAGCGTTACCAAGATTTAAAATCAGTCTTATTTTCCAAATATCTCACAACCTTACTTCAGCAAATTTATTGAGGATAAGTGAGAAGAAAATGGTTTCTTTTTGTCACCATCAAATCATTTTAAAATTTCCTTTTAGATAAAAATAAGTTATTATTCTTACCAGTGTTAGCTATAATCAAAGCCTAAATAAAATAATTTTGAATATGATTAAGTAAATATATAAAACGAGCAAACTAAAATATATAACCCAAACACCCTTTTGTCTCTGTTATCTGATAAAGGAAAATTTGTGTTGGTCACTAATGTTAAACTTTGATAATTTATTATGATTTGATAACTCCAAAGCACTCAAGAGTCTTAACTCATTCATGTGTCCGGCATTGGTGTTAGAGAAGAATGCAGTTTACTGTTATGGAACTTAAGGAATAAAACTATAAATTAATAATATTATAGTACTTGGGAAAATTTAGTGTTAATTATATTACATTCTGGTTTTATAAAAAGAAAAACTCTGAAACTCAAATATGGTTTAAATTGCAATTGTCTATTAGTTTAACTGAAGAAGTAAGTTCCCCCCCAACCCAATCAGAAAGAAAAGAATTTATGCATAACCTCAGGAACTCATCTATTTTCAAGGCAAACCTGTATCTTAGCAGCTGACATTACCTTTTCTATCTCATCAAATCGAACACTGGGCTAGGTGATACACATGAAATTGAGTGATTACAGAATTAACAAGCTTCCCTGAAGAAACAATTCCTTATCTTCCTATAATCGAATTCACATTCCTAGAAAACTTGACCACTTTCTCTTGTTTCCATTGTAAGAGATTGCTAGGTGGTTAAAGTAATGGTAACTTAACCTTTATTTGCATAGCTACTTTTCACCAAGATTACTTTCCTCTGTAAACACAGTACAATGGAATAAAAACCATTTCCCCATGTAAAAGATTACCCTTCCTTCATTTCTCCACACATTAACCTTTTATGGCTGAAAAAGTGTACCTGATTGTTCATATCCTGGTCTAACCTCATTTGTGTGTCTTCAAAGACCAATGTGCACTTAGAAAGTATTTTAATTTCTCTTCAGCTTGTGAAGTTCTTCTTTTGTTGTGTAATTAAGGTGGCCTATAGCCAAACAAACATCTAACTGAATCTCATGGGAATTAATAAGCATGATTTTTTCAATGTCTTGGGATTAGTGGTAGTTTTTGAAGAATTGGTCTCCGCTTCATAATGAAAATGTTGGAGTGTAACTGGATTACAATATTAAATGACCCAAGAGAATAAAGAAAGACCACATAACCCTAAGCTATATGTCACTTAAGGGTTATGATATTTACAGTCTAAAATGTAAAGATTGCATTGTAATTGTCATGATAAAATGATAAAAAGGGTTTTTGTGAACTGATAACATCATAAAATGTATTTCACCTTTGCATTTAAGATGATACGCTAACATCTAGTAGAGCAAATTTCAGATTGCTAGATTATAAAACAATGATTTCAAATAATATTGCTGTGAAGACAGGTTGTAAGCTTTTATCTAAAACTCACTTTAAAGTATTATTCCCTTATTGCTTTTTAGATGTAATATGCTGTATAAACATATAAGAAATCTACCTGTATACATGTGTGTATTCTATAACTAATTCCAAATAGTTAATGATCTACTCTTAAATCTCCTCAGTTTATGGAAGGAAATTTAATAAACAAGTTTTTAAAGCTATAAATGAACTCTGCCAAAGAGGGATATTTTTTAAAGTATAATCAAAGCTCTAAAAATGATAATAAAATTATGAGCCATATGCCTGGAACCAATGGATTTCTTTTCACCTTTGACTTAAGATAAAAAAACAAAACGGGAGAGAGAGGCGGTTTCAGTCACACTGTATTTAATCCAATTTGCTTTGGGTTTAATCTCCAAAACAAGGCTGGTCTGCTAATTCCCAATTATAATGGCACATGTAATCAGAGTCCTCATTAACAAAGACTGACTATATTGTCTATTAGGAATGAAAATTTGAAATGCAAATTCAGCAAATCAAAACGTTAAATGAGCTTCTATCCAAGATGTTTAGAGCTCCTGCCAGGGCAGCCCATGCTGGCCGACACCTGCCCTGGATTTTCCCTCTAGCTGAATGTTTCCTTCGGTTCCAGTCTTTGCTTCCTAATTGACCTGCTTATGATCTCTGCAACAATTAACATATGCTTATTAGTAATGGCTGGTTAAAGATTTCAACTGCTGCAGTTTACAAAGTCTAATAGAGATGGCATGCCACAGGAAAGATGAAGCCACTGTTTCCCTCATCAGCAAAGTCACAATGGTTAGATGCGTGTAGTAGAAATTACATGATTTTTCACACTGATGTATGGAAATTGGTACTAATTGATACTAGAAATCACTGCATGCATGACTCCAGGCCTCACATACACTGAGAAAGATAAAAATATTGGTCTTTTTTTTCTTGGAGTAAGTAATTTCTAATTTGGGTTTAGAAAGAAGAGACCCTGAGAGAACTTCGCTAACTAGATGAATAACTAAGGACATTTGGTTTATTTTGAATTTGGAAATCATAACTCTTTTCTTCAGAGTAATTTCACACAATGGGATGGAAAATTTTGCACATCACAAAAATCTTACCTAAGACTTAAAAGGGTAAGGATGCTTTTACAAGGTTATGTTCAGAGCTCATACTCTGTTTACCAAATGCTCCCTTTTTAACATTTATTTTTAATTTTTGCGAGTACATAGTAGGTGTATGTATTTATGGGATACATGTGACCAAATATCCCCTCTTAGTTTCTAGCTAGCACCACCAGATTTGAAAAGGCTCAAATGTTGGAGTAGCTTCCTTTTTTATTCTTACTCCTAGCCATGCAATTTAATGGAAGATACATTCCACCTGCTCTAAATTAGTTTTATTCAGAATTAATGATTGGCCAATCATAAATCTCAGTTTTTACATTTTTTATTGATTAAAGAACAGTAATTTGGCTATTCCTCACCCAATGGGCAGCTATACTTTCATTATATACCTTGGTGCTTGATCAAATCCATTCTTAAATCACTGTTTGTAATCTCTGTCTCTAGCAGGAGATAAAGTCTTAGGAGAAATTAGATTGTTATTTATTAAAAATAGGATCTTAGACAAATGTATTACTTTTCTATTGCAAGGGAACAATCTTGTATCAGCTCACAGTTTTGCAGGTCATAAGTCTGGGTGGGGTCTAACTGAAGTCTCTGCTAAAGGTCTCACTGGGTAGAAATCAAGGTGTTAGCCAGCGTGACAGATATCTTCTGGGTTTTGGGGTTCTCTCCCAGCTCATTAGTTGTTGGCAGAATGCATTTCCTTTTAGATGTAAGAGTAAAGTTTATGTTTCCTCACTGGTTGTCAGCCAGGGGCTGCTCTCAGGTACTTGAGGCTTCTCACATCCCTTGCCACATGGCTCCCTCCCCTTTCCAAGCTGGCAATAAGTCACAGAAACCATCTAGTCCTTCAAATCTCCGATTTTCTTTTCTGCAACTAGCCAAGAAAACTCTGCTTTTAAAGAGCTTATGAGATTAGGTCATGCTCACCCAAGTACTCTCTCTGTTTTAAGATCAATGGATAACCTTATCATGAGACTAAAATACATCATATTTATGGTCTTGGGAATTATGCAGGACGTGTACAACAGGGAGGTAAAAAATCTTGAAATTCTGCCTACCACAGCAAGTCACTTAGCTTCTTTTGGCCTTACTTTGCTAATTTACTAAGTGAGAAACTTGGACTAGATAATCTCCAGCTTCTTTTTCACATATATTCAAATGTCCAGGACCAAATAATGACAAGCGCAAGATTTACAGACACAGAGCAACAGTTAATTGTTATACACTCAATTGGGCTGTTTCCTTTGGTTGGTCAGTTGGTGTTTGTGTAAATTAAATGGTGATAGAACAACTCCTGTTACTAGACTTTATGGTCTAAATGTTCATGCTCACTCAATATTCATATGATGAAATTCTCACCCCCAAAATGATGGTATTAGGAAGTGGGGCCTTTGGAAGTGATTCGATTAAGGAGGTGGAGTCTCCATGAATGGATCAGTACCCTTATAAAAGAAGCCTAAGAAAGGCCCCTCACTTCTTCTATCATGTGAGGACATGGGGAGAAGGCACCATCTATGAACCAGACACAGAACCACAGGCACTTTGATCTTGAACTTCTCAGCTTACAAAACTGTGAGAAATAAAGTTCTGCTGCTTATGAGCCACCCAGTTTGTTAGTGTTTCTTCATACCAGCCCAAGCAGCCTGGACAAAGACACCAGGCTTTCTAGGTAAAATGAAAAGGAATGAATTTATAAAAATGAGAATGAGGCCAGACATGGTGGCTCACCCAGTACTTTGGAGGGCCAAGGCTGATTGATCACATGAGGTCAGGGGTTCAAGACCAGGCTGGCCAACATGGTGAAACATCATCTCTACTATAAATACACACACACACACAGACACACACACACACACTAGCCAGGAATGGTGGCACACATCTGTAATCTTATCTACTTTGGAGGTTGAGGTAGCGAATCGCTTGAACCCAGGAGGTGGAGGTTGCAGTGAGTCAAGATCACACCATTGCCATCCAGCTGGGTGACAGAGGGAGACATCGTCTCTCATTTTAATAAACAACAAAATAGCCCTGGAGACAAAATAAAACATATATACAAAGAACAATTATGAAATGAATTATATGCTTGTCCAGAGATGAAAGCTCAATATTGGTAGAGAAAATGTTGCTTGGACATTTTACTTCTTATCTTGTTCTGTCAGTAGTGTAAAGTTCTAATAAGGCAATGTCCATGGATTTTTGATGAAGTTATTTTTCCAGAGTTACAGGTTATAATATGTTTCAAAATTTATAGATTTCCAAACAAAAATCCATCTGTTCAAAAATTCTGTTAAGAGCAATTCTTCTGTACACTTGCTTAACTCCAAGTAAAGTAGTCACATCTTTTTTTTTTTTTTTTTTAGACGGAGTCTTGCTCTGTCACCAGGCTGGAGTGTAGTGGCGCAATCTCAGCTCACTGCAACCTCTGCCTCCTGGGTTCAAGCGATTCTTCTGCCTCAGCCTCCTGAGTAGCTGGGACTACAGGCATGTGCCACCACACCCGGCTAATTTTTGTATTTTTAGTAGAGACAGGGTTTCATCATGGTGAGAATGGGCTCGATCTCTTGACCTCATGATCCGCCTGCCTCGGCCTCCCAAAGTGCTGGGATTACAGGCGTGAGCCACTGCGCCTGGCCACATCTTAATGTATCTAATTTTCTAAGGAACAAGTCTGACTCCCAACTGCCACATAATCCAACTTCCAATCTTGACAATCCTTTAGAAAATCATTTGCTTTTTTAAATGAAATTTTATACAGGCATATTATTTCTGTCTTAGAGCAGTATTCATTACTTTAGCATGGCTCAGCCTAATCTTCCCACATTAGGAAGGAGGTATATGAACTTCACAGCTTATTCAGGTGTTTGAATGGGTCTAATCTAAAAAGTAAAGACGATAAAAAATACACAATTTCTTTCCTTCTTTCTAGGCTCTAGAATTAAGTCAAGAAAAACATGAAAGTACTTAAAAGTCTGAAAATGCTTCTTTGCTTGGTGGAGAGTAACTTAAAATAACTGTAAATTTAAGAATTGGCCATGGCAACTTTATTCTTATCCTGGTCTCAATTAAAAAAAAAAAAACCCACCAAAATTATATTTTAGGTATACAAGAACAAGAGGCAAGGGTATATATTTTTCCTTTGTTATGGGAATATATAGTTTTTCCTAACTGAAACAATGAACAAATCACTTTGGTGAAGGGGATTTAGGAATAAACTGCAAAAAATATATATTTAGGAGGGCTAATTTACATGATACAACTATTAAGACCTGACCATTTATCACTGATTACCTATATTGAGCTCTAAAAATATCAAAAGCCCAGATGAACATTTGAGATCCCTTTTTAAAAATATATATCATGAAGTCCTTGCCTACACCTATGTCCTGAATGGTTTTGCCTAGATTTTCTTCTAGGGTTTTTATGGCATTAGATCTTATGTTTAAGTCTTTAATCCATCTGGAGTTAATTTTAGTGTAAGGTGTCAGGAAGGGGTCCAGTTTCTGCTTTCTGCACATGGCTAGCCAGTTTTCCCAACACCATTTATTAAACAGGGAATCCTTTCCCCATTGCTTGTTTTTGTCTGGTTTGTCAGAGATCAGATCGTTGTACATATGTTGTGTTGCCTCTGAGACCTCTGTTCTGTTCCATTGGTCTATATCTCTGTTTTGGTACCAGTACCATGCTGTTTTGATTACTGTAGCCTTGTAGTATAGTTTGAAGTCCGGTAGTGTGATGCCTCCCACTTTGTTCTTTTTGCTTAGACTTGACTTGGCTATGCTGGCTCTCTTTTGGTTCCAACAAACATATGAAAAAATGCTCATCATCACTGGTCATCAGAGAAATGCAAATCAAAACCACATTGAGATACCATCTCATGCCAGTTAGAATGGCGATCATTAAAAAATCTGGAGATAACAGATGCTGGAGAGGATGTGGAGAAATAGGAACACTTTTACACTGTTGGTGGGAGTGTAAATTAGTTCAACCACTGTGGAAGACAGTGTGGCGATTCCTCAAGGACCTAGAAATAGAAATTCCATTTCACCCAGCAATCCCATTACTGGGTATATATCCAAAGGATTATAAATCGTTCTACTATAAGGACACGTGCACACGAATGTTCATTGCAGCACAGTTTACAATAGCAAAGACCTGGAACCAACCCAAATGCCCATTGATGATAGACTGGACAGGGAAAATGTGGCACGTATACACCATGGAATATTATGCAGCCATCAAAAATGATGAGTTTGTGTCCTTTGAAGGGACATGGATGAACCTGGAAACCATCATTCTCAGCAAACTGATAGAAGAGCAGAAGATCAAACACCACATGTTCTCACTCGTAGGCGGGTGTTGAACAATGAGAACACATGGACACAGGGAGGGGAGAACTACACACCGGGTCAGTTGGGGGGAAATAAGGGAGGGACGGTGAGGGGTGGGGAGCTGGGGAGTGATAGCAAGGGGAAAGATGCCAGACGTAGGTGATGGGGAGGAAGGCAGCAAATCACACTGCCACATGTGTACCTATGCAACAATTTTGCATGTTCTTCACATGTACCCCAAAACCTAAAATGCAATAAAAAAATATAGATAGATAGATAGATAGATAGATAGATAATTTATTGCACTTCAGGTTCTGGGGTACATGTGCAGAACATGTAGGATTGTTGCATATGTACATACATGCAATGTGGTTTGCTGCCTCCATCACCCCGTCACCTATATCTGGCATTTCTACCCATGTTATACCTCCCCAACTCCCTACCCCCTGCCGTCCCTCCCCTATTTCCCCCCAACAGACCCCAGTGTGTGATGCTCCCCTCCCTGGGTCCATGTGTTCTCATTGTTCAACACCCGCCTATGAGTGAGGATATGCGGTGTTTGATTTTCTGTTCTTGTGTCAGTTTACTGAGAATGATGGTGTCCAGATTCATCCATGTCCCTACAAAGGACATGAACTCATCACTTTTTATGGCTGCATAGTATTCCATGGTATATATGTGCCATATTTTTCCTTGTCCAGTCTATCATTGATGGGCATTTGGGTTGGTTCCAGGTCTTTGCTATGGTAAACAGTGCCACAATGAACATACATGTGCATGTGTCTTTATAACAGAATGATTTATAATTCTTTGGATGTATACCCAGTAATGGTATTGCTGGGTCAAATGGAATTTCTGTTTCTAGGTCCTTGAGGAATTGCCACACTGTCTTCCACAATGATTGAACTAATTTACACTCCCACCAACAGTATAAAAGTGTTCCTATTTCTCCACATCCTCGCCAGCATCTGTTATCTCCAGATTTTTTAATGATCTCCATTCCAGCTGGCGTGAGATGGTATCTCAATGTGGTTTTGATTTGCATTTCTCTAATGACCAGTGATGATGAGCATTTTTTCATATGTTTCTTGGCCTCATATATGTCTTCTTTTGAAAAGTGTTCATGTCCTTTGCCCACTTTTGAATGTGTTTATTTGTTTTTTTCTTGTAAATCTGTTTTAGTTCTTTGTAGATTCTGGATATTAGCCCTTTGTCAGATGGGTACATTGCAAAAAATTTTTTCCCATTCTGTTGGTTTCCAGTTCACTCTAATGATTGTTTCTTTTGCTGTAAAGAAGCCCTGGAGTAATTAGATCCCATTTGTCTACTTCAGCTTTTGTTACCAATGCTTTTGGTGTTTAGTCATGAAGTCCTTGCCTATGCCTATGTCCTGAATAGTTTTGCCTAGGTTTTCTTCTAGGGTGCTAGGTCCAATGTTTAAGTCTTTAATCCATTTGGAGTTAATTTTAGTCTAAGGTGTCAGGAAGGGGTCCAGTTTCTGCTTTCCACACATGGCTAGCCAGTTTTCCCAACACCATTTATTAAACACAGAATCCTTTCCCCAGTGCTTGTTTTTGTCAGGTTTCTCAAAGATCAGATGATTGTAGATATGTGGCATTACCTCAGAGGCATCTGTTCTGTTCCATTGGTCTGTATCTCTGTTTTGGTACCAGTACTATGCTGTTTTGATTACTGTATCCTTGTAGTATAGTTTGAAGTCAGGTAGTGTAATGTCTCCAGCTTTGTTCTTTTTGCTTAGGACTGTCTTGGCTATGTGGGCTCTCTTTTGGTTCCATATGAAGTTTAAGGTGGTTTTTTCCAGTTCTGTGAAAAGGGTCATAGGTAGCTTCATGGGAATAGCTTTGAATCTATAAATTACTTTCGGCAGTGTGGCCATTTTCACAATATTGATTCTTCCTAACCATGAGCATGGAATGTTTTTCCACCAGGTTGTGTCCTCTCTTATTTACTTGAGCAGTGGTTTGTAGTTTCCTTGAAGAGATCCTTTACATCCTTTGTTAGTTGTATTCCTAGGTATTTTATTCTCTTCGTGGCAATTGTGAATGGCAGTTCGTTCTTGATTTGGCTGTCTTTAAGTCTCTTATTGGTGTATAGGAATGCTTGTGATTTTTGCAGATTGATTCTGTATCCTGAAACTTTGCTGAAGTTGCTTATCAGTTTCAGGAGATTTTGGGCTGAGACAGTGGGGTCTTCTAAATATGCAATCATGTTGTCTGAGAACAGAGACAATTTGACTTCCTCCTTTCCTAATTGAATATCCTTTATTTCTTTTTCTTGCCTGATTGCAAGAGACTGTTATGATTTCCACTCTTTTGCATTTGCTAAGGTTGATTTACTTCCAATTATATGGTCAATTTTAGAGTAGGTGTGATGTGGTGCTGAGAAGAATGTATATTCTGTGGATATAGGGTGGGGAGTTCTGTAGATGTCTATTAGGTTTGCTTGGTCCAGATCTGAGTTCAGGTCCTAGATATCCTTGTTAAACTTCTGTCTCATTGATCTGTCTAATATTGACAGTGGAGTGTTAAAGTCTCCCACTATTATTGTGTGGGAGTCTAAGTCTCTGTGTAGGTCATTGAGAGCTTGCCTTATGTATGTGAGTGCTTCTGTATTGGGTGCATATATATTTAAGATTGTTAGTTCTTATTGCATTGATCCTTTTACCATTATGTAATGCCCTTCTTTGTCTCTTTTGATCTTTGTTGGTTTAAAGTCTATTTTGTTAGAGACTAGCATTGCAACTCCTGCTTTTTTTTTTCTCTCCATTTGCTTGGTAAGCCTTCCTTCATCCTTTATTTTAAGGCTATGTGTGTCCTTGCATGTGAGATGGGTCTCCTGGATACAGCACACCAATGGGTTTTGACTTTTTATCCAATATGCCAGTCTGTGTCCTTTGATTGCAGCATTTAGTTCATTTACATTTAAGGTTAATATTATTATGTGTGAATTTGATCCTGCCATTTTGATTCTTGCTGGTTGTTTTGCCAGTTACCTGATGCAGTTTCTTCATTGTGTCAATACTCTTTACCATTTGGAACAGCTTTGGGGTGCCTGGTACAGGTTTTTCCTTTCTATGCTTAGGGCTTCTTTCTGGAGCTCTTGTAAGGCAGGCCTGGTGTTGACGAAATCTCTAAGCAATTGCTTGTTCATAAAGGATTTTATTTCTCCTTTATTCATGAAGCTTAGTTTGGCTGGATATGAAATTCTAGGTTGAAAGTTCTTTTCTTTAAGGATGTTGAATATTTGCCCCCACTCTCTTCTGGCTTGTAGGATTTCTGCTCAGAGATCCACTGTGAGTCTGATGGGCTTCCCTTTATAGGTAACCCGATCTTTCTCTCTGGCAGCCCTTAGCATGTTCTCCTTCATTTCAACTCTGGTGAATCTGACAATGTTGTACCTTGGGGTTGCTCTTCTTGAGGAATATCTTTGTGGGATTCTCCATATATCCTGGACTTGAATATTGGCTTGCTTTGCTAGGTTGGGGAAGTTCTCCTGGATAATATCCTGAAGAGAGTTTTCCAGCTTGGATTCATTTTCTTCATCACTTTCAGGTACACCTATCAAACATAGATTAGGTCTTTTCACATAATCCCATATGTCTTGGAGGCTTTGTTTACTTCTTTTCACTCTTTTGTCTCTAATATTGCCTTCTCATTTTATTTCATTGAGTTGATCTTCAATCTCAATACCCTTTCTTCTGCTTGGTTGATTTGGCTATTGAAACTTGTGTATGCTTCCCGAAGTTCTCATGTTGTGTTTTTCAGCTCCATCAGGTCATTTATATTCTTCTCTAAGCTGTTTATTCTTGTTAGCATTTCATCAAATATTTTTTCAAGGTTCTTAGTTTCTTTGCATTGGGTTATTTGCATGGTCTTTTAGCTCAGAGAAGTTTGTCATTACCCACCTTCTGAAGCCTGTATCTGTCAATTCATCAGACTCATTCTCCATCCAGCTTTGTTCCCTTGCTGGTGAGGAGTTGTGATCCTTTGGAGGAGGAGAGGCGTTCTGGTTTTGAGTGTTTTTGTCCTTTTCTGCTGGTTTCTTCCCATCTTTGTGGATTTATCTACCTGTGGTCTTTGTAGTTGGTGACTTTCGGATGGGGTCTCTGAGTGGACATCCTTTTTGTTGGTGATGAAGTTATTTATTTCTTTTTTTTAGTTTTGCTTTTAAGAGTCAGGCCCCTCTGCTGTAGGACTGCTGCAGGCCCACTCCAGACCCTGCTCACCTGGGAATCACCTGTGGGGTCTGCAGAACAGTAAGGGTTTCTGCCAGTTTCTTCTTCTGTTATCTTCATCCCAGAAGGATACCTGCCAGATGTCAGCCTGAGCTCTCCTTTATGAGGTGTCTCTTTGGATATATGGTGTTCCGGGAGCTGCTTGAGGAGACAGTCTGACCCTTATAGGAGCTCAAGTGCTGAGCTGTGAGCTCTGTTGCTCCATTCAGAGCTGCTGGGCAGGTAGGTTTAAGTCTGTCGCAGTGGAACTCACAACCGCCATTTTTGCCAGGTGCTCTGTCCTGGGAAGGTGGGACTTTATTTACAAGTTCTGACATGCTGCTGCCTTTTTTCAGAGATGCCCTGCCCAGCTAGGAGGTAGCCTAGTCACAGTCTGCCAGCAGAGGCATTGCTGAGCTTCCATGGGCTCTGCCCAGCTGCTGTGTGAAATTCCTTGCGGTTTTGTTTACAGAGGTATAGTTAAAACTGCCTCAGTAATGGCAGCCCGCATCAGTAATGACGGACTGCCTCTGTAATGGCAGGCTGCCTTAGTAGTGGTGGACTGCCTTGGTAATGGCAGATGCCCTTTCCCCCATAGACCTGGACCATCCCAGGTCCAGTTGCACTTGCTGTGAAACTCTCAATCCAGAGTATTTCAGATTGCTGGTCTTTGTGTGGGTGGGACTCGCTGATCCAGATCACCTGGCTCCCTGTTTCAGCCCCTTTTTTTTTCAGCTGAATGGGTGGCTGTGTCTCCCAGGCATTCTAGGCACCAGTTGAAAGGGCTGCCTGAGTTTTTGTGTGGAGATCTACTGTGCTGGCTGAAACAGGCTCATGGTGCTTTTCAGCCTGGGAATCTCCTGGTCTGTGGGCGACAATAACTCGTTTGGAAATGCTGTGATCACTCACCCTCTGAGTTGTTCTCTCTGGGAACTGCACTCCAGAACTGTTCCTATTCGGCCATCTTGGATCCCCCCCACCCACCCCCTCTTTAGTCTTATATTTTATCCTTTTTTGCCATGACTTGAAGATTTATAAAATCAATGTGTATCAACATGTGGTTGCTCAAAGCCTTTTCTATTTGTGTTGTTTGTCCTAATGAGCTGGAAATGCTTTCCTAATCTCACTGAATAACCTTATTCTACCCAGGATTTCTGGAGCCACTAAAAAGAACTTCTGATTTTTTACACCTCAACTTTTCAAGGAAAAGTAATCCACAAGCTGTCATTTGTATCCATGCCTCTATCGGTTGTCTCTCATTGTATAACAAACTACCCTAACACTCAGTGGCTTAAAGCAACTATGCTTTATTATTTCTCACTCTTCTATGGGTTCCTGGGTGATTGCTGGTGTTGCCTGGACATTGCCATCAGCCAGTGGGTTGACTGGGGCCTGAGCTTAGCTGGGTTTGCTGGGCGCCTGGCTCTGTCTCTCCACGTAGCCTTTCATTTTGGAATTCTATACATGGTGGTCCCTGAGTAGCATTCCAAAAGTGAAAAAATTGCATTGTATGAGTTCAGGAGCCACAGGGGTTTTGACTCCTGAACTCACAAAATGCCATTTCTATCTTATTCTATTGGTCAAAGCATGTCACAAATAAGGACAGTCCAGATATAAGGTTTGGGAGAATAGGTTCTACCTCTTTATGGGAGAAACTGCAAGGGACTTGTGGATATATTTAGTCTACCAAAATGTCTGGTGGTTGATTTTTTTAGCCAAGGGTTTCTTTGTAAGAATGGTGACAGAAACAGAATTTTTGTCAGTGACACTGGAGAAAGCCAAAAGATTTCTGTATCAGAGACAGTACCCCATTCACATTTATTTATGGTAGTCCCATTTTGTTTAATCACTCAATATATATTAATTAGGTAACCACTTCCCTACATACAAGTACTGAGCTCTGTGTTTTACCAGAAATTTTACCGGATTGTTGATCCTTGTAATGAATTTAGCTGTCCCTTGAGGGAAAATGAGCATCTCACATTTTCAGGAGCTTATAGAAAAACAAAATCAGAGTCAACATCATGGTGCTAAACAATATTAAGCTCCTACTGTGTACAGAAAAAAAAATGCTATGTTTGTGAATTTTCAAATGGCATAAGGCATGATCTCTAGTTGTAAGCTTAAATTTTAGCTCAACAAAGCAGTCATAACCTAGCAATAAACAATTAACCTTTGAATTATTTAACACACATTTATTGGATGTCTCCTATATATCTAGGCTCTATATTAGGCATTGTGAATGTAAAAATGAATCCAACTGGGTCTCTGGTCTCGTGATTTAGAATGTAGTTAGGGAAGCAGAATATAAACAAGTAAAAAAAAATTAAGCAAGTAATAATGTAATAAAAACAAGGACAAATTAGTATTGCAAATGCCCTGACAAAAGATTAGACAAGACACACAGGAGATGTGTATTGAGGAATAGAATCTGCTACAAAGAAAAGGTGAGGCTTGAGTTGAGTTTTGAAAAGTGGGCAAATGATCTTCCTGTTGACTAGTAATGTCTGTGAGGTTTAAGAAGATGAAGCAGCATGAACAAAGAGATGTGAAGCACGGAAACCATGGGAAACACCAGGAGCTTGCAATTTGTTGTGTGGCTGAAACCCAAGATTCTGGGTGAGATGGAGAAGAGCAAGAAGATGGAGAAGGGGAGCAAGGAAGAAAGGAACAAAAAGAAGTAATAAGCAATAAACAGACATGGCCAGAGACTTAATAATGGAGAACCTTAAACATCTTCCTACGAAGTTTGAATTTGCATCCATATATAATGTAAATCTGTTAAAGAATTTTAATCGAAGGATGACACAATTAACAGCATTTTAAGATCACTCTGACTTCTATAAGTAAGATGAATTAACTATGGCAGTACTAGAGATAGAGAAAGTAGACAGGTTGTTGCACTGATATAAACGAGCTATGATAAGGACTTGGGTAATGGAAGAATGGATAGAAAATAAGAGGTGATTCATACCTTCAATAGACATGTATTGTGTCTACTAGGTGCTGGATGCTGGGTGATATGTCAAGTGCTTGGAGTATTGTGGCATGAAACTGAACCTGTCACTGTCCATCTAAAGAGATCACTCAAAGGCAGACATAAAAATTTTTCAAAAGGTTCAAGTAAAAGAACCTGTTTCCTAACTGAATGTAGAAACAAACAAACAAATTTGAAACCCCAGAAATCCCAAGATAAGAGAATGGTGGTACCTTAACAAAAAACTATTATACAATTTAAGTAGGTAATAGTAGATCAAGAGAATATATTCTTTTACAAGTAAGGAAAAAATAAAAGTGAAAATGCAAGTATCCAAAGAAGGATTTTAAAGGATCAATTTTAGTTATACTTATGTATTGGCTTCAATTTTCAAAGATGACACTATGAACAAGAATGTGTGGTATGTATACCTGGGTGGCATGAGGTCTGATGGAATTATTCTACTGCTTTTTATCTTGTCTGTCCTTGACAAACTCTGCCATATCTTCCTATGTGTGGTTTAATTGAACTTGACCCTAAGATTTGATGATTTCAATTCTCTGTGGCTCAATAATTGGGTCTCATGTGTGGTACATGGAATTTGCACTGGGTATCCCAAAGCTGCTGCTTATGTGGGTGGATTAAATTAGAACTTCCAAGTATACCGCCTGCTCCTGATTTGCTCATGACCATAAAAGTGTATTTTCTTTTAAATTTTTCTGTGTAAAGCCAACTATAGGAAAGCAATCAGTAATAGTAGCTCTCTTCCTCTCTGTTTACATGTTCATCATCAGCTAACACTATTACACTTGTGACTAAGATTCATCATTATATTCTGGGTATCTATTTCATCTATTTGTGGCACAAATATCAACTTCCTGGCACAATGAAAAACACATTACTTGTGACTAATATTTGACATTAATCTTGCATCTAGCTTTTCATTAGCTCAATCAGGAAACCTTTATTGAGTTCACATTCTGTGCTCAGCAGTATAGGATTTAGGGGAAGCAGCTTTGAGGAGGATGCAAAATCATCCATCACCATCAAAAGAAGAGATTCAGATACGTAAACAAATACCTGACATATCATTAATTCATTCATTAAGCACCTGTTCTGTTTTTGGCTACAGGAATAGAAAAATGATGCTGCTCTCAAAATGTTTATAGTTGAGTATCTAAGTGATTATGAACATCGTATATTATTTGGCACTTTAGATTATTTAACTTATTTTTTAAGTATCTTATAAGGTCTACAGCAGGTGTTATTACCCTTATTATAAAGCTACTCCAGAAGCTTAAGCAACTTACATCAAGTCACATGGGGAACTAGGACTGAGTTAGCATCAGTTATGTGTGAATCCTAACTCTATGCTCTCTCTTCAAAACAGGAGAACTTAGCATGGTGTGCTAAGTTATAATTAAAAATACCACCAACAATAATATTCAGAACAAAAAGATTTTCTCTTAATGTTGCCCCTCCTCTCTTTACTATCTCTCACATACAATCTGTACCTGAAATCCTTGAAAATATAGCTTTCATTGTCAAATTTACCTCACTTTTGCATTTCAACCACACTAGCATCTAGATCTTTGAAATCCCCAACACTGAGATACACATAAACGTGGTGGCCCCCAAAGTCAGGAGTTCGAGACTGGTCTGACTAACACGGTGAAACCCCATCTCTACTAAAATACAAAAATTAGCTGGGCATGGTGGCATGCGCCTGTAATCCTAGCTACTGAGAAGGCTGGGGCAGGAGAATCACTTGAACCTGGAGGCAAAGGTTGCAGTGAGTGGAGATTGCACCTCTGCACTCTCCTGTGTGACAGAACAAGACTCTGTTAAAAAAAAAGTAAAGAAAACATTCTTAACTTAAAAAAGGATCTCATAGCCACTATACTCTTTTTAGTTCTTATTTGACTTAGCAGTAAAAAAGTAGTACAGCATGTTAAAAAGATTATGTGTTTTGTATTGGACTTCTCTGAGTTAAATCCCAGCACAACGTGGATTTGTACCTGGGTCTGTGACCTTTGCCAGTTACTTAGGCTCCCTAGGTCTTAGTTTCTTCATATATAAAGCAGTAATGATAATACTATCATAATTCCTCTGCATGTGTTGTAAGAATTAATAATTTGTTATTAATACAACTGCAAAATATCTTATACTTTTCAAGCACTCAATAAATATAACTGTTATTATTTATCATCATCATCATGAAGACCTCTACTGCCCTTGATAAAGTTGATAACCTCCTTCTTCTTTAAATTCCTTTCTCCCTACAGTTTATTCCGGCGAGGTTTGCCTGCACATATTTTTCTCTTTGTTCCTTTTCTTCTGCTGCTCATATTTTAAATCCTAGCATCCCCCAGTGTCCTGTTCTTGTCTCAGCTCTTTCCTTATTCTAGCTTTTATCACAGGACATGTCCACCCTCTTGTGATTTCCACTGCTTCTAATATATTTTCCAAAGTTATGTGTGAATCCTAGTGCTTTTTTCTGAGCCTAAGACCTGTGTCCCCAAATATCTACTAGGCATCCCCAAGACAAGGTGCTTTAGCAACTCAAACTCAGCTGGCTCAATGTTGAATTAGAAATAACTCCTCCCCTTCCTCCTTTTACTGATAATAAATAAAACGTTCTCTCCTGTATTCTTTATCATCAGGAAAATATCCCATCACCTATCCAGTTACTAAGTCCAACAATCTGGGTAACATCCGAGATTACTCTTCTTGCCAGCCCTCAATCCAATGAATAATTAAGCTCTATTGGTTATATCTCCTCAACATCTCTTATCTTCTGTTCTGCTTCTGTGCTAGCTCAGACCCACCTCATCATTCCCATCCCCTAACCTCCCAGCTGGTTTTCCTGCCTTCAGTGAAACAACTCCTCCCACAATTCACCCTACTCACTCATGCCAGAATTGCCTTTCCAAAAAGTGTGTGGTAAACTTTTTATGTGCATGTGTGTGTATGTACACAAATATATATATACGCAATAAATATATACATACAATATATTTCATATGTATTTATATGTTGTATATATACTTCTTATATATATACACAATACAAAATATATTTTTATAAACATTATATAAGTATATACATACACACGCAAGTTTTTTACAAACAAAAGTTTATCATTGACATTTTGGAAAGGTTATTTTATACATATGATACTAGTATTATATATAAGATATATTGTCATATCTCATATATATGTGTTCCTCACTTTGTTGTATCATATATACATAAAATAACTTTATATGTAACCTTATATATCATATATACAAAACATGATATTCAAAATATAACTTTACATATCATATATATAATAACCTCATATCTCATATGTATATCATACTACAACAAAGTGAGAAACACATATAGGCAAAATGGGAACATAAAAAATTAAGCCATGTATGTTCAAATGAAATTAGTCAACATACTGCCCAACTGTGGTAGATCCCAAGATTCATGATTTCCCACCTCCCACCCCATTCTGCTGTGTTTATGCCCTTCATAATCCTTGGGACTGTGAATTTGGTGGATTTTACTCTTATGGTTAGGCCATCAGATGGCATGTTTGACTTTAAGAAAGAGAGATCATCTAGGTGGATCTTACCTAATCAGAGGAGGCCTTAAAAAAGCAGAGTTTTTTTCTGGCTAGTTGTAGAAGAGGAAGTCAGGTATTTTCAGTTCAAGAAGGATTTTGTGTATCTACTTGCTTGAAGATAAGAGGAGTTCCTGAAGGAATAGGTGTAGTCTCCAGAACCTAAAAGTGGTTGCAAACTGAAAGCCAGGAAAGATGCTAGCACTTCAGTCCTGCAATTTCAAGAAATTGAATTCTACCATACAAGAATAAGCTTTGAAGAGGATTTTTCCCAGAGCTCTACAAAAGTGATATAGTCCCACCAACACCATGATTTTGGCCTTGTGAGACTGATCAAAGAACCTATCTAGGCCATTCCAGACTTCTGAGTTACAAAAATATGAGCTGAAGAATAGATGCTTTCAAGCTCATAAGTTTCTGGTAATTTGTTATGTAGCAATAGAAAACTAATACATCAACTCATAGTTGACACTAGTTTATGTCAATCAATTATTGAGTATTGAAAGAATGGAGGGATGAATGGGGGCTGGATAGAGATTGATATGTGGGTGAGTGAGAGAATGAATGTTTTATTCAGATCAATGCCACATTCTGAGAACCTAATCTAGTGTAGGGCATACATTTGGCCCTTGATAAAGATTGATTGATTTAAACATATGATAGGAGAGAAGAGTATCATACTCTGTGCTTTGAGTGCCAACAAATAATCCATTCCATAAACCAAGTGGGGATGTGGGGTGGAGAGAAGCAGAGAGTGATAGAGGATCAAAAAATAGGCAGGGGCTGAACACCAAAGCTCTCCTATCTGATCTTAAGGAGTATTAGTCCTTCATTTCTGAGTGCAAAAATTCTTTATCTTAATTCTTTTAACATTTACTTTCGATATCCATTGTTAACTTAGTAGGTTTAAAAAAATTATTATATATAAGACCCTCTTGTTTACTTTTATAATTTAACATTTCTCTTCTCACTACAAAGCAAAAGATTCAATAATTATCTCTACCTTTTTATAGTCTTGTATATATTCCTGTCACTCTAACACCATTAGGACTAGTGGCTGGTTTATGATTAGAAAAGTTGATTTAAAAAGAAAATCATAAAAATGATGCATAAGTACTACATGTACTTTAATTTATTCCCCTTGGGCATAGGGCCAATTCCTGTCCTTGAGAATAGGTCCTCTGTGTGGGTCTCCAGTCTTTGCCCCAATCACCCCAATAAGGCACATGTATGGTTCCCTGTTAGGGTTCTTTAAAATAGCTGTAGAATTCAAAGACAATCTGAGTATAGACTCCTGCTAGAGTTTTATGATGCTTTCCACAGTCTTTACATTTGTCTAACCTACCTCTAATTTGAATAGTGTTAACAAAGGATTCTATTTACTTTTCATCGAAACAATTTTCTGCCTTTTATAATTTCCTTTGTATTGATTTATGTAGTATTTAAGCAACAGTTCACTTAATGTGTTATCATTAACAAGGACAATCACATTAACAGATGTGGGAATAAACCATATGACTCTTGGAAAGCTTGTCCCATAACTGGTGGGTACAGCAAGGCACAAAAAAAGAGCAACTCATTTGCCAGACTGAGCATTCAGAATGCTGTGGCTCTCTGCCCTGGCATTTTACAGTTGGAGGGTAGTGAGGATTAATCCACTAAGATGGCTAAGTGAAGACCATTAAGGAGGGATTTTATATTATAACCTCTGCAATTTTGGTCAGGCCACTTAATCTCATGCCTCAGTTTCCTCATTTGCAAAAAAAAAAATTATCTTAGCACCTGTTTGTTTATTGGCTAGTCAAGTGGAACAGTGGTACTGGGGAAAGAACAAATAAATTTGTAACTGTTTGTGATCAATTCGTTGTAGAAACTGCTGCACTATGACCAGCCAGCTCCCACTTTAATGAGTGTTTGTGATTATTAAACAAGCAGCACATGAGAAATGCTTAAAAACATGTCTGACACGTCATAAGCATTCAAAAATTAAAAGAAGGTAAAATAAAATTTAAGCTAAATGCTATTATTTATAAATGCTTGAAACTATTGTATGTTACAAGGTAGTATCAATATTACTGTCACCACTGTTGTTGTCATAATTATGTGAGCACAACTAGCGTTACTGAATGCTTACTATATATATGCCAGGCATGATGAGAAACACTTTGTGTGCGTTAATAGTCGTCCCTCAGTATCAGCAGGGGATTGGACACACCCACCCCATACCAAAATCCTTGAATATTCAAGTCCCACAGTCAGCCCTGCAGAATCTGAGTATGTGAAAAGTTGATTCTCTGTCTTCCTGTATTTCTGCATCTGGCAAATGCTATAATTTTGATCTGCATTTAGGTGCCGATGTAGAACCTGTGGAGATGGCAGGGCGGCCGTACTTATTGAAAAAAGCCCACAAGTAAATGGACCAGAGAAGCTCAAACTTCTGTTGTTAAAGGTCAACTGTATTTTATTTTGTGACTTGCCCAAGGTCATGCAGCTATTAAGTGGTGGAGCCAAAAGAGAAATCCAACCATCTTGATTCCAGAATTTCTGCTCTTTGTCTGTTTATGCTATTCCTTTTACAAAAAGAATTTCAAAGTTAACCCACAAGAATACATTGAACACAGTAACATACTGTAAATGAGAAACAACCTTGTGCTACCAATAAAAACTTAGCTCCTTTTAATACCTTCATACATATATGTATATGAAGTTTTCAGGTTACTGACAATTCCCAAATCTAGTCACCACTAAAGTAAATTTCTATTTTATAATTAGAAGGCATAGTATTTTCTATTACACAAAAATGTCTGAAATCCATAGGTGTCACATTTCTTATCAGGAGGCCAAATACACTACTCAGTCTCATATACCATCAACTGTAATAAAGGCAAAAGTTGCCACAAATACGTGTAGCCATTACGAATGAAGTATAGCTGGGCACAATGGCTCACACCTGTAATCCCAGCACTTTAGGAGGCTGAGGCAGGCAGATGACAAAGTCAGGAGATGAAGCGAATCCTGGCCAACATGGTGAAAACCCGTCTCTACTAAAATACAAAAAATTAGCCGGGAGTGGTAGTGCATGCCTGTAGTCCCAGCTACTCAGGAGGCTGAGGCAGGAGAATTGCTTGAACCTGGGAGGCAGAGACTGCAGTGAGCCGAGATTATGCCACTACACTCCAGCCTGGCAACAGAGCAAGACTCCATTTCAAAAAAAAAAAAAAAAAAAAAGAGTTTAAAGAAAAAGAAAAATCTAGTTCATCACTGTGTTTATTCTTCCTACCATGGAGATTAATCAGAGGAAGCTCTTTAGTTTTGACTCTTGTCTTATCTATCCAACCCTTTATCCAGTGATGACTTTATGTTTTCTGACTTTTTGTGGATACTACCAGCCTAGGCACCACATCAATATGGAAATTAAACAGGCAATCCAGAACACATTGATTTATGAGGTTGCATTTCTCCCTTACATTTTATAATATTTTTGAGCAATCATAAATTAAACATAAAATCAATTCAAATTAAAAGTTAAGGGCCAGTAGCCCCTCAGGTGGATGCTTAATGGTTTGTTAGTTTTATGGAATATAAAAAATACTAAGTTCTATTCAGGTGTTATTATTATTTAATATTTCTTACACACTAACAACATGCCATCAATTTATATTTACTCAAGACCCAAATTATCTAATTTTTGAGTTATGTAGCCTGCCCAATTCTATAATTAAACCTTTGGCCATTTATTTCATTCTAAATGTTGGCTCTTCAAGATAAAAATGTTAGGAGAAGAAAAATTACATTGTTGTATTTCAGAAGTGCTATTAAAACTTAGAAACAGCCTACTCATTGGGAAATTATTCACTTTCAATTACTCAGGCTTTAAAAGTCCTATATTTAGAGGACATTTTGTGATAAGAAAATGTTTACCCAACAATATTGTGAGAAAGACTGTGAAACATGTCCATAATTATTTGTTTGAATTATATATCTACTAATTTATTCAACACAAATTCATTGTATGTATAATACATGCATTGCACTAGGAATAAAGCAGAGAAAAGAAAAACAAGTTATGGGCATATCTTCATGACGTCTGCATTCTAGAGAGAGAAAAAGAGGCATAAACTGAATTATTTCACTAAAACTAAATAGGAATACTTTCTGCTGCTTATTGTACAGTAGCTACTATTCTAAATATTCTCTGTACATTAGCTCGTGGTATCCTCCTACCAACCTTGTAAGAATCATACAGTAATTATCTGCATTTTGTAGAGGTGGAAACTGAGGCTCAAGGATGGTAAATAACTTGTCCGTATCTAATAGGTGGGATGTGATGATACTGGGGCTAGGATACAGCAGTCTGGCATTCAGGGGTGGATGCTGGATCCTTTGTTTATTTTGTCTTTCCAGTGTGGTGAATTATTATGAAACAGACGAACTTGCCAGGACACAGGTAGTGTCAGAGGTGTGTGAACCAGAGCAACTCCATTTTAAATAGGAGGTGGGAAAATAGGGCTGAAAATTACTGGGTTGCATTTCCAGATGGTTAAGTCATTCTAAGTCACAGGATGACATAGGAGGTCAACACAAAATATAGATCATAAAGACCTTGCTGATAAAATGGGTTGCAGAAAAGAAGCCGTCTAAAACCCACCAAAACCAAGATGGTCATAAGAGTGACATTTGATCATCCTCACTCCTACACTCCCTTCACACTATGACAGTTTACTAATGCCATGGCAATGTCAGGAAGTTACCCTCTATGGTCGAAAAAAAGGAGGCATGAATAATCCACCCCCTTTTTTTTAGTATAGCATCAAAAAATAATCATAAAAATGGGCAATCAGCAGCCCTCAGGGCTGCTCTGTCAATGGTGTAGCCATTCTTTTATTCCTTTACTCTCTTTATAAACTTGCTTTCACTTTGCACTGTGGACTTGTCCTGAATACTTTCTTGTGCAAGATCTATGAGCCCTCTCTTAGGGTCTGGATCATGACTACTTCCTGTAACACATGTCTCATGACTACTTCCTTTAACAGTAGTGTCAGGGAGATTAAGTTAGATTGTCTCTAGGAAATTACAATTGGAATGACATATAAAGCTAAATAGGGATGAACTAGAGATTGATGTAGGCAGGTAGCAGATAGCAGATGCTGACACAGGTAGAAGGACCCAAATGTACAAAGAGGCTAAGTGAGAAGAGTGAGGGGAATTAGAGCAACCAAGAGAAGTCCAGAGTGGCTGAAGTGCAGGTAGTCAGGAGCATGGCTTGGTAGAGCTGGAAAAAAAAAAACAGGAAAGGTCCACTGGGTCTGGCTGCCTCTGATTTCATTCTTCATATATTGAGACTCTCATTACATCAATGAATGTCAATCTTGGCTGCAATTAGAATCACCTGGGGAGATTTTACAACAGCACCTCACCCTAGACTAATTATATCAGAATCCCTGGAGGAGGGACCCAGGTATCAGTAGGTTCTAAACACCCCCACCTATTTCCAGTGTACAGCCAATGTTGAGAACCACTGTTAGATGATCCTCAGACTATTGCCTAAATTAGCAGAAATCTCTAGAGCCAAACATGTGAACAATACTATTATGATGATCAAATGTAGTTTTAAATTTTGAGTACATGTTATTTGGTGAAGTAACGTGAAGGAGTATCTAACTGAGGCAAATATCAGTTGCATGAGTCCTCAAACAAAAGGAAGAGTTTCCAGCTTAACTGTGGGGCAACTGGGTGCAGAGTACACATTCTCTGGTTGTGCTGACCTGAGGTCAGAAATGTGATAATTCCCTGGACGAGAGAAGACAAGCCAAAGTCTTAGGGTGAAGCGTGCCTTCATTAGGGACCTCCCTTCCCCATAGTGCACCATCCACCCTCTGGGCTAAGGAGTAGAGGTAAGTGGGTGGGGATGGAGGAAAGCAAGCTCCTGAATTTAACCTGAAAGTGTATATTCCAGGGCATCATTGTAAAGAAAAGATCTAGATGAGATGGTGACCTGTCAACAACCTGCCTTGAGGGACAGTTTAGCTCCAGTGGCTGAGTCAGTCAGGAATCTTTGTGAAACAAATTAAGACATTAAGTGTGTGAAAGAACAAAGATTATGGGCCAGGTGCAGTGGCTCATGCCTATAATCCTAGCACTTTGGGAGACTGAGGTGGGAAAACCACTTGGCCTAGGAGACCAAGGCTGTAGTGAGCCATAATAGTGTCACTGCCTGCCAACCTGTGTGACAGAGTGAGACTCTATCTCAAAATAAATAAATAAAAAAAAAGATTGTGATGGTTCTTTCAAAAATAAATGCAATTTTTGTTTTCTTCAAGGTAACACAAAACAAGCATGTGCTAAAGGCATCTGACTACAAGACTCTAAATACTTATTAAGCTGAACTCTTTTTCTCTCCTCTCCCTCCTCCTTTCTCTTTTAAATGCCATTTAGTAATTCAGTAGTATAATAAAGCTTCCTAAAGTAACGATGGGATTAAATATGTTTTAAAGGATTTTGAAGAAGGGATTAAAGAAAGGCATAAATGAATATCAAAATATCAGTATGAAGGCTATTTCTGCAGACCAAGTGAAATATGGCAGTAACTTGGAAAAGAGCCTAATGGAAGTACAGAAGGAAGAAATGGAAAGAGAGTGAGATTTGACCATAAGCAACAATAATAGTTAAAGCAAAAGGGATGATGACAGAGAAGACTATGTTCTAACCCAATGAAAAAAGGTTTGACAAAATGCTAATGGAATAAACAGCTTAGAGAAGAATATAAATCACCTGATGGAGTTGAAAAACATAATACGAGAACATCGAGAAGCAAACACAAGTTTCAATAGCCGAATTCAATAGACCAAGTAGAAGAAAGGATATCAGAGATTGAAGATCAACTCAATGAAATAAATGAGAAGGCAAGATTAGAGAAAAAAGAGTGAAAAGAAATAAACGAAACCTCCAAGAAATATGGGATTATATAAAAATACCTAATCTACATTTGATAGATGTACCTGAATGTGATGGAGATAATGAATATAAGCTGGAAAACACTCTTCAGGATATTATCCAGGAGAACTTCCCCAACCTAGCAAAGCAGGCCAATATTCAAGTCCAGGAAATACAGAGAACACCACAAAGATATTCCTCAAGAAGAGCAACCCAAAGGCACATAATTGTCAGTTTCACCAGGGTTGAAATGAAGGAAAAAATGCTAAGGGCAGCCAGAGAGAAAGGTCAGGTTACCCACAAAGGGAAGCCCATCAGATTCACAATGGATCTCCTGGCAGAAACACTACAAGCCAGAAGAGGGTGGGGGCCAATATTCACAATATCCTTAAAGAAAAGAACTTTCAACCTAGAATTTCATATCTGGTCAAACTAAGCTTTGTGAATGAAGCAGAAATAAAATCCTTTACGAACAAGCAATTGCTTAGAGATTTCGTCACCACCAGGCCTGCCTTATAAGAGCTCCTGAAAGAAGCACTAAACATAGAAAGGAACAACCAGTACCAGCCACTCCAAAACTGTTCCAAATGGTAAAGAGCATTGACACAATGAAGAAACTGCGTTAGGTAACTGGCAAAACAACCAGCAGGCATCAGAATAGCAGGATCAAATTCACACATAACAATATTAACTTTAAATGTAAATGGACTAAATGCCTCAATCAAAAGACACAGACTGGCAAATCGGATAAAAAGTCAAAACCCATCAGTGGGCTTTATCCAGGAAACCCATCTCACATGCAAGGACAAACATAGGCTCAAAATAAAGGGATGAAGGAAGATTTACCAAGTAAATGGAGAACAACAACAACAACAAAAAAAGCAGGAGTTGCAATCCTAGTCTCTAATAAAATAGACTTTAAACCAATAAAGATCAAAAGAGACAAAAAAGGGCATTACATAATGGTAAAAGGATCAATCCAACAAGAAGAACTAACTATCCTAAATATGTATGCACCCAATACAGAAGCACTCACATACATAAGGCAAGTTCTTAATGACCTACACAGAGACTTAGACTCTCACATAATAATAGTGGGAGACCTTAACACTCCACTGTCAATATTAAACAGATCAATGAGACAGAAAGTTAACAAGGATATCCAGGACTTGAACTCAGATCTGGACCAAGCAAACCTAATAGACATCTACAGAACTCTCCACCTCATATCCACAGAATATACATTCTTCTCAGCACCACATCACACCTACTCTAAAATTGACCACATAATTGGAAGTAAATCACTCCTCAGCAAATGCAAAAGAATGGAAATCATAACAAACAGTCTCTTAGACCACAGTGCAATCAAATTAGAACTCATAACTAACTCAGAACTGCATAGCTTCATGGAAACTGAACAACTGGCTCTTGAATGTTGACTGGATAAGCAATGAAATGAAGGCAGAAATAAAGATGTTCTTCAAAACCAATGAGAATGAAGACACAATGTACCAGAATGTCTGGGACAAATTTAAAGTAGTGTTTAGAGGGAAATTTATAGCAATAAATAAACGCCCATATGCGAAGCAAGGAAAGATCTAAAATTGACACTCTATCATCAAAATTGAGAAAGCTAGAGGAGCAAGATCAAAAAACTCAAAAGCTAGCAGAAGACAAGAAATAACTAAGATCAGATCACAATCGAAGGAGATAGAGACATCAAAAACCCTTCAAAAAAATCAAGGAAATCCAGGAGCTGTTTTTTTGAAAAGATCAAAAAACCAGCTATCCAGATCAATACAAAAGAAAAGAGGAAAGAAATGTATGCATTAAAAAATGACAGACAAAATAGACAGACTACTATCCAGATCAATACAAAAGAAAAGAGGAAAGAATCAAATGGATGCATTAAAAAACGATAAAGGGGATATCACCACTGATTCCATGGAAATACAAACTACCATCAGAGAATACTACAAACAACTCTATGCATGTAAACCAGTAAACTGGGAAGAAATGGATAAATTCCTGGATACTTGCACCCTACCAAGCCTAAACCAGGAAGAAGCTGAAATCCTGAATAGACCAATAACAAGGGCTGAAGTTGAGTCAGCAATTAATAGCCTACTAACCAAAAAAGTCCAGGTCCAAATGGTTTCACAGCAGAATTCTACCAGACATACAAGGAGGAGCTGATACCACTCCTTCTGAAACTATTCCAAACAATCCAAAAAGAGGGAATCCTTCTCAAATCATTTTATGAAGCCAACATCATTCTGATACCCAAACCAGGCAGAGACTCAACAAGAAAAGAAAACTTCAGGCCAATATCCATGATGAACACAAATGCAAAAATCTTCAATAAAATACTGGCAAACCGATTGCAACAGCACATCAAAAACCTTATCCATCAAGATCAAGTAGGCTTCATCCCGGGGATGCAAGGCTCGTTAAACATACACAAGTCTATAAATGTAATTCACCACATAAACAGAACCAAAGACGAAAACTACATGAATATCTCAATAGATGCAGAGAAGGCCTTTGAGAAAATTCAACAGCCCTTTATGCAAAAAATTCTCAATAAACTAGGTATTGATGGAATGTATCTCAAAATAATAAAAGCTATTTATGACAAACCCACAGCCAATATAATACTGAATGGGCAAAAACTGGAAGCATTCCCTTTGAAATCTGGCAGTAGACAAGGATGCCCTCTCTCACCACTCCTATTCAATACAGTATTGAAAATTCTAGCCAGAGCAATCAGGCAAGAAAAAGAAATAAAGGATACTCAATTAGGAAAGGAGGAAATCAAATAATCTCTATTTGCAGACAACATGATTGCATATTTAGAAGACCCTATTGTCTCAGCCCAAAATCTCCTGAAACTGAAAAGTAATTTCAGCAAAGTCTCAGGATATAAAATCAATGTGCAGAAATCACAAGGATTCCTATACACCAATAACAGACTTAAAGAGAGCCAAATCAAGAACGAACTGCCGTACACAATTGCCACAAAGAGAATAAAATGCTTAAGAATACAACTAAAAAAGGATATAAAGGACCTCTTCAAGGAAAATTACAAACTACTGCTCACATAAATAAGTGAGGAGACAACCTGATGGAAAAACGTTCCATGCTCTTGGTTAGGAAGAATTAATATTGTGAAAATGGCCATACTGCCCAAAGTAATTTATAGATTGAATGCTATCCCCATCAAGCTACCAATGACCTTCTTCACAGAACTGGAAAAAACTGCCTTAAACTTCATATGGAACAAAAAGAGAGCCTGCATAGACAAGACAGTCCTAAGCAAAAAGAACAAAGCTGGAGGCTTCACACTACTTCAAATATACTACAGGGCTACAGTAATCAAAACAGCATAGTACTGGTACCAAAACAGAGATATAGACCAATGGAACAGAACAGAGGCCTTGCAGGCAATGCCACACATCTACAACCATCTGAACTTTGAGAAGCCTGACAAAAACAAGCAATGGGGAAAGGATTCTGTGTTTAATAAATTGTGTTGGAAAAACTGGCTAGCCATGTGCAGAAAGCAGAAACTGGACCCCTTCCTGGCACCTTACACTAAAATTAACTCCAGATGGATTAAAGACTTAAACATAAGACCTAACACCATAAAAACTCCAAGAAGAAAACCTAGGCAAAACCATTCAGGATATAGGCATACGTAAGGACTTCATGACTAAAACACCAAAAGCACTGGCAACAAAAGCTGAAACAGATGAATGGGATCTAATTAAACTCAAGAGCTTCTGCACAGCAAAAGAAACAATCATTAGAGTGAACCAGCAATCAGCAGAATGAGAAAAAGTTTTTGCAACATACCCATCTGACAAAGAAGCTAATATCCAGAATATACAAAGAACTAAAACAGATTTACAAGAATAAAACAAACAAACCCATTCAAAAGTGGGCGAAGGACATGAACAGACATTTTTCAAAAGAAGACATATATGAGGTCAACAAACATATGAAGAAATGCTCATCATCACTGGTCATTAGAGAAATGCAAATCAAAACCACACTGAGATACCATCTCACACCAGTTAGAATGGCAATCATTAAAATATCTGGAGACAACAGATGCTGGAGAGGGTGTGGAGAAATGGGAACACTTTTACACTGTTGGTGGGAGTGTATATTAGTTCCACCATTGTGGAAGACAATGTAGTGATTCCTAAAAATAGAAATACCATTCAATCCAGCAATCCCATTACTGGGCATATAACTAAAGGATTATAAATCATTCTATTATAAAGACACATGCACATGTATGTTCATTGTGGCACTGTTTACAATAGCAAAGACTTGGAATCAACCCAAATGCCCATCAATGGTAGACTGAACAAGGAAAATATGGCATATATACACCATGGAATACTATGCCACCATAAAAAACAATGAGTTCATGTCCTTTGTAGGGACATTGACAAATCTGGACACCATCATTCTCAGCAAACTAACACAAGAACAGAAAATCAAACACTGCATGTCTTCATTCATAGGTGGGCGTTGAACAATGAGAACACATGGACACAGGGAGAGGAGCATCACACACTGGGGTCTGTTGGGGGGAAATAGGGGAGGGACAGAGGGGGTTAGGGTAGTCAGGGAGGGATAACATGGGGAGAAATGCCAGATATAAGTGACTGGTGGATGGAGGCAGAAAACCACATTGCCATGTAGGTACCTATGCAACAATCCTGCACGTTCTCCACATGTACTCCAGAACCTAAAGTGTAATTAAATATATATATATATATATATATATATATACACACATGAAATAATCATATATATATATATACATGAAATAATCATATATATATGTATATATATATGAAAAAATCAGTAAACAGACAACCCACAGAGTGGGACAGAATCTTCGCAATCTGCACATCCGAAAAAGCACTTATATCCAGATTCGTCAAAGAACTCAAACAAATCATCAAGAACAAACAAATAATTCCATCAAAAAGTCAGGTAAGGGCATGAATAGATAATTCTCAAAAGAAGATATACAAATGGCCAATAAGTATATGGAAAAATGCTCAATGTCACTAGTTATCAGGGAAATGCAAATCAAAACCACAATGCCATACTACCTGACTCCTGCAAGAATGGCCATAATAAAAAAATAATAGATGTTGGTAGGGATGTGGTAAAAATGGAACACTTTTACACTGTTGGTGGGAATGTGAACTAGCACAGCCACTATGGGAAACAGGGTGAAGATTCCTTAAAGATCTAGAAGTAGATCTACCACTTGATCTAGCAATCCTACTACTAGGTATTTTCTCAGAGAAAAAGAAGTCATTATATGAAAAAGATACTTGGACATGCATGTTTATAGCAGCACAATTGTAATTGCAAAAATATAGAGCCAGTCCAAATGCCCATCAAATAATACTACTCAGCCATAAAAAGAATGAAACAAGGGCATTCATAGCAACCTGGATGGAATTGGAGACTATTATTCTAAGTGAAGTAACTCAGAAATGGAAAACTTCACATCATATGTTCTCACTCATTTGTGGGAGCTAAGCTATGAGGACACAAAGGCATACAAATAACATATTGAACTTTGGGGACTCAGGGGAAACGGTAATGGGGTGGCAAGAGATAAAAGACTACACATTGGGTACAGTGTACACTGCTTGGGTGGTGGGCACACCAAAATCTCAGAAATCACTGCTAGAAAACTTATGCATATAACCAAATACCACTGGTTCCCCAAAAACCTATAAAAATAAAACCTTTTAAAAAATAACATATATATATATATATATATATATATATATATATATATATGACTAAACAAACCAATGTGAGAATCATCTAAATGCTATGCTTCCAAAATAAAACAGTGAAAATTCAGTCAAAAATATTAAAAACAAGTTAAAAAAATTCCTAGAATTTTGAAGAAGAAATGCTGTGAAACTAGAATTTATTAATATTCAATAACCTCCACTCAGCTTCTCCAAATGTGAAGGAGTCAGCAGTGGGGTCAGCTGTTTCCTTGAACCAGAATTCTGGTTCATTTAGAAATGCACCTTCTTTGTGCCTCTCCCAATCAAAAAACTAAGAAAACATAAAGCTGAACAGAGCCTTAAATAAGATTAACTAGGAAATGTATTAGAAAAATCTGTATGTTGTAATTTTTCCTTATGCCATATAAAACACACACAAATAAGGCATAAAAAACCCTCTATACTCTGTAATAACTCCTAGATATTTAGAATTAATTGTAAATGCTTTCAAAAAACACAATGCATGATAAATGTTGTAGATGTATTTGAATCTTAATATGTTTTAAAATGGCACATGTCCAGGGCTTAACAATTTGCAAAGCACTGGTACCTTCCTGATTTCAAACACCATTATGGGCTTGGGGATAATTTTCTCATCAAAGTAAGAAAAATGGCACTCAAAGAGTTAGCAATTTGTCTAAATGTAAAATAAAGATCATTCAGCAGGGAAAATAGGATTAGCACCCAAATATTTTCTTCTTAATCCCCAAGAGTGGATTACATAAATAATGATCTATTAGTGGCTAATATTTATAGTTCCTATGTGCCAAGGACTGTGATTCATATATATGAATCACTACAGTGATTCATATATATGTTAACACACTTAGTCCTCATACAACATCCTAGGAGGTAAATATTATATTTACCCCCATTTTACAGAGAAGAAAATTGATATGGAGGTAGGTGTGCTAATTTGCCAATAGTTGGATAGCTGGTAATGACACAGCTGGGATTTCAGCCCTTATAGCCCATCTTTGGAGTGTGTACTCTTGTTTTTGTTTTTGTTTTTTTTGATACAGAGTCTCGCTCTGTCGCTCAGGCTAGAGTGCAATGGAGCAATCTTGGCTCACTGCAACTTCCACCTCCTGGGTTCAAGCAATTCTCCTGCCTCAGCCTCCCAAGTAGCTAGGACTACAGGCATGTCCCACCATGTCCGGCCAAAGTTTTGTATTTTTAGTAAAGACAGGGTCTCACCGTGTTAGCCAGGATGGTCTTGATCTCCTGACCTCATGATCCACCTGCCTTGGCCTCCCAAAGTGCTGAGATTACAGGCATGAGTCACCGTTCCTGGCCTTAGAGTGTGTGCTCCCTAAACCACTGTATATAATTCTTCTCCAAGAAAATGAGTAATATTTTTTATTTGTTAATTAATTTTTAAAAATATATTAATGAGGTGCAAGGGCAGTTTTGCTACATTGAAATATTGCATTGTCCTAAAGTCAGGGTCTTCAATGCATCTGTCACTGGAGCAACCAACATTGTACCCTGGGGTCTACAGATCCACTTCTGATGTGTCAGTAGCTCTAACTGCTCCACATTAGTTAGACAGAGACCGCCCCTGCATAGATGATAGTTATATCCCAAGGTGTGAAAGGGGTTGCTATAGATCCTTCTCCAAATGCCTTCTGAAAAGAGGGAATATTGATATGATACCATTATGTTCATGGGACTCTCAACTCAAATTCCAGGGGTCCCCAAAGGCCAAATGAAGTGGCTAAAGATGTATCTATTGATTGCTAAGGAATGATTACCAAGACACTAAATCCATAGCTTCCCACCTTCATAAACTAACTTGGTTTGGTTTCTTCCAAATGTGTCTTGAAAGATTTATCTTAAGGAGAGATGAAAAATGGATAATTGTATTGTGACATGTATGCACCTATTTTGACACTCAGCAGACAGAGTATGTATCTGTCATTGCTTTTTATATTTGATTTTTCTAATCTTTAAAAAGGTAGTTTAAAGGAGAAAAAAAATGTTTTTATTTTAAAATGTTTGCTCAGTAATCAACCTGCATTACTTGATAGATAAAGTAATATATGAAATTTAGTTTATCAGGGGTTCTTAGAATTTTGAGGCCCAAGAGCTCTTTTGAGCCTTTAGTGAAAACCATGGGGCATTTCTCCCATAAATGCACAACAAAATAAAATATTTTTTTGTTTCTTTCAATTGGCCAATGATTCTTTCACAGTCCATTAAAATCTATTAAACCTTCAGGTTAAATTTCTCTTCATCCCCTATATTCCTTAATTCATCACACACAGCTAATCAGAGACCTAAATAATATATTTATTATCTATAAATGTCAACAATGGCTATATTACAGCTACAATAGTAATAACTAGTATATATATATATATACTGACATAATTGTTTTACATATAATAGAACTGAGCTGTGGAGAGGGTGACTTCCTTCAAGTGCCGAAGCCAAGGTTTGAAGTGGGGAGTCTGATTCCTAAGATCATGCTCTTTAGGAAGGCAATTAGCGTACTGTAAATGCTCAATTAACACTAGCTGCTATAATTATTATTTATTACTTGAAGACAAGGATAGTCCTTGTATAAAAATGCTCAGCATGTAAGCAAAATTCTTTTTCTTGAATAAGTGAAAATTGATCTCTTTTCTTTGATTTAACAATTGTCTCCTTTTCCTCTAGGTTCTAATAGTTAGATACTGGATCTTGTCAACCATTATATGTCTTCACCCCCAGCTAGGGACACATAACTTTTATTGTGGTCCATTATGTGGCCATTAGAGGCCACAAGTGTGTCCCTTGACCCTCTACCTCACATTATGCTGAAGAAAAAGAGTAGAAAATGTGGAGGCAGCAGCTTTCCTGACATCAAACGTAAAAGGAGCTCTGGAGCCTCCTATATTGAGACAATTCATTTTCCTCCTGCTATAAAGTCCATCATGCAAGTCCTGTGGATAAAATTTAGTCCTGATGCCACTTCCCAGTCTTTCCTTCTTGCTTTGTCACTCTAAATGTCAACTCTAGCAATCAGCACCTCTACTCTGAATATTCAAATATTCTTTTCAATTGAGCAAGACTACTGAACTGCTCAGAAGTTTTGATAAATGTGTCCAACTTACGAAGATTTTATATGCTTATCACACACAGCACTGATACCCAGACTTCAAGCATTTGTATCATTTAGTGATCGTCTCTTAATGGATTTGTATGGCATATTTTTCGCTTCCAAAATTGGAATGAGCTATAGTTAATTCAAATTTAGAGATTTAGTTTTCAGAATTTCATATTTCTTGAAATAATTGAAAACACTATGGGATGTTATGTAGGAGAAACCTACAAAACACAGATATTTGCCAACAGAATCTGTATAAATCTGTCAGGATCATCCATATTTTCACTCCAACAGGCAGAAAACTCCAAGGATCCACATAGCTCAAAACATATGTTACATGTGTGTCTATAATCTCGGCTACTTGGGAGGCTGAGGCAGGAGGACTACTTGGGCCTAACCTGAGCAACATAGTGAGACCCCTGTGTCAAAAAAAGCAAATAAAAAAGAGACACCCACATATGCCCAGAAAATTGGGCATCATTGCAAGAGAATTCTTGGCTTTGTCAGTTGTCTCCATGTCCACCTTTTTATTTTGGTGTAAAAGTGAATGACATCAAAAATCCACTCTCGGCCGGGCGCGGTGGCTCAAGCCTGTAATCCCAGCACTTTGGGAGGCCGAGGCGGGTGGATCACGAGGTCAAGAGATCGAGACCATCCTGGTCGACATGGTGAAACCCCGTCTCTACTAAAACTACAAAAAATTAGCTGGGCATGGTGGTGCGTGCCTGTAATCCCAGCTACTCAGGAGGCTGAGGCAGGAGAATTGCCTGAACCTAGGAGGCGGAGGTTGCAGTGAGCCGAGATCACGCCATTGCACTCCAACCTGGGTAACATGAGTGAAACTCCGTCTCAAAAAAAAAAAAAAAAAAAAATCCACTCTCATGGTTTTAAGTCTTCTGTTCTACTCACCTCTGTTTTCTTTAAAAGCCTTTTCCTGCCCCTTTTCCAATGTTAGCACATGCTAATTTCATTGCTTGCCTCATGAGTTTGTTCTACTCATGGCAAATTTATAAAAGCATTTAAATCTCTATTTGCATATTATATTTGCCTTTTTAAGTAGAATAGATGTTTTTGAAGGCTGAGCCCTAGTGTTCTAATATGTGATATAAAAAGTTTCCCCACATTTAACAAATTCTAAAATGATGAACTTTGTCCTCTGTTTTCCTGCTTTTCTACCCACATATTCTCTCTTCCAATATCGCCGTTTCATTCTTTCTAAAAAGCACACACAAATATGAAAACTAATATATATATTTTTAATGTAAACCCTACATACTTTGATAGCAGATACATCACTGGAAAGTTCTGTAAAGGTTACTTCTTTTAGGTCTTTCACAGCTTAAAGAAACAGCAGTGAAATGGTCCAGCTGCTTACCTGCTGCTTGTGAATTCCACAGTTACAGATATTAACCATTAAAGGTCATCACAGGCTGTATTTGATAAATTGTTATGTGGTGCGATTGAGAAATCACTGCCTATGTCTGATTTCCAAACCCCATGAGAACTGATCTTTTATCCCAAATTTACAAGAAAAATGACTTAAAGTACATATAAAAAATGGAACTACATTCCTTGCTCCTTACCCAGGTAAAAGCAGACAAACAGTAAACTTCTGATGAAGAGAAAATAGAGGGTCTTTTAATTAGTCCCATGTCTCATAAGAGCACTAATTCTGTCTCATGAAACCCCCAAACAGACCAGAGAACTAGAACCTGACATCTAACAGAAGCTAGAAGTTCTTAAGAGGATAAAGATAATGTCCCAAATGATCTAAAGCAAATAAGAGCCCTATACCAACCAGAGAATTTTAAAGTGAGAACAAGCCCAATGTGTAGCCTGCTCTTTTGAGAATACAGGTCTTTGATCTGCTCTCAAACACCAATAAAGCAACTTCTTTCCCAATAATTATACAAGTTCTGAATTATGAAGATCTTGAATGCCACAATGTCAGCAATGCATTGTTAATAACAGCTTTGTAATGATCAGAGCTTTGTTTTAGGAATATTCATCTGATAACAGTGTGTAAAATGAATTTGGAGGAGGAGCAACTTGAGATGAGATGGCTCATCAGAATGACTTTACAGTCTGGCTAGAGAGACATACTAGAGATCAGAACCAAAGCAGTGTCAGAATGGATGGAGAAGGGGCAGTGGTTGTAAGCAATATGAGTCAGGTAGAATAGACAAGGCTGGCCCCAGATGTACCAGCAGGAAAGCAACAGCCCTAACACTAAGATTTCTAGTTTAGTTAACCGGAAGAAGGGTAAGTAGAATTAATCATAAATAGTAAACATAAGAAGAACATGTTTGATAGAAAGTGAATGAAATCAATTTTGAAATATTTATGTTTGAGGTGCCAGCAGAATGTACAGAAAGAAATATAGAGGCAGTTAGAAATGTATACCAGAGCTTTGGGAAAAAGTCATATCTGAGAGAAAAGTCTTTGAGTGTATGATTATCAAGGAAGAGCACACAAAGAAATGACAAAGGCCAAGAATAACTATTTGGGTTGCATCTGCATTTAGGAGAAAGAAAACAAAAGGACCCTGAAGATACAAACAGAAGGTCATAGGGCTAGGAGAAAAAATTCTTCATAGAAGCCAAGGAAGAATGGCCTCTTAAGGATTTCTGTAGTATACTTTTGTTTGCAAAATGAAAGTAAACAATGATTATTTTTTGAAATTTATTAGATGTTCAGAACACTCAAGATCATTGAAACTAACGTTCAGTAGTGCAGACAGAAATAGTAAGAACTATGAAAACGCTATTGGATTTCACATGTCATGGTGACCCTCAGAGAGTAATTTTAGTGGCATGCTGACAGGAGCTAGACTACACGAGAATAATAATTGAGGAGGAAGCAGGGGCATGGAATATAGATTTCTTTCTTCCTTAAAAAATCTATTGGTGGCTTGGCAGTGGCTTAAACAAGAGGAAAGAAAATGACTGCTCAAAAGGGTAACCAAAAGAAAGAGATTTTTACTTACTTGCTTGCTTATGTCAGGATAAGGAAAATTTGAGTAGAGTTGAGGTGGGCAGGTGGTGGTCACAGTATTACTGGACAAGAGGTAAAGAAGATAAAAAGAGAGCTTCCTGGGAAAGCAAGGTATTGAGCAACACTGGCAGGGAGTGGTTTAGGCCACAGAGGATCAGTCTTGGAAAGAAGGGTATTATCTGGGGAAAGAGTGCGAAAGAAGAGAAACTCACTCATATGCAAGTGATATGGTTTGGCTCTGTGTTCCTGCCCAAATCTCATCTGAATTGTACTCCCATAATTCCCACATGTTGTGGAAGGAACCTGTTGAGAGAGAATTTGAATCATGGAGGTAGTTTCCCCCATACTGTTCTTGTGGTTCTGAATAAGTCTCACAAGATCTGATGGTTTTGTCAAGGGCTTCTGCTTTTGCGTCCCTCTGGTTTTCTCTTGCCACTACCATGTAAGAAGTGCCTTTCGTCTCCTGCCATGATTCTGAGGCCTCCCCAGCCATGTGGAACTGTAAGTCCAATTAAACCTCTTTTTCTTCCCAGTCTCAGGTGTGTCTTTATCAGCAGCATAAAAACAGACTAATACACCAAGTAAATGACTTTTGAGACAGACTTGAAGGATGTGAGAGAACGAGTCAGATCAGTATCTGAGGGAGGAGGATTCAAGGTTTCAGGAAAGAAAATGAAAATGTTCTAAGACAAAAAGGTGTCTGATGTGTTCAAGGTGGTCAGGGCGTTTGTAGGAAAGAATGTCAGAGAGGTAACGGAGTAAAGAAGATATGAGATCATGTAGGAATTTGTAGATAATGTTAAGGACTTTACTAGTACTGAATTCTGAGACATATATTTTACTTTTGACCTCTTGGAATGGGAGCAAAGTTGAAGATTAGAGCCAAATTTGTATCCCAACTCGAGTTTTTGTCAAGTACCCTGTGCTAGGCATTTGTGTGTACTAATTTTATCTTTGACTAACTGTACTATTCCGCCTTCAACTTGATTCCATTTTAAATACCTTTTGAGTTTTATATAATCTTATTCCAATTCTTTTTGCAACAACAAAAGTTATAAATAATCAAATGAAAACAACTTGAAAGAAAATACAGAAAAGATGTTTATAAAAATTTCAGATGACACAAACAAAGATCTAAAGGAATTTGCTACTAGCATATAAGATCTCAGAAGGCTGAACGCTGGCCCTAAACCAATAGAACATGGCAAGAATAAACTTCCTTATTTATGTCTGAAAAAGAAATTATATATGAAGAGGTTAGGGGGAGATGACGTAAAATTCTTATGTGAAAAAGGGAAGAAATTTTGATACAAGCTAACAGTGTGATACAGCTGCTGAAAAGTGAATATTACCATGGGCTCTACTGGTATTAATAGAAATATCAGATTCAGACCTAAAGAGGAAAAAGTTTTTCTCCTAGACGATTTTGCTATCATCTCTATATCTCTGTGCTTCACCTTCAAAGAAATGTAGAACAATTGTAATGCATGTTGAGAAAAAATGGTCAAGCCATGTTAAGAAGAATTAATATTTAATCTGAAGTAGAAATATAATAAATGCATAATAATTGTTTCAAACACTGAAACTAGAAAATTTATATGAAAAAGGATCACATTTATTTTTGTTGCTTCAATGGTTACAAGAACAAACCACAGACTATGGTCCTAGGAAGGCATATTTCACTGTAATATATGAAAAAGTTTTCTTATGCTCCAATGAGTTCCTTATCTCTAGTAGTGTTATTGCAAAAGCAAGATGACCTTTGTCAGGGATGCTGAGTGTGGGGCCAGATGAAGAGAGAACTAAGTCCTTTCAGTCTCTAAAACTTTATGCTAAGTAAGTTTGTAATGGCGCTCAGCCATGATGTGATAAAACTCCTTGCAAACTTGAAGATAGGCTTATCTAATCTACCTGAAATAATGTGAACTAGCATCACACCATGAGAAATATTCCCAAATGAAAGTACATACTGAGTCAGTCCTTTTGGGCTTTGACTTAAAATACACAACAGTAGAAATATCAATTTTGTAGCATTAAAACAACTGGACTGTTCTGGCAAGTATTAGCTTTAAAAGCATTTTCTCCTTTCTTCAAGCTTAAATCTTCTATGTTCTTCCCATTTGTAAAATTAGAAAAATTCAGAAAATTAGAAAATGTATTGCTGTTTTACATGCAAAAATGTAAAGTAAGGACAACTGTAGCAATTTGTTGATCAGAAATGACTCTTTTGTATTTGTATTTTTAAAATACTTTAAATATATAAGTTGAAGTAAGTGGATAAAAGCTAAACATCTTTGAAAGGAAAATGTCAATATTTGCTATCTTCAGAGACTTCAAATATAATACTAAAAGTTTACTTTGGCAATATTTTTATTCAACTTCTAAAAGCTTCATTCTTTCTTTTTGCCCCCTTCCTTCTTTCTCTTTCCAAGTTCTTTCTCTTCTCCTTTTTGTTTCTGCTCTTTCTTTTTTTGGCTTTTCCTCTTTTTTCTTTTTCTTTGCTTTCATTATTCACCCTTGTTTCTGACCTTGGATAGTGAGGCTGGTAATACAGAAAATAAATTTGAATACTACAACCCAAAATTAGGAAATTTGATGCTGTAATTTTCCTGTTTCTAATTTCTGGAGAAAAAGATCTTCCTAGAAAAATTTTATGGCACTTATCATGGAACAAACCATTTACCTTATTCAGAACCTTACTCATGGAATGTTCTAGGTTTCAAATAGAGAGAAAGCTTTTCCCCCTATCCTCCTTCTTCCAAGCAAAAGAACTTTTGATGGACCTGGCACCCTTTCTGTATAAGACCTTTCACAACAAAAATGGTTCTTGGCCAGGCACGGTGGCTCACGCCTGCCTGTAATTCCAACACTTTGAGATGCTAACGCAGGTGGATCACCTGAGATCAGGAGTTGAAGACCAGCTGGCCAAAATGGTAAAGCCCTGTGCTACTAAAAATATGAAATTAGCAGAGCCTGGTGGCATGCACCTGTAATCCCCGCTACTCGGAAGGCTGAAGCAGAAGAATCACTGAAACTTGGGAAGCAGAGGTTGCTGTGAGCTGAAAGTGTGCCACTGCATTCCAGCCTGGGGGACAGAGTGAAACTGTCTCAAAACAAACAAACAAACACAAAAAAGAAAAGGTTCTCTAATGGCAATCAGTACTTAACACAGCACAAACAAATCTATATTATCTTTTATCTATCCATCCATTTATCAATTTATCCATCCATTCTTCCTTCCATCTATCCATCAATTGATACTTTTGCAAACGATGTAATATGCAAAAACTAAAATCTTTATATTCATAATTTTATTTTCTTTAAATTGAAACTATCAACCGTAAGCAAGTTGTTTTCAGCATGGTTAGGGTGGTATCCTTTAGCATTTGATTAAGAAATAAAAATGTAAGCCATACATTGTGCCTCTGGTTGTCATTGAATAAGTGATATCTACCTAGATGAAATCAACAAAGGCAGGAAGAATCAAGTAAGTTAACAAGAGAGGTTCTAGAGTATCTTCAACTTTTATAAAGTGCATATTTGCTCTGTTCTGTTTTGAAAATCTCTTGATGGCTCTATTCAGCCCTCTGGATGAATTAGAAACAGAAAGGCTATAACTGACTCATAGTGAGAATATTGGTTTATTCAGTATATTGCTGTTGGCCCTCTACCTGAAAGAGCACAGAGATCCACAGAGCATCCTATAATATGATTAGTCAAAGTACAGTTTTCTGGTGGGAACTAACGGTGTTGAGATAATGGTAAGCTTATTTACAACTCTGTTTCTGATTTAGAAAAAAATTCTGAGAAGCTGATGCCACAACTAACATTCATGGTTCGGAATATAGGATTTAGTCTGGAATCATTTTCAGAGAATATACAATTCTCCTACGTCTTTAGTTCTATGGTCAATCTAATCACATCTCCTCTTGTTTGTTTTCATACTCTTTCTAGGATTATCTTCCTAGTGAAATTTATCTGCTATAGCCCACAACACTATAGTCTTTTTTTACTAGTTTGACATACTTGTTGTTGGGATTCTGTCCCCATGGCTATAACATAGTACTCCAAGGACTCTTTTCTTTCACTACTTGTAGCTTAGGAGAAACAGATATATTAATTCAATCAGCAGCTACTTATTGTAATTCAGGTATCATCACATACAATTCCTGCAACACTGTAGGAAACTCTTTACAAGTCTACTGGATATTATAATTTTACTTCCTCATTGTCATTCTGATCATGTATGATATCTTGGCTAGCAGGGTCTTGGATGTGTGAGGATGTAGAGTATTCCAACTGGTTGTATTTTATATAAGCTGGTGCATAAGGAGAGTTAGGATATGCCATCCTGGTATGAAGGAGCAGTGGTGAGTTTGTATTCTCTATTTGGGTGAATGCAAGGAGGGATTTCTGTGTAGAACTTTGCCTTCTATCTGTTTGTGCTCAGGACCTGAGTCCCAGCCAGAGCATCTCAGCCAACAAGCAATACAAAAGACAACAAAGCATAAATTCTCTATGACCTGCCGCCAGAGTTTAGAAGCTTGCTCAAGGGAGTTATCATTGCTAACCAACTTACTCCCCTTGTATTCTCTTTTCCTCTTTTTTCTTTTTCCGTCCTTCCTTCTCTCCTTCCCTTCTTCCCTCTTCCTTCCTTCTTTTCCTTCCTTCTTCTCTCCATCCCTCCCTCCCTTTCTCTCTCTCTCTCTTCTCTCTCTCTCTCTCTCTCTCTCTCTCTCTCTCTCTATCTCTTTCTTTCTTTCCAGAAAAGGTCTTCCTCTGTTGCCCAGGCTGCAGTACTGCAATCACAGCTCACTGTAGCCTCCACCTCCTGGAATCAAGTAATCCTCCCACCTCAGCCTCCTGCACCACCACACCCAGCTAATTTTTGTATTTTTTGTAGAGACAGGTTTTAACCTTGTGGCCCAGGCCAGTCTCAAACTCCTGGCCTTAAGCAACCCACCTGCCTCAGCATCCCAGTGCTAAAATTACAGAAGTGAGCCATTGCACCTGGCCTCCTTATATTTTCATTTCTTCTCAGGCTCTGGACAATTTTCATTTCTTCTGGAGAAATAAGGCTCCCTATATATTCTTTGGTTTTAAAAATGGTACTTGGTCAATGTTCCAAAAGACACTGCTGAAAGAAAATGGAGAATATAATTTCTTTATTTAGGAAAGTGAGTCCCCTGGGACAATTCACGTGACTCTCATCACCTGGATCCTCATGAGGAAAGTAATGCCCCTAAGTCTTGTGTTTTGCCAAATTCCTTAAATCTCAAGAGTAAGATAACATTGACTAAGAAAGATGCATAACTTTCCACAGGTCCTAACACACTGTGTAGACAATGGCTAGCTGGGTTCCATAGCAAGGTAATAGGATGCACACCTCAGCCTGCAGAAAAGCAGATTATTTTAAAGCCCTCTGAAGCATTAGCCTAAAGGCTCAAAGACTATCTGGGCCAGAACCTAAGGAGGAGCTCCAGAAGATATACACTCAATGAGTAGAAAACTAGAAGATACTGTAAAACTAAGTAGGCCCAGGTAATTCTAAGAGTTTAACCCCAAACAAAGCAGATATGTATTGGAATCTAAGTAGGCAGAATCTAGAAGATGGATATTTTTCAGACATAGCACTAGAGTTGGTGGTGGGGATATAAGTTCTTGTCTAAGACAGACACTGTGAAATATAGCAGAAGAGTGATACAATCAGGAGGCAGAAAGGCAGGAAACTTGTGAATCTGATCTTGGGTAAGCCATATAACAAAAATGGAGCATAATCCCCTCGCTACTTTGCTCAGATAGTTACTAAGAGGATCAAATGCATTAATAAAGCATGCTACACGTCTTACCTAATAATTGTCTGGTCTCTACATCCTTTGCATTCAGAAATCATCATGCACTTACTATGTCCAACATCGTATAATGTGTAAGGCATTGTAGAGAAAATCTTTTCTGTATACATCTACAGAGCAGTCTGAAAGCTTCATATCTGGATAGTAATCCGAGGCAATTCAGAGACCTAGAGGTGTACTGCATCAAGGACAGAGCTACTTACATTTTCTCCTCCTTCCTCGAAGCCTACAAAGCTTTTTCTACAACTCTTTTCATTCACCTTTATGGTTTGCAGACTCCTTTCTTTTCAGTACATTTTTTTTTCTTTTCACTGACAGTGATCCTAAATCTTAATGAGATATTAGACTATCTCCACATCTTCTAAGCTACAAATCTGGGAACAATGAATCCACTTTTTGAAAGGTTGACATAAATTTTCAGTAGTTAACTTATATAATGAGCAGCATGTCAGGAGCAAGGCAAGAAAGCAAGAACAGAAGTTCTGGCACTAAGATGCCACTCTGCTAATACTAAACTAGTTCACTGAATCAGAACTATTCCAAAATGTATAGCTCAGCAGGTTTAGTGATATGTCTGGAACAGTGGAATAAATTTGGTCTCCTAACTTTAGTCTGACAGCTTTTTTAAAAAATAATAGTACAGTCATTGCATTCAAAAACTATTGGGAACTTTCTCCATTCAAAGCATTGTGATAGGTAGTATAGCAAAAACAAAGATAGATACAATATTCCCTTCTTTCCTTTCTTCCTTCACTCAGCATGTACATATTGAGCACTTACTGGGACAGGCTTTCAAGGTGAGTGTGAGAAAGCAACATCTCCACTATTATAGGGCATATGGTCCTTTGAATGTAACAGATACTAATCAAACAACACACAAACAAATATAGAATTGTCACAGTGATAAGTGCTACATAAGAGCACTACATAGAATTGTGAGAGTATATATTAAGATTTTGCTTCATTGTGGGAGTCAGAGAAGCCTGTTCTTGGAAAATATAGCTTGAGCTGAGACATAATGAATGACAGTTATCAGACAAAATGGAGATGAAAGAATATTTCAGGCATATAGAACAGCATATGCAAGGGTCCTGTGGTGGGAGAAACCACACTGAGTATAAAGGTCTGAAGGAAAGCCAGAGACTACAGAGAGCAAGGGGGAATGTGGTGGGAGAAAGTTGAAGATGTTAGGAGGAGCTCAGGCCACAAAGAGCATTACATGCCATTGAAGGGCAGTGGGGAAAACATATGAGAAAGAGAGGAGGGGAAGTAGGAGAGGAGGCAGGGTAGGTGTATCACGTCGACCAGTTAAGGGACTATTGTGATGAAGAGAGAAACAATTTTAATTGTAACTGGATTAGCTGGTGATAATAGAAGAGATAGGGAAAAGTGTTTGGATTTGAAAGCTATCTATGAAGTAAAATCTACCTGTTAGGTGATGGATTGATTCTCCACTAGGGAGAGGCAATATGAAGAACAACCGCTGGGTTTCTCGTACAGCTGGGTGGATTCGTGGTGATAGAGAAGTGTGAAATAAGACCTAATTTGGGCTGGGGAAGGAATTACATCTTTTAAACTTTCTTAGTGTCTTCATGACTACTGGTAGTTATAGGGTGGTTTGATTATCCATTTAGCCAACAAATCTTTGTTGACTATCAATTGTTTCCAGAGTTATGGTAAGTGATGTTGACAAGTGCAAAGACAAATAAAATCCAGTTCTCCTCTCAAGAATCCCACAGGTTGTGCAGGTTCTGTGTCCTCCACTCCCACTAAAACAGCGTCCTGGGCAGGGTTCTGTCGGCACAGAAGCAGGAAGACTTTTATTAAATGTGCTCAAAAGTGGCTTGTTAATGACACCTGGCTATTTTTTACTTAATAAAGACCAGCTTCTTCCTTGGTCTGATGGCCTGAGTGAGTCTTTTCTCATCAATAGGGAGCTCAGGGATTTGGACTACGTGGCTTGTGACTGCTCTGATTTCTGTGAAGTTGTAACATAGGATATGCTGTACCCTTCTATAATAGAAGGAAAATGCTATGAAAGAGCAGCCACTAGGGCACAAATTTCTGGTTACTCACTCCTGCATTCATCCCTCTCCTCACTTAGTAAAGGGAGGGGAAATACATTTATTTCAGGTCAGCAAATTGCTCTGTCATTTGCCTGGCTTCACACGCACCAGAGGGTGTGGCCAGGGGGCCGAGTTGTAGCCAATGAGAAGCAAGCAAAGGTGTGGGCCTTTAAGGGGAAAACTGCAAATCCTCTATGGTTCTTTTTCCTTCCTGCTACCTTGAGTGGAGATGAAATCAGGAGAGCAGACCTTTTACACCCACCGTGAGATCACTTTGAAAACTATGGCCCTTTGATAAGAGGGTGAAAGAGCAAGAACGAAGAGCCAGAAATCCTGACCCTTTGGAGCCACCATATCTGTCCTGCACTGTAACTCTGGGCTTTACTACGTGAGAAAGAAAACAAGCTCCTATTCTGTAAAATAAGCTACAGTTATTTTGCGTTTTATGTCACACGCAAGTGAACCTAATTCTAATGGATTTTTAAGCTATGTCAGCTACAGCTATCAATAAATCCGAAATTCACCAGAGTTTAGCATAAAGTCACTGGAAATGTTTCTTTGTTTTGTTTATCCAATTGACTTTCTTCCTATAAAATTCTAAGAACCTTAAGAGGAGAGAAAATATAAAAATCTTTATTGAGCAGAGTACTCTAAAAGGGCTATATTTTATATGTTAATATATAGAGAGTGTTTGTAAAGTGACTTTTAGATTCAGAGCATATGACAAATGATAATGACTTGTCTTGCTTTAGACAACTTGGAAATTTTTTTTCTGGTCTTTTATAAAAATGCAGTCTCCCAAGATGAGCCATCTCCAGGACTCTTCCAAGAAATAGCAATTTATAAATAAAAAATTCCCACTTAAATTGCAGAACAAACGCTCAACACCTTAATAAGAGAATGTGGAGAGCAAATAAGTCAATCAATCACATCTAGAAAACATTTTCTGGGAGTTTAAAACTTAAAGGATCAATTAGAAATAAAAAGATATAAAGATATAAGGACAAATTCTGATGTTTGGTGCTTGATTTATTTCAGTCATTATATAATAAGGGTTGTTTATTGATTGGTATCTAGTCTCTTTTTTCCTGTATATTTTCACTAGAGTCTTGAATGGTTGAGTGTCACTTCTCGATGCATGGAATTAGTTGGGGCACTACTTACGTGGGGAGGTGATAAGACTGAGAAATGCGGGGATCAGGTAGGGCAGGAAAGAAGAGAGTAGCCAGAGTGAAATTTGAACTGAAGTTCGGAAAGAAGCAATGATAATGGCTTAAGAGATGGCACCAAGTGTTAAGTCCAAGAGAGCAGGCAAAGGGAAATGGGCCAGAAGCCAAGGGAATCAGTGGTGAGGGACAGCTCCTGGTGAGCTGGGGCAAGAAGTTAAAAGAAGCATATAGGCCAACTGCAGTATGACTTTAGTTTCTAGCCTTGAAGCTGGCACTTATACTGCCTAAAGAGAACAAATATCATCACGCCCAGAAACATTTCCCATGGTAAGCTTTGCTATCCCCAGTGGCATTTTTCTGTGGTACAATATTTCCTGATGTGTCCATAAGAAACTCACCAAGCCTTGGGTTTTAGAGCCTTGCAAGCTACCGGTGCAGGTTTTCCTATCAGGAGTTTGTAAGAGAGATGAGCTCTTGCAAACCTTTACTTAATTATTTTAAAATCTCCCCATCACTGAGATGTGCCATGCAAATAAGAGATATCCATAACTGTCTGTTACGAATGCATACATATATGAGAGCATTAATGAATGCACAAATAAATGTATGAGTGAAGAAAAACTATATGCCCTGTTAAAGCTAACTATATTTAATACTTATTTGAAGTTGAAAATTTGACAGTCACTGACAAATTTGCCACCTATCAATAAGCAAAAATAAATCTAGAATGGCTGTATATACTGATATTTATATAATGGAGGTAACGCTACTGGCTCTGCCACACTGACAATTTTCTACTTTATTGAAAATTGATTCTAGAAATAAATTGCTCCATCTTTGTATAGCTCATCAGAATATTAAGCTTCTTTGTTAACATTTTATCACGAAAACATGATGTTATTTCTAAAAGTAGCTCCATTGTTCCAAACGTTTCCTTTCTCAGATAATCTATGTGCCTCACACTTTATAATTTAATTATAGATCATTTAAAATATAGCAAAATTAGAATAGGAAGGATTTTAGTTAGTTTCCAGAATGTAGTGCCTGAAAGTAGGATTGTTAAAAATAATGTAGATTCAGGGCAGTCTTATAAGAAGAGATGAGGTGAGAATTTGGGTTTATATCACCTCTTTTCTCTTTCTTCCTCTTCTTTTTATTCTTACTCCCTCTCTTTCTTATTTTAAAGTAAATTTATATATACTAATAATAGCCTGAATACAAAATAATTCTGCAATCCACCCAAATTACAAAAAAAAAAAGCACCTTCTCCTCATTCACCAGCTTTGTTACTAACTTTTAGATGGATAGTCAGTAAAAACTGACTTTTTAAATGCTTTTCTAAATGGTATCATTCTGTCTTGGCCTGTAGGACAAAGCCATTTTATAATTAATCAATGAAGATTGATATTTGACAAAATCCAGAAAAGAAAAAAACTACAAAAAAGTAAAAATAATAGAATAAAACCAGGGTCTCAAATATATTTCAGTTTATTTTGTGTTGTGTACATGGGTGCAACACATTTTTCTCACAACACACCTCTTGACCAAAATCTTCCAAACCATCTATGTGTTACAGTATATGCTAACATTAGTTATTGTCCCTTGAAGCCACCTCATTTTCTGATCTTTGCACAGAACATTCTGATGATTACGAGATTCACATGTCATGACTATTTTTTTAAAACATTGGACTGTTAGTGTGTCATACGATAGATTTCATCATCATAATGAAAAGGCCAGTTCAATCAACTGCATCAAAATCGAGTGAACAATTTGACCTAAACAAAGTGCTTAAATGTGTGGGGATGATTATGTGTGTACATGCTTACATATTTCTACACTCACTTCAAGTCTTACCATAAACTGTATTTCTCTCCTCTTCCATTGTTGGATCCCAATATTCAATAAAGACGTTTCACTCACTGTATTGCAAAGAAAATCATCAGTAGTGGCACAAAAACAGTTGCAAAGCAAATAAAGATGCTCTCAATTTCAGGTATGAGTGAATTTTATGTGTGCCATGTTACAAATTGGGATAATATCATAAAGGAAAGTAAGCTGTTTTGGATAGCTTCAGCCTTTACCAGCATTTCTCAAAGAACCTTCTTTGTACCTTTTTCTTCCTTCACAAAAAACTCCTTTGATCTGAATGTGATTTTTGCCTAAGGCTTAATAAAATTCAATAGCTGTTAAACTTTACTTTTTCTGCCTTGTATGCATTCTTTATTAAATTATTGAAGATTTCATTCTGGGTTAAAAGTAATCAACATATTTAATATATCAGTTACTGCCATGATTCTTAAACATAAAACATAAATGTGAAACAAAGGAATAGAATTTGTGCCATTATTTATTATATTTTATTTTCTAAAATTGGGGGTGTTTTGTTACTGTTGTTATTGTTTAAAAGAGCATCCTGATTTCATTTATTTATCAGGTGGTTGTTTAATTCTTACTGCTGGTAAAGCACTCTATTGATATTTGGAATAAAAAGTTGAATAAGGCATTTTTCCTTGTCTTAACGAGCAAGAAGTGAGAATGGGTAGGAAGATTCATATATAAATAATTCAAAATTGTGAAGGGGTAAAGGCAAGGACAGAGTGAAGGAGAGAAAAGAGGCAAAGAGAAAAGAAGCAAAGATGAGCCATATAGTGTGGACTATGCAGTGGTGGAATGCCTGGCCTCATTGCCTTACTGCCTATGAAACTCTTAATCTGCTTTTCCAAATAGAACCACTGATATTATCCTGTGGGAATACATATAATGCTCATCACTCAATCAATAATAATTCCCAACTGGTAAGCTGTATGTCTCTGGCATTATCTCATTTTACTATCATCAGCCACTTTAAGAGAGGTGATATCAACCCCATTTTGTTAAGGAAAATGCACCCCAAAAGACAGATCAATCTGTGTATGGTCATATACGTGTATTCCTCCAGCCAACAAGTGGAGGAACATAAATGAATCTGACATCAGCTTGATGCTGGAGCTGATGTTCTATGCACTATCCCCTCACATCTCAGCAGTGCAAGTCAGTAGAGGGGTTTTTTGCCTTTGAGATGGGAAAACAGACTGAATGGGAGTGAATGTTCCTAAATCTCATCTTAACAGTGTGGTTCAGGGTCAGAGGGCTCCTCTAACTAGGGTAGGTGGATATTATAGCATAACACGTAACACCATTTCATGATGTATCTCCTTTTATGCAGCACATAGTTCATGCTAGTTAAAGAAATTATCTTTGGATATGCTTAGCTAAATGATACAGTCTTACTTTTTTTATTCTCACCTAAGTATAAAATTTGGAAGCAGGATGACTTTGATACTGGCAGGCTAGACTGACAAACAAATTATCTGAAGTCTTTGAATGTCTCATCATTGGCAAAATGGGGGAAATATTCACTTGAAATGTAGCTCTGACAATTTAAACAGATAATATAGGAAGTATAGTCAGCCATACTTAAAGTATTTGTGCTAGCAAAGTATCTAAGGAATATTAGGTACCCACTCTATAAAAACTATTAATAGCAATTGGTCTTATTAACACTTATATCTGTGGTTTCTTTCCAAATTTATATTTTAGCTCTTATTTCTAATGACATTAGTTAAAATTAAAGCACTTTAAATCTGGAAAATTTGCAACATCACACAGAGAAGGCAACTAATTTTGTGGCCCATTTATTAAACAAAGCTCCCTAAATTCAGGCCAAAGCAGCTCTTGCTCTGTTTACAGTGATTCCACATTAAACACAGATCTAATTTGCAAATTATTATCACTCTTAGACTCTAGATTTCTTTTATTCCCCTGCCTGGAAAGAATTTATATCATTTTTTCCTCATGTAGTCATTTACATTTTTGAAGGCCAAGTTTCTTTTTATGTAGACAGTTCTAACTTTGTTGGATTATATTTCTGGGGTCCCTGGTGTTTGATACTCCTCCCAAGGTAGGATCATCTTAAAATTTTATGAGTATGTTTTGAGATCTGCATCTTCCCTCAACATATTAATAAAAATGTTGAATTAGAAAGAACCTCACACATATCCCTTATGATAACCTCACTTACTACATCTTACCAATTCAACACAGATTTCACAAAGCTTCACCCAATTCATTTTTACAGATATTTATGAGAGCCTCTCTGCTATAGCAGGAGCTGGAAGTGAAGAGGTGGATAAGCTCATATTCCTGTTTTCAAATACTTCACATGTGAATTACCCATGAGAAACCCATTTCTCATCTGAGAGCTATCCTATAACTTCTTTGTCAGTGCAAAGGTGAGGAAAGAATATCTCACTCATTTTGATCCAGCACAGTTTAAAAAGCTAAGGAGTTACTACTAATTTGTTAAATATGAGTACTAATGGGTAAAGGCTATGTATTATATCATTGTGTATTATTCTCAGACTCATTCATAGTTGAAGAAGCAAATAGTTTTGGGGTTGAGAGACACTGGAGAGATTACTGGCTGTGGTACCTCAAAATCCTAGAGAGAGTGCAACTGTTTGAACAGGATCTCAAAATGAGTTAGCAAAACAAGTGGTAATGTTGTATCATCTTTGTCCACTGGTCTGAATTGCCTTGGTAAATTATATCCATGTTATGTATGTCATCTTCTCTTAGAAAGTAAGCTCCTCAAAGACTGGATTTCTATCAAACATAGATGTTGTGTTGATGCTACCATGTTTTGAGCATTAAATTGAACTAACAGTGTATTTATTATTTGATATTTAATATTACATATTAGACAACAGTTGTGTGTGTGTTTTGAATGTGTGGCAGAAGGGTGCAGAGAATAGAAAATTTCAAAAAACAATGGAAGTGATAGATGGTGTTACATGTGTCTGATGATAGGAAGATTAATTTTAAAGTTTTATGGGGGAATATTAGGAATGATTCATTAGAGGCATACAGAAAAATAACAAAAGAAAAGATTAGGCTATTATTACTTCTAGGGAAATGTGTAGAAGACTAGAAATATACTCAGCCTCAAATAATATTTGAATGATATTTTTACAATAATATAAACAATTCTGATTTAATCAAAACCTGTGATATAGTTTACAGGAAGAATTGAGGCAAGGTAAATAGTTACAATTTCACCTTTCATAGGAAAACAAGATAGATGATATCAAAAGCTTAAAAATCAAGCAGTGACTCCCTAACCATTTAGAAATATGGAAGTAAGTATCAGAAGGTAACAGCTAAAGGAGTTAAAAATAGCTGCTTCTGTTGGCAAATCACTGAAGTGAGGAGAAGCTGCATGAGAGCTCAAGGCCACAAATCAGGAAAATTTGAGTCAATCAGAATGTTATCTATTAGAAGACTAACAGTGTAGGTCTGTTTTCCATAATTACTGCATGAATAGGCAAAGAGAATTCTAAATAAGACAATGACAATTACTCTGTAGTGAGAACTTCACATCAATATTTCACTTTCGTGAGTAAAATACAATGCATTTTATTTTTCCCAATCCTTTCATATATCCCAGAATGCACATGATTAAAAAGAGAAAAATATATTTACGGATGTCCACGTAAGTTTTCTAGTTACATCGATATCTTGATTTATTGATTTGCTACATGTTTATTTTCAAAACTAATGTTTGTATACTTTTTTGATGAGATTTTTTAAAAACATCTGGACCTTTTTCTACTTGTTTAAATAATCTCCCAAACTATGGACAAGTTAGTTTGCATCATTGAACCATTTCCTAATATTGGAAAAATCACTGGAAAAACATATTACATGCCCAGTTCAGTGCTTGAGAAATAGTGGGCACCCCCCAGAAATCACGATTATTATTTTTTATAATTATTCTTATCTTCTATATTTCTTGATAGGACAACACAAAATAGTCCAACAAAAAGAATGATTCTTTATGGTACTGCTCATTAGATATCCGAGGATTCCCTTTCCAAATGTCCCTAGAGCTCTTATAAAAGCATTTACAACAATCTAGTAGACACCCTCTTCAAAAATTAGCAAAAACAAAACAAAACTAAACAAAGACCTCTACTTTGTGAGGAGATACATGTTTTCAGTAGCCTATTTCATTTTGTCACTTCTGCAATAGCCTAAGAATTGTCAGAGTTAAGAGCCAAGCCCTAGTCATACGCAGCTGATGGATAAGGCAGCCAGACTGTGCATACAATTGCTGCAGGAGTAGCTCAATGCCATCTGGAGCATGTCCCTGGCGAATCATGCCCTATATGTAGCTGAGAGCTGCCAACTCATAAGTGCTGGAGAAAATTGGAAGAAGTAAGTTAGAAAGGAAACTAGAGATGTACAGTTTTTGAATAACCAGCAAGCACCTACAATTCTTAAAATTCTGCTCACACGCTAACAGCTTTATATATATTTGTGATATTCATAAAAATAAATCTATTTAATTTGACATAAAGTAGGATTTATTCATAAATTATGTGTTTCTGTGGTTTTTTATAAAGTAGTTTTTGCTGATTTCCTAAGGATTATTCACAAATTATAAAGTGTTTCTTAATTTAACATGTCCACTGTGTAATTATGACCAGGTTGAAAAATTTGTAGTGTATCTACATATATATCAGAAGTTAAAGTGTTTTGCTAAAAAATAATCAAACAAACTGGTTTTTGCATATCAACTAAAATCTTTCTCAATAAAAGCATACCATTAGTTTTGGAGTGTTTGTCAAACAAGGCAATGTTTTTTTTTCTGTTTTTCTAGCAGTTTTTATTGCAACTTTTATTTCTGGGCTCAGCTGCATTCTACTGTGGTTCTACAATATTTCAAAAAACTCTATTCATATTCTTACTTATCTAAGAAGTTACCCATGCATCTGCATTTATTGAGTTGTATCATATATGACAACACTCTGCTTTACAGTCAACTGTTCTAAGCTACAGTTTTTTTCTCCCAGATTTTACTTCTCTTAGCACTTTGTCTATAATGTATGCTGGGTTTCCTCCACTTAGGTATCGTTCTCTTTCTGAGTTTAAAGCCCCATATCTTTTACAATGCCACGTTAGTCCTATTACTAACAAGTTTAGTTTGATGTCATACACTAGTATTTAACACCTATTTATTTCCTTGTAAGTAGTTTCAAAGATAGTATATTTGTCTTTTGAAAAAGAACAAACTCAATTCTCTAATGCAGTTACCTCTCCAGCTCAACATATCCTGAGGCTGTACTGGCAAATGGTTGTAAAAGATTGGTATTGATATTCTGCACCAGTCACATTGTCAAGTTTCCAACAGGAGGAAGAGCATTTAGAAAATCTGGCCATGTGGTAACTAATTACACTATTATAAACTAAATTTACAACAGGTGACTTGTAGGCTATGAATTGACAAAGAGCACATAAACTCTTCAATTATTTTTCCATGAATTGGGAAACAAAAGTAGCATTCTTTATGTGGTACATCAATGCAGATATCTTAAACATATGGCAGAAATCCTACACAATTTTTGTCATCTCACATACACCTTCTTGGTGCTTATTTTCATTATTTTCTTGCAATTTATATTTAGTGGGTTCTTTGTGTTCTTGTCTGATTTTTAAACTGGAGACTCATTCTAGTCATTAGAAGAAAACTAAGGGAGATGTCACATACTAACACAACACTAAAAGACTCTTAGAGCTTTCTTCAGTGAAACTTTCTATACTTCTAAGTGTGGAATACATAACTGGTCTTTAAATATGAAGTATGTTTTGCATCTTTTAGTCCTTTAAAACTTATTAAGTGTCTAGGGAAACATGTGCTTTGTATTCAGGCATGATCCATGTGTCACTGAAGGCAATGATCCAATGTGCTATGGAAATTTCCTGGGGCATATTAGAAGCTATTGTTTGCCATCTTGGCTAGATAATCCTGCCTCATTTATTGGAGGGCCATTTCAGCTGCACTGTCAACAGCGGAGGAGGTTCAGGTCACCTTTGCCTAGAATACCGTGTAAAAGCTGTCAAATGTTCAGGATTGTAGGCACATTAAATGTTTGTTAAGATTTCAGTCATATTACTATTGCTGAAGATTTAATGGGGAGTTTATCATAATTCTGCCTTGGATTTCTTCACTTTTGTGCTAAAATCTTGTAAGAGTGTGACCAAAATTTTATTATAGATGGTTCTTTGTACAAGAGGAACCTTATTTTTATGAATGTTAGAACAAGCACATTTTTAAAATAAAAAATGACCTAATCTGTCTTATTATCATTCAGAATTAAATATGCACTCCCTTTATTTTCTCTGTCATACAGCCTCAGTATATCAACACAGACTTTTCATATTTGGAGAACCAGCTTATTAAAAGCTACAATAAATTTAATAAGAATTTTTTATTATGGTATCCATTATAAAAAGCACAGCTTCTAGGTAAGACTAGAACAATTCATTTTGGAATGTATTTACTTTTTACATTGTCAACATTTTAGTCTAGTATTAAGAGATGATTGCTCGTACTGCACAATGTAAATGCAGTGGGCATTCATAGACAAACTGACATTGGCAGTCAGCAAACACTTCAAAATAATAAATTGTATTTTTGAAAGGTATTACAAGGTTAGCATGTTTCACTGATGATTCGTGTTGAGTTATTGTTATAGGAAAGTTCCCATATTTATTGGATCAGGTCTAGAACATTCCATATTTATTGAATCTAGCTCCAGGTCATCGAGAAGTCTCCATGATGAATTCTGCCCTTGATATTGCAAGAACCCATTGCAACCCTTCTTCCTGGGTTCCAGGCCTGCCATCCTTTCTTTCATCCTCTAACTTCCCACCCCTATGATCATCTACATCCATAGAATTCTTTATATTTAAGGCACCTGAACATTTACTATGTCACCAGAAGTATCCCAGTTTTAATCTTAATATTTTACTAGTCATATCCTTCCTGGGAATATGTAAACCTACATAGTTACATTCTTCATTCCAAGTTTCAGTTTATATAATAACATAGAAGGAAAAACAGGTCTGGAATCAGGGTCTGGTTAATTCCTTGCTTTTATCTCAGTCCTTTTATTTTAATGCTTATTTTTTTATTGCAATCAGCAGCTCTATTTACAATATGAGTTACAGAGTTGGTGCAATACACTTTGCTCTGGTAGGGACCTTCTTCAAGCGCAAGTGCAACTCAATACCAATAAAGGAACTGGGACACATTCTAAATTCCCAGATACATATTTTAAATGCTCAAAAGATCAACTGTTAAAAACAAAACTATCAACAATCAATTTTTCCCAGCATAGGAATATTTTAAAATACAACCCATTTGCTTATATATATTTTAACATCTAAATTTTCATTTTGGGGAGAATTGTTTAAGGCATGAAGAATGTATTTCTCCAGATTGGAGCAGAGCCTTGAGAAGATGGTGGCTTGGCTAATGCAGGAGAGAGGGAAAAATAATTCCAGAGGGTGTGTCATATCTCAGGCAGCACAGTCCAGGATGAGGGCAATGATTAGAGGACTGGGCACAGGAAGAGGTGGGGAGAACATCACATCATCATATAATCTGTCACACAATTATATTTCCCTTTTTTCCACTCAGTTCCTGTCCTTGAATGTGTATTCTCTAACAAGCTACTTTTATTATAGTAAGTAGGAGAGCAAAGTTGCCTTTTTAAACACATCATTTTAAATCCAGGCTATAAGACTATCTTTTATTATTAATGGAACATCTTGGTGTTGGATACAGAGCATTGGTCTGGAAGTAAGGAGAGCTTTGTCTTATCTTGTCCTTTGGGGTCTGAGACTGATGCGACCCAAGTTCTCTGATCTTCTGTTGCCTCCTACAGAAACAGAGAGGCAGAACAAAGACCTGGAGGTGCTAGGGCATCTATGATCCATGCTTCATGGTGTCCTAAAAACAGCATGCTCATTAATTGACTCTAAGTTGAAACGCCTTTCTTGAGTGTTTTAAAATTCAAATCTGAGATCTTTTTAAAAGTATAACCATCCCACATAATTTTGCTACAATTGTACCCTAATTTCTTTAACAACATTCGACAAATATATTACTGATATCTAATGAATTAAGAGCCATCACTCCATCCCAGTAAATGAAAATCTTCACTTGGCCTAGAATGTTGGAGTTCCTAGTTCACTCATTACCTAGATTGGGAAATTTCATACCCTCCTTTTGGAAAATGATTAATTATTTAGAGTGCAAGAAAATCTTTAACTCCCTTTCCCTTGAACCCACAGGATATAGATGCAGAAAAAAATACAATGGTAATTTTGGTTGTGATAATTAATAAACCCAGCATGATGACAGTGCCTCATGAACAACAGAGAGAAGTTAGAAGCTCACATACTCCTCCAGATTGTTGGAGTCATCTAGTGTAGTTACTCTTCATCAGAACTATTTATGGCTATAAATTGCTTTTGCTTTTCATACTGTTGTCTTACGATTCTCCTGGATTGATGTCAGATATGATAATAAAACTAAGCTTGTACTCCCGTAGGCAAGAGGCTTTGGGATTCTTGCTGGCTTGAGAGATGTGTGCAGTTTTTTAAAGTGTCTTTTGTAGTTGTTTTTTCAGTGCCAGCCGGCCAAGGCCTTCCCTGGAGCTCTGAAAGAAGCTTGCCCCCTGGACAGACGGTGGTAACCTCACAAGGTCAGCCTTGTGAAATTGGAAGAAAATGGTTTCCCTGGCAGTGCTGACGGTTCATTGTGGTTATAAAAGGGCCAAAATCAGAAGAAATTTCCCACATCTGAGCCCACTTAACTGCTCAGCAAGAGAGAAATCAGAGCATTCATCACAGCAAAGAAATGCCTGCTTGATTTTATCATGAGGAGAGTAGCTTTAGTAGGTGGATTTTTTCACATCTTAGTGAACCTTTGTGTCTCATTTTCTCCCCTAGGCTTCCATTTTTCTTCTCTCAAGTCCACAGTTTCTCTTTCTTTGTTCAAACTGTTTTCTGAAACACCCCCATAAATGCAATGCAAGAAAACACTTGGACAACTTTCATTTCGTACTCTGACAAAAGTTAAAAGAGTGGAAGAAAGCAAGTCTTTTTTTTTAATGTAAATATCAAAAAGAGTTCATATGTTAATCTTTGATATTCAAAACCCAGATTAAAAATTAGAAAGTAGAAAGTCATGTGAGGTTTTGCCATTTGGTTTATCAGCCACTGTCATGGAAATCTGAGTATCCAGAACCATTGGCAGAGCCCCTTCTCTGTGCCCTCCTCAAGCCAGGTAATACTGCTGCTACCTCTACCACTACCACAACTAGTAGCTAGGAATATTCAAGGAATTATATTGCATATATAATTGTAGTAGCTAGCTCTTATATAGTGCTATGCATAACAATTCCTTGCATATTCCTTGCATATAAAGGATAGAAGCTAGCAAGGAATATGCAAGGAATTGTTATATATAGCACCATATAACGGCTAGCTCTTATATAATGTTAGCACTCTTATATAGTGCTATATGTAACAATTCCTTGAATATTCACCATCATTACTAGTAGAGCTAGACCTTATATGGTGGAATATGCAAGGAATTGTTATATATAGCACTATCTAAGAACTAGCTCTATTAGTAATGATGGTAGCTAGCTGTTATATAGTGCTATATGCAAGGAATTGTTTTAAGTGCTCATTTAACCCCCATAGCACTATGGGATAGATACTATATTTAGTCTTACTTTACAGAAAAAAAAGCTGAGATACAGAGAGATTACATGATTTGCCCAAGCTCACACAGCAAGCAGAGCCAGAATGTAACAAAAACTGTGTCTTCACTCTTTAGCACTATGTTCAGGTTTCATCTGCATGTCTTCATTTATTTTTTTCATCTGAAATCCTTAAAACTAGTAACCGTGCCCAATCATCTGAAAATTGCAAAGATCTCAAGGAGTAATTCCCTGATCTCTATCATTTAAAATGAAGACTTATAACATTGCTCACCCCTGGTTGTTTGAAACAGTTCTGGTTTATACCTGCCACCTCTAGCCTATTTTATTCTCAAAAGTGTACTGGCTTGTATGTTAGAGAATAAAAATAATAACATTTTATAATAAAATAATACATTTTATAATTACTCTAAATGGAAACAAAAACCATATTTGGAAGAATAGAGTGAATTACTGCTTTAATCAATGGATTTATTTTGTTCAGAAATGGGACAGCTTTGTACTTCATCAATACAGACTCTGAATTCTGGTTTGGAGCCAAACACACTTCTCTCATGTGGAATGGGTGTATTCTTAAAAGAGTGTTGGAGGTGAGGTGATTGCCATGTTCCCTGTGCAGAATTGGATGTTTTATTTGTGTTGGTTTTGATGTAGGGAAGCTTATAAAAGGGTGAAAGTACTTTTGTTCTTGTAATGTCTTACTGCTTAAGGAAGGATGGGTTGTTGACTGAAGTGAAGGAAGAGCCTTAACAGCAAAAAAACAGAGAGTTGGCTCCAAAACGAATAGGGCATTGAAGCAAAGCAACGTAATATTGGAAATATACAAGGAAGAGGGCAGGAAAGAAATTTCATGTGAATGATTTGTATTTACTACAAAGAGAAAGAAGTTTAGGGGAAATTTTGAAGAAAATGAGAGAAGTCAGATGAGGAGATTGGAAAAGTCACTGGTCAGAAGTATTTAGAATATATTAGGGGAGGGAAAGCTTGAAGTTGAAGGGCCAGAAAGGTCAGAAATATGGACATCTTTATAAATTTATGTGTTGTATTTCCACAATTAATTAAACTGTTAGTAGCCTCTGAATGAAGAGATGAGAATGAATGAATGGCTAGAGCAAAACCCAGATTAAAAATTAAGTTGCAGAATTTGATGAAAGACAGACATTGATAATACTCTCAAAAGGTAATAAATCATAAGGTCAAAGGATTGGAGATCATTGAATATGCTTCCAGGAGAAAATTTTAGATGTAATTAAGCTCAGGGTAAACTAGTGGTCTCTCTGGGGTGATAAACGAATGGACTTAAACTATTTTCTCACTTTTAGATTTTCTGTCTTCCTGATTGAAGTTGTAACTTGTAATGGGTAAAAGACTCTGAGAGCTTAGATAAGTATTTTTAAAAGGTTTTTTTTTTTTTTTGCATATTTTAAGTAGCCTTCACCTCCTTTTGCAATCTTTGTTGATCAATACCTTCCACACCTCCAAATCTACCCCCATCCTCACCCTTGCAAATCAAATTGACCACTGTTTTAGCCTAGTTTTCCTAAATAACAAAGATTGTGGCAAGACTACATTGCCAATGCTTTATAGGGAAATGAAATTTCAAAGCAAAGGTGAGGGTAAAGGAAATGAATCACAGGGGGATGGAAGCAAATGCAAGGTGAGGTGTTACGGTGCTGGTCAGATAATGCTTCAGGAGGTTTCCAAACAGGATGAACGGAAAAGCCATGACTCAGAAGAGTCCACTACAAGATATTTATCTAGTATATTATCCTAGACTTCTCTCCCATTAGTCTATTTGCCTCATGAGCTGTCTACTTTCCTGAGTTTTTTCACTGTATCACTTGGGCCCCTTTGGAAGTGGTGTGGGGCTTTGTCTAGTCCAAAATTGGTTGGAAGAGCCAAAGCCTGTAGACCAGGCTTGTAGTAAACTATCTCAGTCACCAGGATCTGTAAACCCACAGGTAGTCTGTGACCTTGATGTCAGCTATGTTGGGCAGCTGTCCAAGGCCTAGGAGATATATGAGGCTGAGAGAATCTGAGGAAGCATTAACCACATGTTGGATGCAACCACACATTCATATCTCCACCTTCCTACTGTAGATTCTACAATAGTACCTATAGTGTTTTCTTATGTATTTGTTTCTTCTTGCAGATCTATAAGCTGATCAGAGCACAAATGCTGAGCTTTTGTACTTGTAGGCCTTGGCACAATATATTGTACATAAAAACAGTTAATGAATATTTACAGAATAAAAGAATGAAGTTATATATCGTTCTGCTCAAAAAACAAAATTCCAATCCCACAAATAAGGTATCTAAATTCTTATGACATTCTGTTTACCATCTACCTAGACATCAGAAATTCACACCTAAAACAGTAGCCACTGAGTTTCTATAAATTCTCTGACAATTTAAGCACATTTAAAAAAATCACACATGTTTTCTGAAAAGTCAAACTAAGCTCTAGGTATATATTATAAACTATGCATAGGAATGAAAAAGCACTTCTCTGGCATGCTATGCTAAAAAAGTACCTGCTTTCTTTCAATTTCATTACAAATGACATTTTAACATTTAACATTTGGTGGTAACAACCGTTACTTTTTAAAACAGGTTTATTGTTTTCACTAATTTTTACACTGTTCCTTGCAGATGAATATTTTTTCAAAAAATAAAGGTTAAATAGTTCGCCCAAGGATACAATGGTAGAGATGGGGAAGGTCTCTACCTTTTTATAAATAAAAAAAAATCAGATTTTTATTAATTAGCATCTTTTCTACAAAATCACATGCTGACTACCAGATGAAGATAAATTCACCACATTATCATACTTTCTGTTACCTAATACCTCAATAAGAATCTGTAAAACAGTGTGTTAAAACAATCATGGGAAATAATGAATTTAGAAAATGTTAGTGATTGGTTGGAGAAACTGTCTAAAGGGATTGGTTTAAAGAAAACTATCACAGATAAAAAATGGAAGAAATAACGTAAATATAGGTAGAAATTTTGCTTCAAGCATGGCTTGTCTTATATCACATAAAGTAGCTTAAAATATAAGCCCCAATGTTATCTTTGTAGTTTTTCTACATAAATGCAGAGCTTAAAATTAGCCTTTATGTTTTTGAGAAAACAAGTACTAATCCATGGTCAAAATAATTGCTTCAAAAAGATGGACAACTGTAGTAGGTTTTGAAAGAGAATACTTGCTTGTGGGTCTGAAATGATACCCACTATGTAGAGATAATTCATTTTAGAAATTTACATATCCAAATCATGGTGTAAATTAATACTAAAATAGAGAAAAATAAGACAAATGTTTCAAATACTACTGGAAAATACATTCAGAATCAGACGCTGCTTGCAAACAGATATTTTACATAGAACAGTGTTTTAAGAAAAGAGATGATAGGTTTTCAAGGATTCAGTTGTCATTGGAAATAGGCATTTGCCTTTTGTGTGTATTTAAGAATATGCTTTCTTATTCTGTTCTGAGCAGAAGATCTTTTTCCAGCACAATGATAAAGCACATGGTGCATTGTGGTCACAGAAATGTATGCAGTGAGGTCATTATCAACCCCAGACTAGTTTCTGTCTTCAATGCACATTAATTCACATGTCATCAGACATGAAAACAAAAGTGCTTAGAACCTATGTTCTTTTGCTTTTTGTCTTTCTGGTGTCATCAAAAGGAAAAAAAAAAGCACCACCTTAGAGTATATCAATGAACCGGAAATAAACATAATAATAATAAAAATTCAAATCATGTCCAAATTAAATTAAAGAAAATTAATCATAGAAGTTTTAAACAGAACATCCACTTGCAAGTAAATGAATTCCAAATTTGGGCAAAGTTTTTTGGAGTTTTAGACTATTTGCATGTAGTCACAGTGACACTTTGTGTTCATTGTTAGGGAATGCACTCTAGGAAAGTGCTAGATGAATGGATACCATGATGCATTGTGCTGGGAACACTGCTATAGAATTCATCCTTGGGAAATCCAAGAGAGAAAATGAGAAACAGAATGAATCAAAATGAAATGTGTAAACTCAGAGGAGTGGACATATGAATGTGGAGTATTATTAACACATGGATAATGTACCTCCAAATTAAATAATATTCCTTATATTGCATTGTCTAACACAGCATACTTTCTCTCCTTTTTTAATAACTGACCTAGCCTCTAGATCTAAATATTTGTCCTATGTCATTTATTGAGAGATGCTATTATAAGTTATTTTAATTGTCACTTGACATCTCAGTGGATAATTAGGCTTATAATTCTCTGAAATAAAATCAGACAGAAACTTATTTAGATTTAAAAGTTGAATTTTTTCCTGAGATGATGCAATTCTACTCTCATCCAATGAAATAAATGGCAATATATTTCAATGATTACTAGTGAAAGAGAGAACAGCGTGAATCCAAGTATCCAAATATATAATTTTACAATATCGGGTTAAAGAAGGATATTTATATTCTTTTATGTAAAGGGTATATTTTATTCTAATACTGCTGTTGTCTTTATAGGGGTTGTATAATACAGATTTAGAGAAAAAATTTTAAATAAAAATATAATAGTTGGATTTATTAAAATATTTATATGATATCCAGATAGCTAACTAGGGATATTTGAGAACTCTTGATAGAAATTTTGAATATGTCTGATGATATAGATGTATACGTTCATACATACAAATATGTATAGACACATATACACAAACATACATGTATATATTTAAATACAATTTATGCATATGAGATTTTAGATTAATTTGTATCTATGTAGATTAAGTCAGTTGTAGACTTTTGCAGAAATGGCATATTAAAAGTAAAAGAACAAAGCTTTGGAGGGCTGGAAAATATGTAGATCAGCAATTTTGTATTCATTCAGATAATTTATTGCCTAATTTCTCCTTTTGTTTGCATTTGTAGATAAACTTAAAAAAAAAAATACTGGCTGGGCATTGTGGCTCACACCTGTAATCCCAGCACTTTGGGAGGCCGAGGCTCTCAAGACCAGCGTCACCAGCATGGTGAAACCCGTCTCTACTGAAAATACAAAAACTAGCTGGGCGTGGTGGTGTATGCCTGTAATCCCAGATACACAGGAGGCTGTGGCGAGAATCGCTTGAACCCAGAAGGCGGAGGTTTCAGTGAGCTGAGAATGCGCCACAGCACTCCATCCTGGGCAACAGAGCAAGACTCTGTCTCAAAAAATTAAAAAAAAAAAAAAAAGAAAAAAGAAAAGTAAGTAAAACTCAAATAATTTAGAAGGCTTACCCCAAACACAGTAACTAATAAGAGGCAGAGCAAACATTTGTGCCCAAAGCCAGGCGGCTGACTCTTCCAGGACCCTACTGGTGTGCATCTTAATTTACTTAATAGATTTGAATCTAAGAAGCTGTGTACAATCAATGTTTTATAAACTCTGTCCTTGCCAGTGAATTCCCTTGAATTTGGAAGAATCCTTGTGTAGTCCCTTAATTTACATAGTTTCTAATCTTAAATATTCATGGATTCACTGAGATTTGCCAGGAAAGGGATATTTGTTATTATTTGAATGTTTTCCTTCATATCAAGTAATCAATAAGTGTAAAATTATAAAACAAACTGCAGTTAAAAAAACACTGTCACTAAAACTATAGTTATATCTTGATAAAGTCAGCAACGCTGGACCTCTTAGCAAGAAGTGAAATGTTTAGGAGGCTCTGCCATTGGTAAAACCTGTCTCATTTTGAGGGTGAAAGGAGTTTGATCAACAATTACATCAGGGCAGCTGGAGTCAATATAGACAGCCTCAGGAAAACTGATCACTCTATTAGGGAGGGCAACTCGAGTGATAATTTCATTCTGCACATTATTGATACTGTCCATTTATATTTACATACACGTTTTAAAAATCAGAATTGTAGATGTATCAAAATTGCTATAGAGTTGTCCCTCAGTATCCAGAGGGAACTGGTTCCAGGGTCCCTGGTGGATACCGAAATCTGAGGATGCTCAAGTCCCTTATATAAAATGGCATACTATTTACACATAACCTATGGATATTCTCCCATATAGTTTAATCTACAAATTATAAGTAATCTCTAGATTACTTATAATACCAAATACAATGTAAATGCAATGGAAATAGTTATTATACTGCATTTCCAAAAATTTGGATTTTTTTGTTTTATTATTTCATATTTTGATTTATGGCTGGTTGAATATGATACAGAATTCACAAATATGGAAAACTGGCTAATTTTATAAGCAAAACCATATAGTCAAGCAGAAAACAAAAAATCCAAAGTACTCCTAATCTTGTAAGATAATAAAGAGATGCAAAATGAAAATGATACATTTGTTTTAAAGTATTGCTGTTGGTTGGTGAAGGGAGAAAGCTCTAGATAAATACAAGCCAAATAAAAATAAACACCACCATGATTGCTACTATCACCACCCCAATCCCTAGTCATCTATACCAGTGAATACTACCATGTACCAGGAACTGTTGTGTGTTTCACAGACACTATCTCATATAGCTATTAGAATAATTATATAAGCAAAATATATTATCCATAATTTGCCTAAGAGTAAACTGATGCTCAGAGAACGTAAGTATTTTTTCCAATATTAGCTTGGAAATGGCACTCATGAGATTTGAGTAAGAAACTTTTTTTTCTCCAGTGCCTATGCTTTTTACTGAAATGTCTAGAGAAAAACATCTTAGGAGTGTAAGTGATAACTGACTCATGTGATCAAATAAATTACCGTTAGTGAGATTAAAGGTGATATTTGATATATAATTAAAAGTAGATGATGTGCTTTAGATCATTAGGTTAACAATCAGAATATAAAAGTCCAGTTCTGGTTTTTGTTTCACTACTTATATGGTGCTCAGCAAGTTCCTGGTTCTCTCTGGGCTCCCTTTTCTTATCTACAAAATTAGTTACTTCACTCAATACCCATTTATTGAGCACATTTTTAAATGCAAGATTCCATTTCTAGTATTTCGTGGAACCCAGAAATAAATCAAATACAACTCTAAGTCTACATTAAAATTGCATTTGAAATAGCTGTGACTTCATAATTATTTGAATGGTTTTCATGGATAAAATAATCTTTTTATAAGGAAATACGAGAATTCTGGAAAACTAATATTGACCTGAAGTATACTAGTATTTCTTGAGTGCTTAAAATCTGTCATATATTACCTAATTAAATGTAAATGTCCTATGAAATAGATACTATTAACTTTACATTACAGATGAGGAAACAGACTCAGATTAAATTACTTTCTCAAGGTAACATAGCTAAGAAGTAAATCAAAATCAAATATAGATCTATCTTAATCACAGATCTATGTTTTCCATTCATTCCCTTATTGAGGGATAATACGTGCCAGGCAGTGTGTTAAATGCTTAGAAAAGAGATCAGATCTCTGCCCATATAGAATTTACAATCTACTGGAGAAATCATATATTAAGCCAATAAAGATAATAAATATAGTCATATACATTGTTACATTTGTGAAGGAAAATTACAGGGTGCTATGAGAATAAATAAGTGGGAGGACAATTCAAAATTGGGTGGTCAAGAAATTCTCCTTTAAGGAAATGAAGTTTTTCTTCTTTTTTCTTTTCTTTTTTTTCTTTCTTTTCTTTCTTTCTTTCTTTTTCTTTCTTTCTTTTCTTTCTTTCCTTCCTTCTTTCTTTTTCTTTCTTTTCTTCTTTCCTTCCTTTCCTTCCTTTTTCTTTCTTTCTTTTCTTTCTTTCTCTCTCTCCTTCCTTCCTCTTTCTTTCTCTCTTTTTCTCCTTCCTTCTTTTCTTTTTCTTCTTTTCTTTTAGAAAATGAAACTTAATATATAAAGGATTTATCTTGGCTAAAATGGAAAAAGGAGCACTCCAGGCAGAAGAAATAGTGCAAAAGCCCCGAGGAAATGGTTTGAACACGCTGTGCCAGAGGAAGCATAGCTAAAGGCGAAGATGATGACTTATGTGCAACCCAGAGATTCACATTTTATTCTAGATTCAATAGGACCCCTTAAGAGTTTTATGCAAGGGAGTGATATGGTCAAAGGTTTATTTTTCTATTTTGGCATGTCACTGGTAAACTAATGTCACACACAAAAAAAGAATGCAGCAAATTGAACTGCATAATTGAGTCAATGTTGAAGAAAAAAATGCAGAATACCATCAACGTAGTGCTCAGTTTAAAGCTCTCTAAGAAAGAAGGGAGCCACATTGACTTTTAAGAGAAACTAGGCCAGGCACGGTGGCTCGTGCCTGTAATCCCAGCACTTTGGGAGGCCAAGGTGAGTGGATCACCTGAGGTCAGGAGTTCCAGACCACCCTGGCCAATGTGGTGAAACCCCGTCTATACTAAAAATACAAAAATTTGCCAGGTGTGGTGGGGGGCACCTGTAATCCCAGCTACTAAGGAGGCTGAAGCAGGTTAATCTCTTGAACCTGGGAGGTGGAGGCTGCAGTGAGCTGAGATAGCCCCACCGCACTCCAGCCTGGTGACAGAACGAGAAACTATCTCAAAAACAAAAACAAAGAAGAGAGAGAGAGACTAACCACAGCTTAACCAGTAGTCAATTCTAATTGCTGGGATGTGGCAGGGTGGGGAGTATGGATGAGAAGATCAAGAAACATTTCAAAGAGGTAAAACCTACGTAAATGCAAATACCTCATGAAATCCTAGTGCCAGGGCATTTTTCTGGTGATATTAATCAGAGTAGTTGGATAATCTATACTTGATTTGAAAAAAAAAAAAGCCATTTTAGAAATTGAGGCATGAGATGATGATGGCTGGATCCATGACTGAGATCCTAAATGACAGATGATTGGTTGGACGACTAGTGACTCTGGCAGGCTCTTACCATAGGTGATCTTTTAATGCATGTTTTTATTGTACCTTGCTCAGAGAAAGCAGAGATTTCATTGGCCAAAGAGACACTAGGTGACTGTCACTTTCCTTCATAAATGAGATAAATTCAGTCTGAACCACAAGAAAGAGCTTAAACTCTGGGATAATCTAGACTTTAGCGTGAGCATCACTTCAGCCTTATGGCAGTCCATTAGCTTAAGCAAACCCTGTATAATATGGTCAATTCAATAACATTAGGTCAATGGTAAGGTTTAGGAGATGCAGTTATATGTACATTAGCATATACTCTCTTACCTGTGCAATAGCAGGGAACCTAATGGACATGTGAAAGTGCTTTGGATATGACAGATGTGGAGGGGAGGAATGGAGAGAAAGGAGAAGGTCATAATTCCAAATAGTCAATTTACTGGTTGATATTTCCTGCTTCCTATACCTTTAGAGTCAGACATTGCAATCCTCACCTGTGTGATGAATTGTTACTTTCCACACGTGGAGTTTAGTTTTCTCCTTCTTGTCCCATCATCTTTGCAAATCTGCTTGCCTGATAGCAGGGTTCTGAGGGTTAATCATTTATTTAGTGTGTAGAAAAGTACTTTGGGCATCTCAGAAGAAATGTCTTATATAGAGAATAAATAATACAACAATAACAAGCTGGCGAATTTTAGTTTGTGTGCGCCTATCATCTCAAGTCCTGCCTGGACCCTAGCCGTTCTTCATCTGTGGGTGCGCAGGGTGGCTTAATGAAGTAAAACAAACACAATATTCCTGGATCACAAAATAAGTCCAATAGATAACAGGAGAAGGGCCCCTAAGAGTTGATCTGAAGAGGGAAAGATAAACAGAACAGGAGCTAATCTAAAGAGTGGATGCTCAACCTTTTTATTATTCAAGAAGACCTTTCTACGACTTCATGGGGGTTATATGGGGTATTGTGGAATCCATTTCTTGTTTATGTGCTCTGTCTGACCCCACCCCTGATTTACTTTTGAATATGCACTGGTGGCCTGCTGGATGTCTTTTAAGAGATAAAAATGTAAAAACGTTTTCTCCCCCAATGGACTTAAAAAACATTAATATGTAATCATCAAATACAGATTCATAAACAAAAAAAAAATTCTCAGTCTGCATAGATCAATACAAAACTAATAGAAACTAAAACTTTTCTTCTTCACACAGTTGTGAGCATTACTCCCCTCAATCTTCATTTACAAGAAGAGAACCCTGCTACATGAGTGCATAGTCACACAAAATGGAGAAGCCCCTCACAGAGATGAATCAGATATGAAGTAAGTTCAGCTAGGGACTCTGGAAACTTCCATTCCACTAACAGCTCTGTTTTCTGACTTTGTTCACATTCCACAGAGGCAAAGCCTGTGATCAGTTAGGTCAATTCATATGAGGGTTAAACTGATGCAAACCCAGAGTCACTTATAATCACTTTCTTTGTGTGGGACGCTCTACCGAGCTGCAAACAGAGAAGGTCATCCACAATCTTGAAGGAATTAGTTCAGTCAGTAAGCTTGCTTCCTTCTTAACTCAACTAGAGCTCACCCTCACCTGACAAGTAGGATTTTGATAGAAGAAGAGGAGAAGGAGGAAAGGTAATTTTTGGAACAGGGTAGTTTGAGAAAGTGAATAGAAAGCTTAGCTCTCTTGAGTCGCTTTTTATGTAGTCAGATCCTCTCCTAATTACAACACAGAGTTAGAGTCTGATCCATAGGCAACATAAAGTGATTAGGCATTTGCCAGACAGATAAGAAGTTACTATTAAGTGCTGGAGAGGGAAGTGTGAAGTCTTCAATGGCAATGTTGGCAGGGTTTGAAATTGTCTCTGGAATCCTTTTTTTTTTTTTTTTTTTTCTGAATCCCAGACCAAATTAATGAATGAGCTATAGACATTGGGTTACACAATTTTAAGGGCAATTCTAGTAGTATCGATCAGCAGTTTGCTTTCATTTTCTGTTCATGGTTTTGAGCCACTTAGAGAAGATGAGTACACTACTAATGACTTGCTGGTATTTGCATGCCATTTTAGAGTTGTCAAGGTGCTTTCATGCAGAACCTTCTCAATAACTTGGAAACCAGATGGAAGGACTTCACTCAATGCCCCCCAGAAATAAGTGCTGCTCCACCTGTTCTGGAATGAACTTTTCCTAAATTTTTATTTAACTCTTGCCACACATCCTACCACTGTCCCTTTAGTATCCTGCCCTGCAGAAAGAGTGGAGGCTAGTAGATACCAGGGAGGAAGGAGTGACCCAGCTTCTGAACTCCTGGAGCTTCAGCCTTCTGTGCTCAGAGAAGCAAACCAGCTATCTGCGTATTCAGTTGTTTGGTAGCTAGGCAGGCTGCTCAGGGGTAGGCCCAAGGTGAATTGAGTGGCAGCAACAAAGAGAAGTTCTGCAGGAAGGTTTCTAATGCCACTGGAGGTTGGGTAGGGATGCTCCTTGGAGGAGAACCAGCTTGGGCAACACCTTGTAGATGTAGCAGAGTACAGCTCTGCTAGACAGCAAAGCCAAGGATAGACTTTTTTTTTTTTTTGACAGAGTCTCGTCATGTCATTCAAGCTGTAATACAGTGACACTGCAACCTCCACCTCCGGGATTCAAGCAGTTCTCCTGCCTCAGCGTCCCGAGTAGCTAGGACTACAGGCACATGCCACCGTGCCTAGCTAATTTTTTGTATTTTTAGTACAGACGGGGTTTCACCATGTTGGCCAGGATGGTCTCGATCTCTTGACCTTGTGACCCGCCCACCTCAGCTTCCCAAAGCACTGGGATTACATGTGTGATCCCAGAGAGGATCGATTTTTATGGCCAGGCCTCTGGAATAATTTGGGGCAGAGATGAAAATGAGAGGAAGTGAATCTTGTTTTCTTGTATACCTGAAAACAGGATATTGCGTGTTCCCTGAACGCTGGGAGGAGAGGAGCATTATCTCCAGGCCCGGTTGCCCACAGAAGCTTGACTGTCTTTGGCTCACTCTGTTCAGCAGGGAGGAGACTGCTCACCCTCTTGAGGGCCTAAGGAGATGTAGACGTGTGACAATATCCCTTGATTTCTGCTGTCCGTCTTTCATGGCAGCATCATTCACCCCATGCTTTTGGGGCTGGGATGTGTTCTTCAAGATGCTCTGTCCAGGTTTCGAACGCTAGCTGCTCCTCCTTCCCTTACCTCCCACTTTTCTACAGTCTACTCTTCTTCATATTTGGCAGCTACCCACAAAATCATTGGATCTGATTCTCTCTCGTGATACAAAATTATAAACTCTGCTGTTCTCTTTCAGGTAGAAAAGAAAGCAGCTCTCCATTCCATAAAGTAAATGTGTATTTGGGACGAGGGTTGGGTGATGTAACGTTTATCAGTTGGAAAAATCAATAATCCAAGTATTAGCAGGCCTCATATCCTCTTAATAGCCTCATGTTCAATACTCCTTACTCCAGAAAAAACTTTCACTTCCTTTGGTGGGAAATCTCCATGTGTAAGGAATATGGATCCCATGCCTGAGGCAAAGACTACATGATTCTATATTCGAAATAGTTTGTGGTGGTACAAAATAAACTGTTTAATTCTGAATATTGAAAAATATTGATTTTCAATAGTGCTGTTTACTTTTTACCATCAAACATAGTTGCTTATTTAATCATTTAAAGCAATATATTGGTGGATAAGCAATTTTAATATTTCAGTACAATGTACTATTCAACTTTTTCACTCATGTGGATTCCAATAATGTATTAGAAATAGAGTCTCCAGGAAAATGACCAAAACTTCAGTAAGGTATGAAAGAAAGGACTTGTTTCTTTGTTCTCACCACATTTCCTTGGAATTCCAGGCCAAATGAATGAATGAGTTATGTAAATTGGTTTGCACAAATGTTAAGGGCAGTTCTAACAGTATGTATCACCAGTTTCATTTCATTTTCTGTTCATAGTTTGAGCTACTTGTAGAGAATGAGCAAACTTCTAACGAACCCCTGGTATTTGCATGCCATGTTAAGAGTTGTCAAAGTGCTTTTGCAAATCTAATTGTTTGTGTCCTCAGAAGAACTCTCTTAAGTAGACAGAACATCTAAGTAAAGGTATTACAAGCATTCCCATTTTACAGGTGAGGAAATTGAAATCCAGAGATGAAAGGATACTCAGATCAAACAAGATAGAGGTTACCTTTTCCGAATTATTTTAAGCAAAATTAGGTGGCTGTTTTTCTTTTTATTTTTGTTAATCATAAGCATAAGTTGAAACAAAACTTATTTTGTCACTATTGAAAGAAAGAAGTCTTAATCTGTCTGACCTGTTAGGATGCTGACTTTGACTGGCTTCCAGCTCTGGTCCTCCCTGGTACCTGCTCTCTCTAAGTAACGTGATTCTAATCAATTTGGGCTTCACTTGCTGTCGCACAGTCCCCAGTGAGGCGTCAACATTCTGGCCACAAATTTGAAAATAAGTTTAGAAAACAATGATAAAAAGTAGATTTTTCTACCAGAACTAATAGGTATTCCCGGGCAGTTCCTTCCGTATTTTATTTTTGCACAGCACACACTGTTCATAAATAATGTCAGAAGTGGGCCTTCGCTCCTTTAGTAAGGTGGTCATTTAATGTAAGTAAATCCACATTAAATATTGAAGATCAGAAAAAAGCAGCCTCTTCAAAGAGGTCACATTTAAGTGAAGAAGAAAAACAAAACAATGTGTGGGGAGAGGGCCAGCTTGGTGCTGGATGGCACAGAGTTAATGGCTCAGAGAGAGCATATCCATGTTTTTTAAAGATGTTTTATTACTTACAAAAGGAAGTAGTCTTGAGAGACTGGATACATAAACTGGCTCCAGCCAGCTGCGGCTGTCGGACTAGGAAGGATCCTGTTCAATTAGTGTTGTAAAATAAAATACTTTGTAAAGGAAATAAACACGATGTGAGCTAAGATTCATGCTTTCAAATATACACAAGGTTTGAATTTTTAATTAGGGCTGCTAATTACAGTCATCAGAAAGCAGAACAGAATAGATTTTACCTTACATTTAGCAGACAAGCCTTCAACCCCAGTGTATTTTTCAATTTCATTAATATTTTATGAAAATGGCCCTTGCAGCTTCAGCCTATTCCAGTCTCCTACAAAACTGCCCCATATTATGGATGCCAATGCCTTTAAGCCATGTACATTAGTGTGATGACAAAATGCAAAACAGCATCTTGTCAACCATTGCATCAATTGATTCTATTAGATAGTGTAAAAACAGTTGGGTGTGAGTTATAATCTCAGTGACACTAATGATGAAGCAAGACACTGGCTGAGAGCAGCCATTAGCCATAAGCCAGAAATTAATGATTCTAATATTTTTGAACAAATTAACCTTAATGAACTGGTCTTGCAAATACTGTATTATCTACAGATAAGTCAGTTAGTGGAGCAACACTGTTACATGTACACGTGGTGAACATATATAAATATGGGCATTAAGCAAACACCAAATCTATGTGTAGGGGCTTTATATGTTTATCCATCTCTCATGCCTGTTTGTACCTCATATACAATATGGATACAACTAGTCACTGCCTTGATTGTAATGTAATTGGTGGTAATTTAGTATTTTATAAAATTGCCTGTAACATAGTAGGAGCATAAATAAAACATTCCCCCCAAATTAGAGGGTAACTGACTGTTAGAAAATAGAATTTTTATATTTAATATACAGAAAACTCTCCTAAATGTAAAGTGAATTTTTTTTGTAAAATAATTACTTCCATTACTGTGAAGAATATCATCTCCTCCCCATCTTGTTCATCTATTTTGTTAGGTTTGGAGTTTTGTAAGTAGGGTTTTCATAAACTAAGTCATGCCTGCAGTAGTCCCTGAAATGAAGCATACTGTTACCCTCTATAAATACTCTGGAAAATTTCATACAGTGATCTCAAACTGTGCATTGATGGAATAGCTTTGAAAGTGAAAAAAATCATGTCAAAAGCACTTTTTGTTCACAGTTTCTGCACAAAAGCAAAACACTCTACAACAGTTTTTACCCATTCTTTCATTCCCTCTAGTTGTTAATGTGGCAAAGTCAATGGAACTCAGTTAGCTATAATATATTTGACAGGCATCTCAAATGTAATATGCCACCCTAAAACAGTTCACTGCCAAATTCAACTGCAGTTGAATGTTAATGATATTTCACAGTGGTTTGGTTTGTTGGTTTCCCACGTGTTTCCCCAACACAATGCTACTTGAGTTTTTCTCTCTTCATCTCAAATTCTGCACTCATGTGGCCACACATTTTATCACAGAGGACCTCCACTTTTAAAAAAAAGTGCTTTAGTATCCACTGAAATCTGTGGTCCCAGATCCTAGAAATGTATTCACAAATACTGTACAAAACCCAAATGGCTAATTTGAGGAAGAGGAAACAAAAGTAAGGCACTTGCCAAGAACAGTTTGTTGGCTTAACTTTGACTTGCTTTCCTGGGAAGGAAGAAAACAGAATTTTCAATGTGAACTGTCAGCCCTAGTTATGACAGAAGCTCACTAGTGAGAGATCCAGAGTCAGTCTCTCCTCCATTGGCAGAGAGAAGCAAAGAAACCTTCCAAACAGAATTCTTTCAAGTTTCCTCTACAACTCCACTTAAATAATTTACTTTTTATTTTTTCTCAGACTATTCTTTTTAAAGTTGGCTGACATGTGCGTTGACAAGCATGCTTTACTGCACAAGAAGACTTGTGTATTTGGAAATGGGAAAAAAAATCACAAAAATTCCTTCAACTCTGAGAATAAGGGAACTACTATATTTACTCTGGGGAAATACAGTTAGCCTGTATTCTGTCTTAAGCCAAGGAGACTAAATATAAATTAATATAAGTAAAATGGCTGCTTCTGAGAAAGATTGTTCACTAATTTAAGAATCAAACCAGTGGCTGTGTATTTAATTCAGCAAACTCTAACTGGCTATAAAACTGTTCAATTTAGGCAGAAAGGCATTAAATCTGTTTGTTATAATCCATTAATCTGTGAAAACAAATTTAAAATGCATCATTTTGAAGTTCTGACAGTTACTGGGAAGTATAGTAGATGAATAAAATGATGTGCAAATAATGTCTTAAGTATAGCTACTGATTTTATAGATCCTTGGTTTCACATTTCAGTATTTATGATGATGCTTAGTGTCAAAAATAGAAGGTAGAAAGACAACAGGGCTATTTAGGTCTTTTTTCGACTTTTGGATCATAAATGGAATGACTGACCTATGCTGGCTGAGTACCCTTACATTAACATTAATACAAAAGGCTCTTTTCCATTTATCAAACTGTACCAACTTTTTTACAGAGAGAAACATTTTATACATTTATTTTTAAAAGGTTGTATTTTCTAAGCCATAATAAAATATACTTTAAATTTTTTTCTCCTCCTCTACCTCTAAAATGTTTTTATGTAGTAGAGCCTTTTAAAGTGGCTCACAGAATTTTAACTAATAATGCAGTTTTGTATCATATAGAGCAAATGTTATAATATATGCTATTTAAGATGTTTTAAAATTTCTCCTTCATATCCTTTTCCTCATTTATAAATCTTGCAATTGTTACTAAGGAGAAAAAACCTGACATAGAGGATGTTGCTTGGCCACAGGTGTATGACGTTAACCACTTCCAAATCTATGAGGTTTTTGCTATTGGATGGGAACATGGTTCTTTATTACCAGACCTACGGTTATATTCAGACCAAAGCAGCAAGTTGCATAATTGCCCTAGGATAAATTGCTCTGAAACATACTTTCAACTTTCCATGAGAAATCTACCTAAAATTACTTTGAGATTCTAGTAAATACTGAGGATGGGCCAGCCCAGTTTTTCCTAATGGCATACAAAGCACTTATTTCTTAACAACAGATTTTTAAACTTTGTAATTAATGAATATTTTGGAGTTTAGGTGCAAATAGTTGGTAGATAAAATTTGATTTGCTAATTATCCAAGTAAAAGACACTGTAAAGTTTACTTGACTAGAAATTTAACATGCTGGTCTGCAGCATCCCATCTACCCAACAAACATATACTATAAATTTTGTTTCCTAATGGAAACATATATTTCCATTAGGAAAAATTGGGCTGGCCCATCCTCAGTATTTACTAGAACCTAATTCTAGGTAGATTTCTCACGAAAAATTGAAAGTATATATAACACACATGCATATGTATATATAGCATATTTATGTACTATATATACATAAAACATTGGTAGTTTATAATCTCCATCTATGTAGTAAGCTCAAAGTGATTACTTTTTATATCTAACATTCATTCATTCATTCACTCATGTATTTTTTTCTTTTATTCTTATAGCATGTATGAATTGATCATCTATACATGTGCTGTACTATGGCCACATATGTCTCTCAGATACTTGAATTGGACTAGTCTGAGTTGAAGTATGCTGTAACTGAAAAATAAACACCAGATTTCTCATTAATACAAAATTTCAATTGATTATGGGTTGACATGATAATTTTTTGGTCTGTTAAGTCAATTATATTATTACATTTAACTTCACTGTTTTTTTTTTTTTAATGTGACTATTAGAAAATTTAAAGTTACACATGTGACTCATTATTTTCTATTGGACACTGCTAATCTACAAGGTAGTAAATACAGTGATAAGCTCTGAGTATTCTAAGATGAAAACAACAGTGTCTTGGCCTTTAAGAAGCTTAGTTTAGTGCCAACATCTAAAGTGTGGAGTAGAAATTGTAACTATATTATTTTTTAGTGGCTTGACATCCAAAGCTAAGTGCATTTTCATATTGCTTGTTCTTTTGAGTCAGTATTCATAATATATAGAAGTCATTTAACACTTAGAATGTTCTGAAGAACTTGTGCTTTTTTCAGATTACCCTTGCGCTGGGTTAAAACAACTTGGATGCTAAGTCGAATTGGCCTATTATGTTAACGTTTTACTTCAGGAAGACTTCAGTCACTATGCAATACCTCAGCCTCATGGAGAGAAGGAGCCTGCTGCCAAAACTCCAAAACAGGCATTGGAGCAGGTTTCCCAGAGATGGGTGTTTTGGCAATTGGCATTCCACAGCCCTACTTAGCTTAGGGGTGATGACACCATTCAGGGATAGGACAGTCAGCTGTCTTCTCTGGGAATAGGGTTTTTCTCTGTAGCTGTGACTTTGGCCTCATGAGCGCCATACTCCCACCACTGTTGATCTGGCTTAAGCGGCAAATAGTGAAATATGCCACCCTTGGAAAAGAGACGTTATATGGGGAGATTTTGCTCCATGAAAGCAAACCTACCTCACTCATATGATATCCATGACAGTGCTGGACCACATTAATTATTTTCCAGTACCATGGACAGTTGTTTAGCTTCCCAACAGTTTTATTTCTGCCCTGGCCAGATGCTCTCCTTGTCTCCACAACAAAATGTTTAAATGATTATAAGCAGTTCTATTTTTTACATTGTCCTCAGAGTGGCTTTTATTAAAGTCAGTTCATTTATGCTTGCACATACACAAAACTTAATTTCAAGGAGGAGTAAAAGGAATTTTTGCCATCCCAGCAATGGCATTTTCTTTATGACAGTTCCAAAATGTTTTGCCTGTGGGGAAAAGAGGTGGAGTTAGTGACTTGGCAGTCATTAAGGCGAATGTGGCCTTGTTAGGACAGACAAATCCACTTGCTCCTCGCTTTACTCCCTAATCGAGGCTCCCTCGCTTACCACCTGACCGGATAATGGTGGGAATTGACTGACAAATATAACAAAGGCCACAGGACCATGCTTTGTGGCTGGAATTGATGGCTCTGTAAATACAGTTTTTCGCCTTCAATACATTTAAACACCCGATGGTTAACCTAAAGTACCTCAGATTTGCTTCTATTCTTATATACCCCCTCTTTACAACTGAATTAAAGTCCTGAAAGACAAGAGTACTGACTGCAAACATTTTTATTGTTCAGATGGTTAACTAAGATCTTTATTTCTGCAAACTATGTTTTTAATTTTCCACATTACACTGACCTATATTTCTGTAAATTTTTGATTAAGAATGTTCATGTGATAGTTTATTAAAATATATAATTGGGTCTCTGACTCCACAATAGATAGCCAATTCTCTCACATTATATAACCTATCATCAACGTAATATGTTTCGTTTTCACAAATACTATTAAGAATAATTGCTATAAAATTAACTAGAACAAAATAATATTAAGCCCTTCCCTAGTTTAGCTTATGGAATAATATGTTACTTACTTTGGGTCATTTTCTAGTAAATCAAATAATAACCTTTGAAGGTAAGTCTTATTATAATGGTAAACAGAATGAAATTTCATTGCTCAGGATGACATATTTTAAATAAAATGTCTGATGTTAAGTGTTTAAAAATTAAAATATTGCATCTTCCTTTTGATATATTGTAATGCATAATAAAAAAAATAGTTGAGCTAGCCGTATTTCATAGACAGATAAAGCACAGTCTTAGCTGAAAGTTTTAGTTGACACACGCAAAAGCCCTTTTGATTATCTTTTATATTCTGGTTGGAATAACATTTATTGCAATTATTTTAAGAAAATTAGTTACCTAGAAATTCTACAATTGCCTTCATTCAACTTGGAGCCAATTTTAGATTAAAGATTATTTTGATCAACTTGAAAAAGAAAAACTTAAATGTTTGACATATATAAAAATAAATGGGTTATGGGAAAGCCATATCAGATTGCATCTTAGGAGTATTTTACGGTTTAAGTAAATTTATACTTGTATAAAATAGCACTTTGACAATAAGCAAAACATGAAAGCAGTAAGGTTAGGTTGAAAATCAACCTATAAACTACCATGCTATTTTGGTGGTTAATAGAAGCAAAATTCTTATATCTTGATTAGAAAATATGTTAAATAGTTAATTAATTACATGAATACAGAAGCACTTAATATTATAGTTATCGCTAGGTACATTAAAGGATGAATTACTAATATTTTCTACTGTTAATACATGGTTAATTAATGATTAAACAGTGTTTTACTGCTCATTCATTAATGATTTATTACAGTTACTTAAACAGTTTTCCAGATTTGAGTGCCTTAAATAGACATCTTAACATTACTTTCCAGGTTTAACTTCTTTCCACTGTATTGGTTAGTGTGTTCCACTGTATTATTCTAATCTCCTTTTAACAATGAATAGCAAATATCTTAATTACCTGGTCAGTGAGAGTTAATCCATTGGCTTGCACAAATTTGCCTACTAGAGTTGAATATGAAAAGGGGCATGCATCTTTTTGTGTCAGTTTAGCTCTGCTCTCTGCCCATGGGTAGGTGTTCTTAAACTATTAGTGGGAGAAGGAACTATGAGACATTAAACCCAATGAACCCAAATGGCAACCTGTCTTAAAATGTGTTTCCCTGTTCGGGTACCTAAAGTGTTTTCAGGCTGATTCCAGTTCTGTCTGAGGTGAATGTACTTTGCAGGTTTGCTTAAATAGGGATATCTTCTCTTGTGGTGGCCAGTTATGGGATTGCACAGACCTTCTCTTGGTCATGTGGCCTGTGACTCAGGTCAGCACATCTGTGCATTTCCAGGCATTCCATTGTTGAGACAGCATCTTTCACCTCTCACAGTGCAGTTCATTTGGAGATGGCCCATACCAGCAGCTATAACAGTGATGGAACTTATACTTGCTGGAAACTGATTCTTTATATACATGTGCTTGTCATTGCGTCTGGATTTGCCTAGAGTCTTCTGGAATGCAATTATATCTTCTGATATGTCCCTGACAACCAGATTGAGGTGTTTTTCTTCCCATTTTGGGAAACTACATGGAAATAGCTTCTGGGGTATGACACCGCAATCTTAATGCTTGTCTTTATGTATCTATTTGTCCTTATCAGGGGAGTCTGTGGCTGCTAGGAGACTGTGCTTATTTGGTTTAACAATGACAGTAATGCTCTGAAAATAGCTTTTCTTTTCTAAAAAATAACAGGCATGTGGTAAGGGTGAAACTACTAAAATTAACTCTCTTCTCCCAACTTTTTAAAAAATAGAGCTTTTAAATATATACTGTCAGATGGAATGCAGTGGTTTTACATCAGCTAGTGAAAGACCAAAGTCAAATTATTTCAATAGTCTTAAAAATACTGATAAGGCTTATCTGATGGAAACTTAACTATGTTCTTGCACTGTGAACCATTTTGCAATTATTTGCATTTTCTGCTAAATATCGAATTCTAAGTAGAATTCATGTCACACGAAAATTATTTTATGTCTATTTTAAAAAATAATTTAATGTTCATTTAAGGTAATATGACACTTTTGTGTCTCTAGAAATAGAAAACAAAAGTCAGATCATAAATGCAAACTTGAATGGAGAGTATGTTGTGAGGTTGTTTCTTTCCTCCGTGGAGAGAAAACTGATAAACTTGAAGATTGTCTAAAATACAGGAGAAAAATTGGTTAAGTATTGCTGATTAATGTTGTTTATTAACCACAATTGTAGTTTATAAAGACTAACCCTAGTTACATATTTGGATCAAGGAACAATAATCTTAGAATTACAAAATGTTATAGTATAGGTCAATATATTGATGAATAAGAATTATGTAACTATATGTGATAGAACAAAAAGTAGTTTTGATGTGCATTTCTAGAAATTATTAGAAAAAATCATATTTGCCTTTACAATTCAAGTAACATTTGGTGTTAGAATTTTGAAATTATTTTTATATCACCCATTGCCAGTGAAGTTTTGCTGGAGGTAAGTTTTAAAAATTCATTTTCATTTTGTTAAGTGTCAACCTCTCATGAGGTAGGAATTGAACACTTAAAAACTTAAGGAAACTTTAAATAAAAAACGGAGCTATTTAAATGTTTTACAAATTTTCTACATTCTTAAAGAAAATTAATATTAATCTATGATAACTTTTGAAGGTTGCTGTTGATACTTTTATCTTCGTTAATGAGTGGAAGTTTCTATTATCCACTTATATTGTCTCTTGACTGTAGAATCAGGTCTCATTCATTCACTCACTCATTCACCATTCAGTCACTGAATTTTGTTAAGTATATGACTAGCGCTGGACCGAGGAAGCACAGGGAACCCAATGTGAAAATGAAACCATTAGTCTCATGCGCAATTACAATATTGTGGTATTCTAGACAGAGTTGAATGACTCATTATCAAAACAAAATATCAGTAGTCAAATGTCTATTTTTTTACTTTGATCTTAGTAATGATTTACAATGGATCTGATCAAAATTATTTTAGATATTGGCAGGCCCATCATCCAAAGAAACTTTGCACCTGGTTGCAGCTTCCGCTATCCGGGGACTAGTCAAGAATAAATTATCTTATAGTAACCTCAGAGAATAAAAGTTCTTTCCACATAATTTAAGAACAAAAATGAACTAAAGTTCTAGAGAATGCAGATCTTCATGTTAAAAACGAAGAGGTCCCATTTCCATTTTCAAATATCTAGTCCTTTTTTTGTATTGCTCTTTATAGAACTACTGTGTGCTTTCTGTGAGAATCATTTCATTAGGGAAGGAACAACACCTTTGACTGTCATCAAGGGTAAGCCATGACCAAGTGACCAGATGTGATCAAAGAGAAAGGGGGTGAGGCAGTATGTTGCTTAGGCTCCTTTATGCCTTTATTCTGATCAAAAGGAGTTTTTATAGACGCACAAGGTGACTTTGGAGCCAAATTATTTTCTCAATACGAATGATGTAGACAGGAATGGAGGAGTTTTTTAACCTGTAGGCCCTGAACCCATATGGATAGGCTAAGTAGACTGGGGACTCCTTTATACTGTAGGCAAACTTTTAAGAGCATATAAATTTTTTAAGAAAGAATCTCTAACTTTCATATGATTTTTCAAGAGTCTATATCCCAAAAAGGAAGAATTATTGCCTTCAAAAATCATTTGAGTGACAATACTATTGCATCAATATATATTCTTTTAATTCTGGAATTTGAAGCTTTTATCATGAGACTGTTTTCATCAAGTCAAAACTATGCAAAGTTGTGAGAATGGAAAGCTAACTTTCATTATTTTACATTACACAAGTTCATTTCTATATTCTGCTTTAGACTGGGTATGTAGACATGACCAGAAAGTATATCCTACTACAAGAAAAGAAGGTTTTAGAAAAATAATTTTTGTCACATTGATAGGCTTCATAACCTAAAATAACTTCTTTGGCTTTATATATGTACTTGTCATAGAGATTTTTATATCACTTTCTAAATCTTAGAGGAGTTGTAATTTTTCTTGGGTAACTGACCTCAAAAGAGTTTCTATTTTCAATCAGGGATAAAATAACTTAATATATTTATGTCTCCTAATTATGGATAACTGTAGTTTGTTTCCTACCAGTGTATTTTTGTGACCTCAGTCTTCACACTTGAAAACTTTGCACAGTAATACTTTATCCTATCCCAAAGCCACCATATGTCATTTTCTACCTTCCTAAGATAGACACCAGGTGTCAGAAAACGGTAAGCTCTCAGTAAACAAGGTTGAAGGTAATAGTCCTTGGCATGTCTAAATGCACTTGAAAAAAGTTTTTCTATGAATAAAAGATGTGGAATACTCAGTTATGCTAAGATACCATTTCTAAGCACATAATCATTAAAATAATGAAAATTTTCTTATAAAAGTATTTTGATTTTATTTAGTCAGAGATATTATAAACAAATTAATATATTCAATCAACTTAAACTTATATAAATTTAAAAAGCCAAGAATAAACAAACACCACTACCCCCAAGGCAATCAATAAATTATCTTTACTTAAACCAGATGTGATGGCATGTATTCATTCTGGCATTGAGCTCTAACAAGTCTGTTAAGCATAAATGTTCTAGCGAAGGAAAGAGAAAGTATATTTATTCCAGTCTAAATTGTGTCCTTAGATAACATGGTCTAAATTTATGATATCCACCTAGGAAATTTCCATTTAGGATGCCAAATATAAGCAAAAAGTTCAAATTACTTATAGGTACAATATTTCAACTTGGGAAGTCCAGATGGAACTTTTATAGAATCACAAATAGCCTGGCTCACTGTACTAGAATATTAGGTTCAAGTGGCAGGTCCCTTTTGAAGTTACAGTTTAGAGTAAAACAAATTTATTAATAATCAGTGCACTCATATAACCAAAAATGTTATCAGCTGATCCAAGATGGAAAACAACAGGAAACAAGCCAAAAATCATTTTATTTTTGCCCTTCTTACTATATGCTTTGGATAAGAACCCCATTGGCCCTTTTTTAGCTAGTAATGTCTAATGCAGGAAGACAGGAATAAGCAGAGTAGAAAGTACCTGTCAGCTCTATTTCCCACTCTCCTTGATTAGCATGAAACATTAATAGGGCTTTCAGAAATTCTGGCCTGAAATGGGCTTTGCCTGAGAACGTGTCTGTCTTTACTGCACAAAAGCCACTGTCATTAAAAAAAAGGGGCTGATAACTAAAGAAGACTCTTTCTTGAAATTTATACCTTTTCTCATACAATGACAAATTATTTTAATAATGGGAATCACACACACTGCCATTTGTATAATGTTTCCCATAAAATTTCCCCATTAAATTTGCTCCTTTACTTGACTCATCTCTTTTCTTAAAAAATAATGACACACATAAAATGATACATCATGCTTTCTTATAAAGAACTGAAAATGAACATACAGTAATGGGTTAACATACATTTTAATAAAATTTTCATTGTTGTGCATTTCGCTTTTCGATTCTGAAAACCAAGGATGTTGCAGTAACCTCAGGCAATGCCTAAGGATAAAACAAATCATATGGTGGTGAACTATTTTCACCTATTTATTCTTCTACAGAAAAAAATATTCATAAATACCAAAGAATATCAAATATGCACCAAAATAATTATACCTGGTCTTAGGATCCCTTTCTGCATACTACATGTAACCATATGATGAAAATAAAATGAAGACATGCTTTTGGGGTTTCTGGAATTTTGGAGGGGATGGTATATTGCTTATTTTTATTTAACATGAGTGTCAGATTGATTTTAATTCTCCAAGATGAACACAAAAGTGAAAATATATAGTGGGGTGCAAGTAAGAAGGTCATGGATCATAAAATATAGCTTTCAGTTCCTTAGAAAGCTGTACCCAAATTAATAATTTTATGGTTAAGTTTTTACATATAGAAACTTTTGATTTAAGTTGAGTGCTTGTTATATTTATGTAGGCAGTTAGTTTACAAAGAAATATGCATGTTATTGAATCTGTCCTTACAGACAACATGTCAGCCAGCATGCTCAATGTCATTGTGGATGATTTCCTAAGAGGGCAAACACAGCAGAGAACTGCCCTAGGTAAAATGAGGTGTCTTCCAGAATTTTATTTAAAAGTACAGTTTGTGAAAAACAATAGCAATTGCCCCATTTTCACCACTTGGCTCTAATGGGGCTCCCCAGATGAAATGAGGTGCGAATTACGTGTGTATCCAATTTCTTTCTGATGATTTTATAAGTGTAAAACTCCTACAACATTTTATAGGCAGATTCAGTAGGCACCAGTGATAAGGAAGGTTGAAAAAAATGGTTTTCTGTTTCTTTAGTGAAGAAAAGCTGTTATTTAAAATATTGCAAGTGCTTTCTATCCCATTAAGAAAATAAAATTGTATTAGTTATCAGAAGAATGCTACTGATAGTGCTGCTCTCAAAGCAAGAAGAAAGGATGAAGAAGCAAAGTGGAATGCAGCTTAAAATCAGAATGCTAGAAAAGCCAAATCTTATCAAATGAAATTGTTCAGCCAGTCCCAGCGACCTGCCTCATGGTGGTAAACTTATAATGACTGTTAAACGCACCCTAAAAGGATGTTTAAATTCTATAGTATTTATTTCCTTACAATAAATGTTTTGTTTCATGAATTAAAAAGGAAATATGTAAAGGATATACATCTAATCTTTGCATTCTTTTAAAACAGTTCTATGTTCAAGACACATAAAACACAACCTATAAAGCGAGACACACCCTTCATTGACACTGACAACTGAAATTGACTTTCTGAGCTGGGACCCTGAGGAGGAACTATTTCAGTTATAAGTCCTGATGAGTCTCTGGGTGACATTACCTGGTGCCCTAATTGTTAGGAAGGCAAGTTAAGATTTTTCAACACAACATTAAATCCTTACCAGTCCTAAGGAGGCAAATGAAAACCCCATGTATTTGAAATACTAACATGAAAACAGGCTGTAAATAATGGCTGAGGGACTTCAAATTGTTATTATAGAGAGAGAGGGAACCATGAATAGGCACATGTACATCTCCAGCTAAA